>NC_139946.1:2865456-2920456 GCF_963454915.1 Gymnoscopelus microlampas
TAAGAATGCGACAAAAACAACAAAATCCATGAATTCAATGCTTCATGTAAGTAAGTAAGTAAGTACATTTTATTTATATAGCACATTTCACAGAGGAGTCTCACAAAGTGCTTTACATACATCAAATAAAAACAACAACACAAAACAAAAAGGCTTTACAAATTTCTCTCAGGTGGGATAATAACACAGGTAAGGAAAATAAAATCATGTAATGACAACAAACGCCTGTTCAAATAGAAGCGTTTTGAGTTTGTTTTTTAAAATGTCAACCGAGTCTGCATCTCTCAGGACTTGGGGGAGAGCATTCCTTGGGGGCTGCGGCTTGAAAAGCCTTCACCCTTGGTTCTAAGGTTGGTGATTGGGGTCTTTAACAGACCCTGTTCCGCACACCTTAGGGCCCTTTCTGGGACATAGCGTGGGACCAGATCGGTTAAGTAACTTGGAGCCTGACCATGTAGAGATCTATAGGTGATCACCAGGACTTTAAACTGAACTCTGAATTTGATGGGGAGCCAATGTAAGGCGGCTAAGACTGGGGTGATGTGGGACCTTCTGTTTGTTTTGGTTAACAATCAGGTTCATGGGGTGTGTAATTGATAGAAAATAAGTCATTTTTTGGGTGAACTATCCCTTTAAGTATTTCCACCATGGCATGCATGCACAGAAACACACACACACACACACACACACACACACACACACACACACACACACGCGCACGCGCACGCACACGCACACGCACACGCACACACACACACACACACACACACACACACACACACACACACACACCTAACTGACCACAGGCCTGGGGAAATAAGATGTTATTCTTTTAACCACATTAACCCAGGATTCCATATTTTGACACATGAAAATGCTCAATGGCCGTGGACCTCCATCTGAAAATATGTTGTGCCATGGACCCCCCGTTTTATACTAAGCTAAGCCTTTCTCCCATACATACTGCAATCTAACAGTATCGCTTCTGTATGCAACCACTGAGTTGCTGTATCATTTGAAACAGCATTAATACATAAAGGCTGTGAAATGCTAGATTAGAATGAATAATAAACCATAATGACCATTAAACTACATTAAAATACAGTTTACATTCTAAGTCTAAGTTAAGGGGATGTTCACATAAATATGGGAATGTAAGGTAGGGAATGTATGCCCTAGTAGACCTTCACACTGTAACAAAATGTGTGCAGTAATAATGTAAATGATATCACTGATGTAGTGGATGATAGTCAGTCAAGTCATCGAGATTGAAACATTGAGATTTCCCTCTAAAATATGATGCAGTTTATCTCTATCCAAGCTTTGCTGTTGTAGGTGTTGAGTGCCATATCAAACAATCTGTACCAGCTGTCAGAGTTGTTCTAGACCAGTGTTGTTCTCAAACCTTTCATGTCAAGTAGGCCTACCCCCAAATTAAAATGTATTTTTTTCCCCAACATGTTTTGAAAATAGCTGATCTGCAAGATCTACAGAGTGTCACATCGCGACGACTTGTAAGCTTGTGTAGATCTGCTATTTTGATGCTAAAACTATCTATCTATCTATCTATCTATCTATCTATCTATCTATCTATCATAGAGATATGCATCTGCTAAGAAGAGAGAGAACACGTCCTTAAGGATATTTCCACATGTCCTCTCATCAAGTTGTAAACATTGACAACTACATTGACATGAGGAGGAGGCGGGGCCTTTGCCTTACTTGCGGAGTCCTCTGCAACTAACGTAGTGAGCGTAAGAGTCAGATCACCTGGCTCACGGGTCATTTTTCTAACAGTGAATAATAATGTCCTTTTCCATTGCAGGAAGGGACATTGAGGGGAAATGGGAAAGTTTAATTCATAATAAATAGCCTAAAATAAAAAAACGTATTTGTATTTGAGGTGACGGAGAATCTTCTAGATTTCCCGGAGCGCAGCAAGCAGGTTAGTCGTCAACATGTAACGTTGCTTGGTTGATGTAAAATATTGACAGATGTCTCAAGGACCCCTGGGGGCCCCCGGACCCCACTTTGAGAACCTTTGAATGAATGAAACACAGACAGACAGACAGACAGACAGACAGACAGACAGACAGACAGAATGATGAGTGTGTGTGTGTCTGTGTGTCTGTGTGTGTGTGTGTGTGTGTGTGTGTGTGTGTGTGTGTGTGTGTGTGTGTGTGTGTGTGTGTGTGTGTGTGTGTGTGTGTGTGTGTGTGTGTGTGTATTAGTTTAATCAGTTTGTGTATTTTTGGACTCATATCCATCACGTGATGTCAGTCAATTTGACTGGACCAATCTGCAACATAGATTTACAAGCCAAAGAAAAGACACCAGGGAGAGAGACAGACAGGCTTGAAGAAAAAGACAAGACTGTGACAAACGTCAGGACTACTGACCCGAGATCCACCAGTTTACAATGTGGACTCTTCAGTCCAACACAGAGACGCTTAACGCCTGCATCGTGCAGCAGCTCGTTATAGGACAGGTTCAGGTGTGTCAGACTAGAGGAATTGGAGCTGAGAACGGAGACCAAATCGTCACAGCATCTCTCTGTGAGTCCACAGTCCCCCAACCTGAATGGAGATGAACACATGAAAATGTTAATCTGTCTTATTAACTGTCTTTGGACAAATCCTTTTTATTTGTATAAGACATTTAACCCATTAAGACCTGGGACGCATCTGCGTCATTTATAGATTTGAGCTAAAAAGCATTATTTTACACTTTTGCTATTCAAAAATAGCAGAAAGGGCCTCTCTGTGTGGAGTTTGCATGTTCTCCCCGTGTTCCCTATGGTAGATACCCTCACAAAAACATGCAGTAATCCTGGTCACTATACTGTCTCCCCCTGGCCAGCCGGGGCGCCTGATGGAGGGGAAAGGAACTGGTTGGAATAACGTGTTCCTTCCACTCGCTACGTCCAACCAGGGAAACTCTCCCCTGTCAGGTGACAAGAAGGTCAGTAGGCTCTCATGCATTGAAGGAGGCATGAGCTCGGCCCTGGCCTCCCTAGGTTGGCAGAGGGAAGGTAGTGCCCAGGATTACATAGACAATTGGCACTGGGTGTAAAAAATAGGGTTACAAAATCGTGGGATAAAAAAAAAAAAAATAGCAGATCTACAAGCTCATAGCGCGGCACCGAGTGCCGCGCTACGAGCTGGTAAATCTGCTATTTTTGAAAAAACAAGAAAATGTGTGCAAATCTTTGAATATATTTTTAAAGCGAACATTTGTAACTCAAATCTTTGCTTCTGGGGGGGTCCCTGGAACAAAATATTTTGAGATGGGGGTCGGCGGCTAAATACATACATTTCGGGGGTCCTTGACATGAAAAAGTTTGAAAACCACTGATATAGCAACATACGTTTTTTTCAAAAATACCTGTGACAACATACCTTTTTTTTCCACACACACACACACACACACACACACACACACACACACACACACACACACACACACACACACACACACACACACACACACACACACACACACGCTTTGCGAGCTTGTAGATCTGCCATTTAAAAAAAAATATATATATATATATATATATATATATATATATATATATATATATATATATATTTGTATACATTCTGTGTGATGAGTACTTTCACTTTAAAGGGATAGTTCACCCCCAAAATTACTTTATTTTCTATCGATTACACACCCCATGTAGACTTGAATTCATGGAGATGTTTTTTTTTGTTGCATTCCTAAGCCAATAATTTGATGACCGGCGGCGGCTCCGGTAGGAGACTCAAAGTGTCAACTTTGAGTCTCCTATTGGAAACATTAGCATCAAATTATTGGCTTAAGAATGCGACAAAAACAACAAAATCCATGAATTCAATGCTTCATGTAAGTAAGTAAGTAAGTACATTTTATTTATATAGCAAATTTCACAGAGGAGTCTCACAAAGTGCTTTACATACATCAAATAAAAACAACAACACAAAACAAAAAGGCTGTATAAATTTCTCTCAGGTGGGATAATAACACAGATAAGGAAAATAAAATCATGTAATGACAACAAACGCCTGTTCAAATAGAAGCGTTTTGAGTTTGTTTTTTAAAATGTCAACCGAGTCTGCATCTCTCAGGACTTGGGGGAGAGCATTCCACAGTTTGGGGGCTACGGCTTGAAAAGCCTTCACCCTTGGTTCTGAGGTTGGTGATTGGGGTCTTTAACAGACCCTGTTCCGCAGACCTTAGGACCCTTTCTGGGACATAGCGTGGGACCAGATCGGTTAAGTAACTTGGAGCCTGACCATGTAGAGATCTATAGGTGATCACCAGGACTTTAAACTGAACTCTGAATTTGATGGGGAGCCAATGTAAGGCGGCTAAGACTGGGGTGATGTGGGACCTTCTGTTTGTTTTGGTTAACAATCAGGTTCATGGTGTGTGTAATTGATAGAAAATAAGTCATTTTTTGGTTGAACTATCCCTTTAAGTATTTCCACCATGGCATGCATGCACAGAAACACACACACACGCACACGCACGCGCACGCGCACGCGCACGCACACGCACACGCACACGCACACACACACACACACACACACACACACACACACACCTAACTGACCACAGGCCTGGGGAAATAAGATGTTATTCTTTTAACCACATTAACCCAGGATTCCATATTTTGACACATGAAAATGCTCAATGGCCGTGGACCTCCATCTGAAAATATGTTGTGCCATGGACCCCCCGTTTTATACTAAGCTAAGCCTTTCTCCCATACATACTGCAATCTAACAGTATCGCTTCTGTATGCAACCACTGAGTTGCTGTATCATTTGAAACAGCATTAATACATAAAGGCTGTGAAATGCTAGATTAGAATGAATAATAAACCATAATGACCATTAAACTACATTAAAATACAGTTTACATTCTAAGTCTAAGTTAAGGGGATGTTCACATAAATATGGGAATGTAAGGTAGGGAATGTATGCCCTAGTAGACCTTCACACTGTAACAAAATGTGTGCAGTGATAATGTAAATGATATCACTGATGTAGTGGATGATAGTCAGTCAAGTCATCGAGATTGAAACATTGAGATTTCCCTCTAAAATATGATGCAGTTTATCTCTATCCAAGCTTTGCTGTTGTAGGTGTTGAGTGCCATATCAAACAATCTGTAAAAACTGTGGCTACCCAGCTGTCAGAGTTGTTCTAGACCAGTGTTGTTCTCAAACCTTTCATGTCAAGTAGGCCTACCCCCAAATTAAAATGTATTTTTTTCCCCAACATGTTTTGAAAATAGCTGATCTGCAAGATCTACAGAGTGTCACATCGCGACGACTTGTAAGCTTGTGTAGATCTGCTATTTTGATGCTAAAACTATCTATCTATCTATCTATCTATCTATCTATCTATCTATCTATCTATCTATCTATCATAGAGATATGCATCTGCTAAGAAGAGAGAGAACACGTCCTTAAGGATATTTCCACATGTCCTCTCATCAAGTTGTAAACATTGACAACTACATTGACATGAGGAGGAGGCGGGGCCTTTGCCTTACTTGCGGAGTCCTCTGCAACTAACGTAGTGAGCGTAAGAGTCAGATCACCTGGCTCACGGGTCATTTTTCTAACAGTGAATAATAATGTCCTTTTCCATTGCAGGAAGGGACATTGAGGGGAAATGGGAAAGTTTAATTCATAATAAATAGCCTAAAATAAAAAAACGTATTTGTATTTGAGGTGACGGAGAATCTTCTAGATTTCCCGGAGCGCAGCAAGCAGGTTAGTCGTCAACATGTAACGTTGCTTGGTTGATGTAAAATATTGACAGATGTCTCAAGGACCCCTGGGGGCCCCCGGACCCCACTTTGAGAACCTTTGAATGAATGAAACACAGACAGACAGACAGACAGACAGACAGACAGACAGAATGATGAGTGTGTGTGTGTGTGTGTGTGTGTGTGTGTGTGTGTGTGTGTGTGTGTGTGTGTGTGTGTGTGTGTGTGTGTGTGTGTGTGTGTGTGTGTGTGTATTAGTTTAATCAGTTTGTGTATTTTTGGACTCATATCCATCACGTGATGTCAGTCAATTTGACTGGACCAATCTGCAACATAGATTTACAAGCCAAAGAAAAGACACCAGGGAGAGAGACAGACAGGCTTGAAGAAAAAGACAAGACTGTGACAAACGTCAGGACTACTGACCCGAGCTCCACCAGTTTACAATGTGGACTCTTCAGTCCAACACAGAGACGCTTAACGCCTGCATCGTGCAGCAGCTCGTTAACAGACAGGTTCAGGTGTGTCAGACTAGAGGAATTGGAGCTGAGAACGGAGACCAAATCGTCACAGCATCTCTCTGTGAGTCCACAGCGCTCCAACCTGAATGGAGATGAACACATGAAAATGTTAATCTGTCTTATTAACTGTCTTTGGACAAATCCTTTTTATTTGTATAAGACATTTAACCCATTAAGACCTGGGACGCATCTGCGTCATTTATAGATTTGAGCTAAAAAGCATTATTTTACACTTTTGCTGTTCAAAAATAGCAGAAAGGGCCTCTCTGTGTGGAGTTTGCATGTTCTCCCCGTGTTCCCTATGGTAGATACCCTCACAAAAACATGCAGTAATCCTGGTCACTATACTGCCTCCCCCTGGCCAGCCGGGGCGCCTGATGGAGGGGAAAGGAACTGGTTGGAATAACGTGTTCCTTCCACGCGCTACGTCCAACCAGGGAAACTCTCCCCTGTCAGGTGACAAGAAGGTCAGTAGGCTCTCATGCATTGAAGGAGGCATGAGCTCGGCCCTGGCCTCCCTAGGTTGGCAGAGGGAAGGTAGTGCCCAGGATTACATAGACAATTGGCACTGGGTGTAAAAAATAGGGTTACAAAATCGTGGGATAAAAAAAAAAATAGCAGATCTTCAAGCTCATAGCGCGGCACCGAGTGCCGCGCTACGAGCTGGTAAATCTGCTATTTTTGAAAAAACAAGAAAATGTGTGCAAATCTTTGAATATATTTTTAAAGCGAACATTTGTAACTCAAATCTTTGCTTCTGGGGGGGTCCCTGGAACAAAATATTTTGAGATGGGGGTCGGCGGCTAAATACATACATTTCGGGGGTCCTTGACATGAAAAAGTTTGAAAACCACTGATATAGCAACATATCTTTTTTTCAAAAATACCTGTGACAACATACCTTTTTTTTCCACACACACACACACACACACACACACACACACACGCACACACACACACACACACACACACACGCTTTGCGAGCTTGTAGATCTGCCATTTAAAAAAAAAATATATATATATATATATATATATATATATGTATACATTCTGTGTGATGAGTACTTTCACTTTAAAGGGATAGTTCACCCCCAAAATTACTTTATTTTCTATCGATTACACACCCCATGTAGACTTGAATTCATGGAGATGTTTTTTTTTGTTGCATTCCTAAGCCAATAATTTGATGACCGGCGGCGGCTCCGGTAGGAGACTCAAAGTGTCAACTTTGAGTCTCCTATTGGAAACATTAGCATCAAATTATTGGCTTAAGAATGCGACAAAAACAACAAAATCCATGAATTCAATGCTTCATGTAAGTAAGTAAGTAAGTACATTTTATTTATATAGCACATTTCACAGAGGAGTCTCACAAAGTGCTTTACATACATCAAATAAAAACAACAACACAAAACAAAAAGGCTGTACAAATTTCTCTCAGGTGGGATAATAACACAGGTAAGGAAAATAAAATCATGTAATGACAACAAACGCCTGTTCAAATAGAAGCGTTTTGAGTTTGTTTTTTAAAATGTCAACCGAGTCTGCATCTCTCAGGACTTGGGGGAGAGCATTCCTTGGGGGCTGCGGCTTGAAAAGCCTTGTCACCCTTGGTTCTAAGGTTGGTGATTGGGGTCTTTAACAGACCCTGTTCCGCACACCTTAGGGCCCTTTCTGGGACATAGCGTGGGACCAGATCGGTTAAGTAACTTGGAGCCTGACCATGTAGAGATCTATAGGTGATCACCAGGACTTTAAACTGAACTCTGAATTTGATGGGGAGCCAATGTAAGGCGGCTAAGACTGGGGTGATGTGGGACATTCTGTTTGTTTTGGTTAACAATCAGGTTCATGGGGTGTGTAATTGATAGAAAATAAGTCATTTTTTGGGTAAACAATCCCTTTAAGTATTTCCACCATGGCATGCATGCACAGAAACACACACACACGCGCGCGCACACACACACACACACACACACACACACACACACACACACACACACACACACACACACACACACACACACACACACACACACACACACACACACACACACACACACACACACACACACACACACACACACACACACACACCTAACTGACCACAGGCCTGGGGAAATAAGATGTTCTTCTTTTAACCACATTAACCCAGGACTCCATATTTTGTCACATGGAAATGCTCAATGGCCGCAGACCTCCATCTGAAAATATGTTGTGCCATGGACCCCCCTTTTTATTTGTATAACACATTTAACTCATTAAGACCTGGGACGCATCTGTGTCATTTTTAGATTTGAGCTAAAAAGCATTATTTTATACTTTGGCTATTCAAAAATAGCAAATATACAAGCTCGTAGCGCGGCACCGAGTGCCGCGCTATGAGCTTGTAGATCTGCTATTTTTGAATAGCCCACACAAAGGCACACACAAAGGCACGCATGCATGCACACACACACACACACACACACACACACACACACACACACACACACACACACACACCTAACTGACCACAGGCCTGGGGAAATAAGATGTTCTTCTTTTAACCACATTAACCCAGGAGTCCATATTTTGTCACATGAAAATGCTCAATGGCCGTGGACCTCCATCTGAAAATATGTTGTGCCATGGACCCCCCGTTTTATACTAAGCTAAGCCTTTCTCCCATACATACTGCAATCTAACAGTATCGCTTTTGTATGCAACCACTGAGTTGCTGTATCATTTGAAACAGCATAAAGGCTGTGAAATGCTAGATTAGAATGAATAATAAACCATAATGACCAATAAACTACATTTTCATTGTTTACATTCTATGTCTAAGTTAAGGGGATGTTCACATAAATATGGGAATGTAAGGTTTGCCCTTCACACTGTAACAATAGTAAAATGTGTGCAGTGATGCTGTAAATAATATCACTGATGTAGTGGATGATAGTCAGTCAAGTCATCGAGATTGAAACATGGAGATTTCCCTCTAAAATATGATGCAGTTTATCTCTATCCAAGCTTTGCTGTTGTAGGTGTTGAGTGCCATATCAAACAATCTGTAAAAACTATGGCTACCCAGCTGTCAGAGTTGTTCTAGACCAGTGTTGTTCTCAAACCTTTCATGTCAAGTACCCCCAAATTAAAATGTAGTTTTCCCCAACATGTTTTGAAAATAGCTGATCTGCAAGATCTACAGAGTGTCACATCGCGACGACTTGTAAGCTTGTGTAGATCTGCTATTTTGATGCTAAAACTATCTATCTATCTATCTATCTATCTATCTATCTATCTATCTATCTATCTCGAGATATGCATCTGCTAAGGAGAGAGAGAACACGTCCATAAGGATATTTCCACATGTCCTCTCATCAAGTTGTAAACATTGACAACTACATTGACATGAGGGGGAGGCGGGGCCTTTGCCTTACTTGCGGAGTCCTCTGCAACTAACGTAGTGAGCGTAAGAGTCAGATCACCTGGCTCACGGGTCATTTTTCTAACAGTGAATAATAAAGTCCTTTTCCATTGCAGGAAGGGACATTGAGGGGGAAATGGGAAAGTTTAATTCAAAATAAATAGCCTAAAATAAAAAACGTATTTGTATTTGAGGTGACGGAGAACCTTCTAGATTTCCCGGAGCACAGCAGGCAGGTTAGTCGTCAACATGTAACGTTGCTTGGTTGATGTAAAATATTGACAGATGTTCAAATCTGTCCCAATGTTTGTTGTGATGGGCCATAATACAAATACTACAACAACTAATGCTAGTATTAATAATATGTTTGAAAACAATAATTGATACAGTAGCAAAAACATAATAATGTAAAACATATGTACATAGGCTGCACATAAACCAAGGCTTTGCTGTAATTTTGTTGCATTTATAATGACCATATGAAGTGTTTTATGTTTAATATGTTAAGTCAAAACAATCACCTATAACCCAAACAAATAACAGAACTACATTAAAGCAAGTCAACATGTATAAAACTACTGAAGGGCTTTAGAATGATTTTGACTGTTCTAATGTGTTGATATTGACATGACTACTAACTCAGCCTTTATGCAGTTCCTCAAAGCTGGGATCAGTCTCCGACGCCCCTCCAAGGATGTGTTGAATGTGCTCAGCTTCAACTCATCCAGAACCTCCTCTGACATCTGCAGCATGTAGGCCAGAGCTGAACACTGGATCTCAGAGAGTTTCTCCCCACTCTTGGTCTCTGACTTCATGTATGCTTGGATGTCCTGATATACTGACTGGTCCTTCATCTCCATCAGACAGTGGAAGATGTTGATACATCTGTCAGGAGAGGCATCAGTGTTCATCTCCTTCAGGTTCTGGATGACTTTCTGGACGCTTTCTGGACTGTTCTCTTTCTGACCCAGCAGGCCTTTCAACAGACGCTGATTGGACTCCAGTGAGAGGCCATGAAGGAAACGCACAAAGAGGTCCAGGTGGCCGTTTTCACTCTTCAGGGCTTTGAGCATGGTCTTCTTCAGGAAGTAATCCAGGGATTTAGGTTTCAGGAATATCTTCCAGTCAGCCAGGAATGTATGTAATACATTAATCTTCCTCTCTGTGAAACAGTGGAACAGGTAAACTGCAGCAAGAAACTCCTGAATGCTCAGATGAGCAAAGCAGTAGATGGGTTCTTCCTTGAAGCAATCACTGTCTTTTTTGAAGATCTCTGTGCACAAGGCTGAGTACTCTAGGGCTTCTTTAGCACCAAGACCACATTTTTCCAGGTCTGTTTGGTAAAAGATGAGTTCCCCTGTCTCCAGATGTTCAAATGCTAGTCTGGCCAGCTTCAGAAGATCAGCCTGTGTCTCATACTTCTCCCCATCCCTCTTTGTCTGAACCAACAGCAGTAGGAAGCGGGAGTACATCTCAGTCTGGGTCTTGGGCAGCTCTACTGTCTGGTCTGTCATCAACATGTTCTGCAGAACTGTGCCAGTGATCGAACAGAAGACTGGGATTTCACACATGATGCGGAGAGTCCTTGTTTCATTGATGTGTGAGATGATTCTGTTGGCCTGGTTCTCATCACTGAATCTCTTCATGATGTACTCCTCCTTCTTGTCATCAGTGAACCCTGTCACCTCTGTCACCAGGTCAACAAAGTTTGAAGGGATCTTTTTGGCCGCTGCAGGGCGTGTAGTTATCCAGATGTGAGCACAGCGAAGCAGTTTCCCTTCCATGAGGTTTACAAGTAGGACTTCCAGTGACATTGACTGGGAGAAGTCATCAGAGCAGACGTATTTTGAGTTGAAGTGTAGTTTTAGCTTGCTTTCATCAAGACCATCCAGCACAAACAGCAGTTTGACAGGACTGTTGTCGTAATCTGTGATTCCTGACTTCTGCAGAGTGGTGAAGATATAATTGAGAGCTTCTTCCGGGATGAATTTGGTTGTGTAGATGCATTCGTGAATGAGTTGTGACAACCTAAACTTTCTTCCCTCGAGCAAATTTAGATGGCGGAATTGGAACACAAATGTGAGATGGGGAAGTTGATTTTCTTTCTTTGCCCAGTCAGAAACAAACTTGTGTACGAGAAAGGATTTGCCAACTCCCGCAATACCAATGGACATCACTGTTCTGATGTTTTCTCCAGAAGGTGATTTAAAGATTTGAGAGAGTTGGATCTCCTGCCCTGCTTTCTTCATCTCCATCTGTGTGACCTCATGCTCACTGCTGACCTCTGTGCTCTGCACTTGTATGATGCTGACATATGTGTAGCATTCTTTGAAAAGCTTCTTTTCCTCCATTTTGAATGTCCCTGCAGGTACAGACGTAAATGGTTTGACAACTCTTTCTTTTAGACCTTTTTGGTAGAAGGAAACACGTTGTTTTACATGTTCTTGTGTGTCCACGAGCAAATCTGTAAGGAACAAAGTCATTCCTTTAGATATTGATAGAAAGGTGTGCTTTCTTAAGTTTATAAATACAAATACATTATAACACTTGAAAACAAATGTAGAACCTCTAATTTGATCACTACATTATGACGATACAATACAATTTAGGCCTGATCTGCTTTGTTAAATTAATTGTAAAATGAAAGGTGATACGGAAAACATTCAGCCACTGTAACACTACACATCACAAAACCTCTGTTGCATAAGGTTCCTTATATCCCTTAGTTATAGCTATAAGGCACTCACTCAGTTTTGCACCTATGTAATGCAGCTCCTACTTCCAAGCAACAGAAGCACATGGATAATGACGACCACTAGTTTATAGTAAACAAACAAGACATTCTGACCGGACAAAATTATGAATATAAGTATTTCACAATCATGTGAAATTCTCAAACTATGTTTTGGGGAAAATACATGTTACATGTTTACTCTGCACACTAACTGTATACACTTGCCTGGTTAGTCCTAATCTCCTATTAAATGAATACATGAATGATTACCTTTCTGTGGAGACTGGGAGGATGCTGTGAGGAGACTGCTACCTGAAGACTCTCCAACATCACTGACTTCTGCTAGGAGAGAGAGAGAGAGAGAGAGAGAGAGAGAGAGAGAGAGAGAGAGAGAGAGAGAGAGAGAGAGAGAGAGAGAGATGTTATCATTAATGAAACCAACACTAGACATCAGTCATGAACTGGCAGTACTTGATTGCATGGTTACCAGTAGCGAGAAAAACGATTTTCCCAGCCAGACATAGACACACAGGAAGACAAACCACAAATGCACAGGCACGCACATGCAAACACATGTACGCACACACGCGTACGCACACACGTACGCACACACGCACGCACGCGCACGCACTAACACGCACACGCACACACGGCGATACGATGCAATGATTTGCATTGCTAAGCTATTTTAGATTGATGCAAGTCACACTAGAAGTAGCAGTTGCTGTTTACTTAGCGGTGTAGTTGGATCGTTCAATTTAAAATTGATGCATCGATGCAAGATACATTTAAATCTATTCATTTCCATCTTTTTAAAGCTGTGAATAAAGACTTTATTACAATTCTCCATCATGCTAAAGATGCAAATAGATTTTCTTACTCCCTCCCATCCTGTCAAAGATTTGAATAAATATGCTTATACTGCTATCTAGAGCAGTGGTTCTCAACCTGTGGGCCAGGTCCACCAGGGAGGTCCCCACATGATTTTGGGGGGGTCCCTACATGACAGTAAAGTAACAATTTAATTTACTGTAAAGACCTTATAGACCATTACTGCATCAAAAGTAATCAACAAACTGTACTATAAAAACTGGTCAAACATTGGCCAAATTGTCAAATATTATAAGAAAGACATTTTTTTTTAAATTGCTGATAATCTGATAAGCATGGCGAGGCGTTGTGAGCTTGTAAATCGGCAATTTTCAGTATTGCTCTATGGAATCGAGTCAAACAAAATATAATGCCTCGATTATTACAATTCCAAGTGCTTGTCGGGGTGGAGGGGTCCCCAGTTCAAATATGATTATTTTAGGGGTCTCCAGTTCATATATAATTATTTTGGGGGGGTCCCCAGTTCAAATGTAATTAATTTGGGGGGTTGCAGCCTGAAAAGGTTGAGAAACAAGGATCTAGAAATGTTGCAGTTAAACAAATCAAATCAATATATAAGATCATTCTCATCAGTAAAATATCTTTCCAGTACAAATATCATATATTTCCAGTAGAAATACCACATTTATTTGGTAACAAATGCATGTTAGGCACCTGGAGCAGTTGACCAGACCATATTGAATCGTGACCTCAGAATGAGGTATTTTGGATCTGTTTTCTTTCATGACAATACTTTGTATTAAATGTTTGTTATATGTACACTTACATTATAATGTACACTAGGCTATGTTGTTTAGACAAATTGATATGATGGATTATAGATGTGTCTAGTGATGCAAAGATAGGAGCTGAAGAAGGCTGTCTTCACCGAAACAAGTCCACCCTATGATACTTATACTGTTGTTGCGTGTGCTGGCCCTTGTTCTTTTAAACTAAAGTGACAACTACTGTAAGGGAAAAGGCATGTTTTTAGAACAAAACAACACTGCCTCATCAAAGTTGGTATGATGACTCTATACATTGTCAGATTCTTGAATGTGTCCTTATATTATCATCTCTTTACCCAGATACAGCTCAAGCAGAGTTAGGAGGTTTTAGACCATTCATATTTTTTACCACTGACTTTGTCATTCTAATCAATGATGGACAAAACAACTATCTCCACAAGTTGGAGTTGGGTGGTTTGACTGACAGTGTGAGGATCCAATGGAGTTAGGAGGTTTAGTCAGAGGCGCTTTTAAATACTTTTAATTAGTTCAATATTTGTAAAACCCACACACAGACGTAAAGGGCGTTCAATTGCACTGATGTTTTTTTTTAAGTAAACACAATTGAGATAGCTTTGAGGTCACTGATTCATTGTCATTTCTAGGCAACACTGAGTAGATCTATAAGATAATATGTTGCTTCGCGATGTGTTCTTAATTTGTAGATATGTTCTTTTAGGGCAACACCCTACGTGAACATTTAAACATAATAGGAACAACTCTTAGTATGTGTTGACACAATCAATGATTTGCATTGCTAAGCTCTTTTAGATTGATGCAAGTCACACTAGAAGTAACAGTTGCTTTTTACTTAGCAGTGTAAATGGATCGTTCAATTTAAAATTGATGCTTCGATGCAAGATAAATTGTTTCCATCTATTACATTTAAATCTATTCCTTTCCATCTTGTTAAAGCTGTGAATAAAGACTATTACAATTCTCTATCATGCTAAAGATGCAAATAGCTTTTCTTACTCCCTCCCATCCTGTCAAAGATTTGAATAAACATGCTTATACTGCTATCTAGAGCAGTGGTTCTCAACCTGTGGGCCAGGTCCACCAGGGAGGTCCCCACATGATTTGGGGGGGGTCCCTACATGACAGTAGAGTAACAATTTAATTTACTGTAAAGACCTTAAAGACCATTACCACATCAAAAGTAATCAACAAACTGTACTATAAAAACTGGTCAAACATTGGCCAAATTATCAAATATTATAAGAAAGACATTTTTTTGAAAATAGCTGTTAAGCTGAAAAGCATGGCGAGGCGTTGTGAGCTTGTAAATCGGCAATTTTCACTATTTCTCTATGGAATCGAGTCAAACAAAATGTAATGCCTCGATTATTACAATTCCAAGTGCTTGTCGGGGTGGGGGGTCCCCATTTCAAATATGATTATTTTAGGGGTCTCCAGTTCATATATAATTATTTTTTTTGGGGGGGGGGGGTCCCCAGTACAAATGTAATTAATTTGGGGGGTTGCAGCCTGAAAAGGTTGAGAACCAAGGATCTAGAAATGTTGCAGTTAAACAAATCAATCAATATATAAGATCATTCTCATCAGTAAAATATCTTTCCAGTACAAATAGCATATCTTTTCAGTAGAAATACCACATTTATTTGGTAACAAATGCATGTTGGCCCCTGAAGCAGTTGACCAGACCATATTGAAACATGACCTCAGAATGAGGTCTTTTGGATTAGTTTTCTTTCATGACAGTACTTCGTATTAAATGTTTGTTATATGTACATTTACATTATAATGTACAGTAGGCTATGTTGTTTAGAAATATTGATATGATGAATTATAGATGTGTCTAGTGATGCAAAGATAGGAGCTGAAGAAGGCTGTCTTGGCCGACACAAGTCCACCCTATGATATTTATAATGTTGTTGCGTGTGCTGGCCCTTGTTCTTTAAACGGTTAGTTCAGATTTTTTGAGTATTTTCTGTAGGAAATACTTACCATTAATGTAGTGGTTGCAAAGGTATTAATTGATTGCCCGAGTCCCGTGGTCAGAGTTATGGTTATAAATATGAAGTAGTTCCGGTAGATTAGTAGATTTGGTGGGGGCCGCTCATTAAAAAAAAAAAAAAAACGTAATTTGTATTGTTGACCTATTTTCTACCATATAGAGCAGGTTTCGTTCAATTTCGACCCCTCTGTCACATGGTACTAATGTTTGTGTCCAGAATCACTGCGCCGAGGCAGCCTACTCACGCACAAAATATATGACGCAAAAAATAGTACCATGTGACAGAGGGGTCGAAATTGAACGAAACCTGCTCTATATGGTAGAAATAGTTCAACAATACAAATGACGCTAGTTTTTTAAATGTATTTATTTTTAATGAGCGGCCCCCACCAAATCTACTAATCTACCGGAACTACATTCATATTTATCAGAAACGGACCATAACTCTGACCACGGGACTCGGGCAATCAATTAATACCTTTGCAACCACTACACTAATGGTAAGTATTTCCTACAGAAAATACTCAAAAAATCTGAACTAACCCTTTAAACTAAAGTGACAACTACTATAGGAAAAGAAGTAGAAAAGCCAAGTGGAGAAAACATACCACAACTATCCAACAGGTAGGGTTGGTGTTGTTTAAGGGCATCGTAAAATGCTCCTTTGACTCGTGTTCCCGCTTTATCTAGCACAGTTGTATACAGTTTCCTCATTTGTTTCTGGGTTGTCGTCTCGGCTTGAATCTCATTGTAGAGCTCAGGATGGACCATCATTCCCAGACTGTCTACAATAGGCATCACCGTGGAAACCTTTTGAATCAAATCTGCCCTGCGCTCGATCACAAAACGTGCTGTTTGCAACAGAAAAATAGAGTGGTTAATTGGCGGTACATTTATCAGAGAAAATGACATCATTATATCAATGAAAAATAAAGCTCTGCATCTCTACATCCCCACATACATAAAGCGTTACAACTGGGGGCATTTATATATTTGCAATAAGACATTAAGGATATACACTCAAAGGTAGCACAAGTAAACACCTTACTCAATGGTCAAGTCAAGCATTGAACTATATTACTGACAAAAAAGCTCACCTTTTGCTTCATCCATTTTTTCTGAAGTCAAGTCGACACCAGCATCCTGTTGTACACAAAGTGTTGTACATAACAGTCATTTTATTATATCATATCATCACTGAACGCTATTAAACAATGTTATTACACTGGTTAAATGCTTGATTCTGATTGGTCAATCACTGAATTCAGTGGTCGGTTATTTTCAAATAATGACCGCTGCTATCAATAACAAACCACTGCTATGGATAGAGCCTGAGCTCCTGGTTCATATCAGCCCATGGTGACTTGTTTTTGCCATATCCAACATGGTGGCAGCAAGTAGATAAACACAATGCAATTTACTGCTAAACAGTACACTGAAGAATGATTATGAAAATGTTTGAGGAGAGAAATAGACAATGCAGTACCAGAACATTGATTCATATTTGATTGACACTAACTACCAGATTTCTGCGAGCCGACAGTGTGACACTGGATACGCCTGGCATAATCTAATAGACTACTTTCATACTGTACGTAATTAAATCCTTTCTAATCAATACAATTGTTTTCTTGGTATGTTTGGGTCAAATAATGAATTGCTTTATTAAGCAGCCATGTAATAAGTAGTATAATTGACAGTGAGCCGGTCATTGTTGAGAAATAACCCCCCCCCAGGGTGATAAAGGGTAACCGGTCAGGTGGGCACAAAAACCAACTGGGCACACCGGAAAACTGGGCACACAGGTCAACTGGGCACACAGTCAACTGGGCACACAAGACAGCTGGGCACACAGTCAACTGGGCACACAAGACAACAGGGCACACTGTCAACTGGGCACACAAGACAACTGGGCACACAGTCAAGTGGGCACACAAGACAGCTGGGCACTCTGCTTTGATGTGCCCCCCCCTTTCTATGAAATACAGAGATTAGTGAACCCCTGCTGTGAATTGTCTGCTCCTGAGTTCCTGAGCAGACGCTCCTGATAGTGCAGGAACAAACCCTCAAAAAGAGCCTTAGTTTTTAACTTTTTGAGATACCCCTCCCCGGAGTAGAACAAAACGGGACATAGTTTTTTCATATCTTTAGGATGTCCCCTTCATGAAATGGATTGTCCCAAGTTTTACTTTTACTGCAAAAGTCATGAAATTGATCCATGAAGTGACACCACATAGGCAAAAAAACGCCCTATGCTGAAAGTGGGAGCTCCAAGTAAATCCTCTGTCATTTTCTACCTGCTGGTTGTTTTTAGATCATACTTGCACAGATGGTCTACATGTAGTGTCCCTACATCCCAAAACAATCAGAATGCCAATATGTGGTTCTATTGTGAATCAGTAGCCTTTTATATAAGGCCTTAAATAGGCGGAAATAGCAAAAAGGTGACTTTTCTGAGCAATATTTACTTGTAACTTTGGTCCAGCTCTTTATCAGGGGTAAAACTAGATGTGACATTGTTTTTTCATGTCTTTAAGATGTCCTCTTCCTGAAATGGATGGTCAGAAGTTTTACTTTTACTGCAAAAGTCATGAAATTCATCCACAAAGTGACTCACCACTGCCAAAACACGCCTACCCTGAAAAAGGGAGTTCGAAGTCAATCCTTTCTCATTTTCTACCTAACGTTTTTTTGTTTTACATCATACTTGCACAGATGGTCTACAGGTAGTGTCCCTACATCCTAAAGCAATCAGAATGCCAAAATGAGGTTCTATTGTGAATCGGCAGCCTTTTATACGAGGCCTTATTATAGGCGGAAATAGCTAAAAGTGGACTTTTCTTAGAAATATTCACATGGAATACTGGTCCTTCTCTTCTGTCAGGGGTACAACAAAACTTCACCTTGTTTTTCCATAACTTTGACTTGTCCTCTTCATGAAATGGATGGTTAGGGCGCGCTGCCACCGCACTTTTATTTTACCTCTGGGGCAGAATCTGCCAATGCTTTGTCAATGCAAATGCGTGGATTCATGGTCTTGCAGATTTTTTCCAAGAATCCACGCATTTGCATTGACAAAGCACAAAGCAAGTCACAATAGAACCACATATTGGCATTCTGATTGTTTTGGGATGTAGGGACACTACATGTAGACCATCTGTGCAAGTATGATCTAAAAACAACCAGCAGGTAGAAAATGACAGAGGATTTACTTGGAGCTCCCACTTTCAGCATAGGGCGTTTTTTTGCCTATGTGTGAGTCACTTCATGGATCAATTTCATGACTTTTGCAGTAAAAGTAAAACTTGGGACAATCCATTTCATGAAGGGGACATTCTAAAGATATGAAAAAACTATGTCCCGTTTTGTTCTACTCCGGGGAGGGGTATCTCAAAAACTAAGGCTCTTTTTGAGGGTTTGTTCCTGCACTATGAGTTCCCCCCCTCAGACAGCGTCAGCAGTACTCACCCAGGCCTAGTGTGCACACACACACACACACACACACACACACACACACACACACACACACACACACACACACACACACACACACACACACACACACACACACACACACACACACACACACACACACAGAGGATGCTCAAATTTCTTTGGTTTTATAACATTTAAAAATAGCAGATCTATAAGTTTGTGTCATTACACTGTTACTGCCACAATAAAGTTTATTTTATAGCCTCTATCAGTCTACCTACAGTTTACAGTGACTACTTGGAAAGTTGATGGCCGTCGTATGGCCAAAGAGTCAGTGCAGTTGTTCTCAAACTAGGGTTCAAGTACCACCAGTGGTACTTAAGGAATCTCCAAAAAAGAAAAAGTTAACTCAGAGAATAAAGTAATATAAAAAAACATAGTAGGCTGCTATTGAAATACCATACATGGTATAGAAATTAAATTAAAATCAAAGTTTTGCTTTCCTGAAGGGTTAAAGTGACAGTTTTGGCCCTATATTCTTTTTTATATTCATATGTGTTGTTCAGAAAGGACACAATTAACAAAACCAACAACTAAAGAAGACAATAATTTGCCATTGTTGATGTTTTTGTAAAAATAAACAATTACAAGGTAGGTTTTTTCTTATTTTCTTACACCACTCATTTTCAACATTTTATTAATATACCTTTGAGTTGTTGAGTGGAAATAATAAAAATACTCCTGCTTTTCTGTTGGCCAGAACTGGAAGTCTGGAGTTTCTACCTAAAAGTATGAATTTCCCCATTGACATGAAAACATGGTAAAATGCAGCGGGGTCACACCACTGCGTTGTTGATTTTCTAGACCTCCAGTTCTGGTCAACAGAAAAGCGGGGGGACTTTTTTTTATTAATTCCACACACAAACTCAAAGGTATATTAATGACATAGAAAAATGTTGAAAATGGGTGGTTTTCCCCCTTTAACTAGGCTTTTAATCCAGTCATTATATTAAGTTATTTTTTTCCACGCATGTGCACGCACGCACACACACACACACACACACACACACACACACACACACACACACACACACACACACACACACACACACACACACACACACGGGAGAGGCAATACACAGCTCACAACAAATGGATGAGGATCTCAGTAACAGACATTACACAATGTCTCCCACCGTCTCTCTTTTACAGTGGGGGGCCGGGGGGTACTTAAATATCAAAGAAACACAAAAATCCTTGTAGTCATACGGTGTGCCCAGATGTCCATGTGCCCAGTCATCTCATGTGCCCAGTCATCTCATGTGCCCAGTCATCTCGTCTGCCCAGATGTCCGTGTGCCCAGTCATCTCGTGTGCCCATATGTCCGTATGCCCACTTATCCGGTGTGCCCAGTTGTCTAGAAACTCATGTGCCCAGATGTCCAGTGTGCCCACCTGACCGGTATTCGTGATAAAGACCCCTCCGCTTTGCATCAGGGTCTATCACCCTGTCCGGTATATTTCTCAACAATGGCTGGCTCACTATCAATTATCCCTTGTTTATGTCTTGTATGGTATGGTAGGAAAAATTGCTCAAACTTACCATTGTGTTTCTCAATCAAACCACCAACCACCAACGACCCTGCTTCACCAGATTAGCAACTTGTCTTTTCTGTCATGTCAAGTCTGAAATGGAAAAATAAATAAAACCACTTTGTCAGGGGGAGAAAATAGAAACAATGGTGACAAAGGCTACTCCATCTCACAGCTTACATGTCCTTAACGCACATGTCAGAGGTGTTCGACAGGCCTAAATGGCAGTATTTCAAAATAATATATTTTGCAAATATTGCAATATGCAATAATGCACAACAAGCCATAGAAACACAATAGATTGAACTTGAGTGAAAGAAGACCATACAATTAACAGGATAGGAATCGAACCATTGATGTTCCAGGCTGCCACTGTACTCTTTGAGCTATATGGCCACACTGTTGCCGTCTGTTGATGAGCATAAAGTCTTTCCTTCTGTCATGAACCAAGCCCCTGTTTCACTATCACTACTCTAGATCAGTGGTTCTTTTCACAAGACGTATGACATTGAAAATAAATACTCACAAAGTAGCATTTCATGTTTTTGAATGATTGCTTCAACTTGACCACCACCATATTCCTTGTAAAAAACACTTGCCTCTCTGCAGGTCTCTGTACAAAATGTTTCTATGTCAACTATGCAGTATGAGGATATTATTGTGTACCAGCTGTTACTCAGAAGCTGGTGAACAAATTGCTACATTTAACATGACCAGGGACGGTGTTCGGTTAAAAGATTCAGTGCCGGTACGTCGTGTTGGGAAGAAGAGTGGAAAGCAAGTAACTGCTGTCAATAGTCCATATAATCTGCCACGAACGCATGTCCAAAAAGAAAAAACATGTACTACTACTAACGTTAAATCAACATAAGTGTTCATTTTCTTATGAAGTGCTTCTAAATTGTTCCGGTGTGTTCCTGTCAATGTATTCCGTGCTGTTTATTATGGTGTTTATTTACTCCATAGGGAGGTTCTGTTCACCCGTGAGCCACAACGTCCATGTTTGTGGTGCACATGTGTGCGCAACAATGCTAGACTGCCTGGGATACAGTAGGCGGGCTCTACACAGGAGATCACTGAGCAGTAAATAGACCCCCCCCCCCCCCTCAACCAACCAAACCACACACTCTTAACATGAGGAGCACTGGTAGAGAAATTCAATTCCACCAACATTCTAAACATGTTTGTGGTTGGCCCAGGCTGACACATGATTAGGATAATTAATTTAGTTGTGAGTTACAGTAATGTTTACTTACATTTAAAACAAAATTAATTTGTTGAATTTAATATTGATATTGAAGTTAAGATTAGCACATCTGTGGTACATACAGACTTTTATTTCATTGTTCTATATATTATCAGAAGTGCTTTATGTGCTTGTAATTTCAAAACTTCAAAGAAACGCAATGAAACGCAATTGATATTCATATTGAAGCTTTTTTAACACATTTAACACATACATTTTGTGTCAACATGTTATTCTGTGGTACATACACCATTTGATTTATAATTTTCTATGCATAATATCATGTGCTTGTTATTTCTACACCATACTGTACAGCCATAAAGACATTGAATGCATGTGTTCAGGGATGTATGAATGAGGAAAACAGTATGAGGAGGTGAAGGTTGGGGTATAGTTCCGGCAAAAACATCAAGCCACTCACACACCCTTAAACATGACTAGTGGTCAATAAAGGCTCCATCAGATAATCAAAACTGACATGGGAAAACATGTGCTGAAAGCTACAATGTTATTTTTTGTTTATCTAGCTGTTGAGAGATGTTTCATAATCCTTGGGCCATTGATGCCGTTGTATGATTATAAATACTGTGAAAGTGAAAGTCAGTGAAAACATCATCCCTACGTACTTAATACATACATCAAAGAGTTTTTGACAGATTCAAGTGTTAGCCTGTTGTTGTGGTGTTTAACCTTTCAGATAAACTCATGTGGGCTTGTATAGGATCAGTGCTATTATGTTATACTGTGGTGTTTGCTGCACAGTAGCACACTGCAGAGTCTAGCAGAGCTCTCCCCAGCTCACTCCAGGACAAAGTTCAAGTTCAGTGCATCAGGCCTGCTGGCACTGAAACCCATCTCACTGTGTGGCTCCACAATCCCTTTGACAAGAGCTGTGATGGACTGTCACCTTCATGAAATGTTACTTGACGACTCATTGTCACACACACATTTGCAAACTAACTTTTAGGCTTCGTAAACACAAATTCCACAGAGCAGATATCACAAATAATTTATATAGACAACAAAATGACATATTTAATAAGTTCATACTTCCATACTTTTTTTTTATCAATAGTGGAAGTAGCCGATCTACAAGCTTACAACGGATTGCAATGCGGCTATTTCCACAGTTTTTATAAAATATTTGAAAATGTATGAAAATATTTTTTACATGGATTTGATTGGCTCTAGACACCGACCTCATACATAAACTAATATATGTACAGGTAGAGTCACATGGCAGCACAACTGAAATAATACATATTTATGATAGCAGTGACACATAGACTCCACCCTGTCAGGGCAAACACTGATATAAAATAAAAGCTGCTTTTTGCAATCCTACATGACCAAAGAAAAGTGAAAAGAAGTCTATCACTCATCTATACATTAAATATACTCACACAGCTGATCGTGAAAAATAAGGCATTGGTCAAGTATTTTAGTCCATTTTATGTTTTTATCTAGCAGCAATAACCACAACCACAATATACCAGCGGGAACATTTTAAACGAATCATTGTTATAAATATTACTCAACTATTGATTTTTCCCCTGGTGTATTATTTACAAACACACTGAGTTTTGTGTTTCTGTGGAAATCATGATCTCTATCTAACTCCTTAGCTCATCATTAGATGGAATGGTGAATCAACAGGGACTAGTTAATGTCTCAGTCACACCCCATGTATGTCCAAGGTTTTATTCAGGTATTCATGTATTTATGTAGTTATGTAGTTATGTAGTTATGTATTTAGTTATGTATTTATTCATTCATTCATTAATATGAATTGAGTAAAACCAAAGACAGAAGCATTTTAAATGGATGTTGTATTACCTGATTCATTCATTCATTCATTTATGTATTACTTTTTAGCATGATTTGTCCAATTGTCCCACAGTATGAATACATTGTGATATTTTGTTGAAAAACTGTGCAGGGCGACAGCACTCGCTTTGTGTCGTGTCGATGCCACAGCACAGCCATGTCAATAACCTCCATATAGCACTTCCTCTCATGCTTTTTTATTGATTAAAGGTACATTACATGTGTATATTACATGCAAAACAGCAAAGAGTGTGTGTGTGTGTGTGTGTGTGTGTGTGTGTGTGTGTGTGTGTGTGTGTGTGTGTGTGTGTGTGTGTGTGTGTGTGTGTGTGTGTGTGTGTGTGTGTGTGTGTGAAGAGTGTTGCCTTTTAGTTGTGTATTGATATATTTTCCATTTTCTCTTTAGTGTCAAATTACAAGTTTTAAAAATTATAACCCTACACTGGCTATTTGAAAATAGCCGATCTACACAGCGAAACATTGTGAGCTTGTAGATCGGCTACTTTCAAAATATCTTCGAAAACAACAACACAAATCTTGTATGGGGGTCCCTGGCACAAAATATTTTCAGATGGGGGTCCGCAAGCCTATGCCTTGTAAAGAACACTTGCCTCTCCGCAACATTTCTGCAGGCCTCTGTTGAAACGTTTCTGTGTCAACTGTAGATAATGCAGTATGACCATATTATTGTGTCATATCACCAGCTGTTACTTCTGGCCCATTAGACAGGTTGTGTATCCACCACTGCAGCGCAGTCAGTTCAGGTGACCCATAAAAGTTGCTTTTTTAGAATCGTACATGAACAAAGAAACGCTAAAACAAATATATCACTCATCTATCATTAAATAAGGCATTGGGCAACTGCTTTAATCCCTTTGATGTTTTAAATACATTACATGTTCATGACATCTGTAGAGTGTCTGACATTGCATTTGTCCAAAACAGCAGCAGCATTGACATATTATTTGTAACCAAAGACAGAAGTGTTTTAAATTAATGCCGTATAACTTATCCGTGGGTTGTGTTATCCTTATATTAAAATTGTCTTAAGGGAGGACAGGCCGGCGGGCGGGCGGATGGACCTCTGACATCACGCTCATGTCACCATGACTCCCAATGCAGCTACGCTACGCCCAAATATGGAGTGTGTAGTCTAACCTCAATTTGTCGTCATGGCATCAGCAAACAAATCAGTCAGCTCCATATGGGCACAAAAGGGGAATGCCCATATATGGGCATACTGATGACATACTGTAAGGGATCTCCATATATGGGCATAAAAGAGACATGGACTGACAGATTTCACCTCCTTGTAGCTTTGTTTTGTAGCCCTTATATTCAATCCCAGAGCAAACTTATGAAATGTAGTGTCTGCTCTCCTACCTTATAAATTGTATTGTAATGCTCTGTCTTGGTACAGGAAAGACAGAGGTCTCTATATATACATAGGCACCACAATAGGCAAAACCTTTGTTAAACACACTAGGTAAGGGGTGTTTGCCACTTTTTTTTAACATTGGTTTGTTTATAGTAGTTAGGTATAGGCAGGTTTTTGTTTGCACTACTAGTTATGACATACATGGGCAACTGGCGGCCCGGGGGCTAAATGCAGCCCCCACCTTCACTTAATGATGCGGCCCACAGGTAGTATCGCAATACTGATATATTATTGATTCCAGTTACAATTGCAAGCATGACCCGCTTTAATTTACTTACCCGCTATATTAGTACTGTAGCTTGACTAGTAATGACTAGTATCAAAATTCTATTGTCTTTTTTATGTTTAGTGTATTTGTATTTAAATTCATAAAGTTGACATAAGTATAACTAAATGCATTTCAAATTAAATACAAATTTTAGTTTTCAGGAATCCAATAAAAAAATGGCAACAAAATAAATCTGGATTCCAATTCAAAAGTAGCAAAAATAGCAGATCTATTCAATTGTAGATTGGCTTTTTTTGCTACTTTTGTGTGACATAGAATGGCGAAGTAGGGCATTAATTTACGAAAAAAGTAAAAATACGGAGATAAGGGGTGTCTGCCCGACAGTATATGCAATGTGGCCCTCTGGAGTGAGTGTGGAAATACAGTGGCCCTCTCCATCATCAAAGTTTACAACCCCTGAGTCACAAAGTAGTTAGTTAGTCTGTCTTTGTTTTCCCTATAGCTGCTTCTCTTGTTATTTTAGTAACACCTGTGTCCCCTGTAGTGGCTTGTTTTGGTTTATGGTACGCCTTGTGTATATATTTGTTATAAATATCCTTGAAAGAACATCACTAAAACTGAATGATGCCCTGGAAATGTTCAAACAATCTTTCCACTCAAACAGAGAGCGTCTCCTTCCCAAACCCCAATGGTTCTAATCAGCCCCCCGCCCACAGGAGTGGCCCAATTCACTCACAACTTGCTACAAAAATCGCTCATGAAAAACTATATAATCTCCTACATTCCATTTTCCACCTTCACATCTGTTTCCTTCTCGAATAATCAAAAAGTGCTATATATTTCATCTCGCACTTTACTTCCGGATGGTTCGTTTTGCACCTTCTTTTGCCACATCGGTCACGGGAAAGAAATAAGCGCTGCCGTGGTCTATGGAAACGAGCCAAAAGTGCACCCAAATAAGCCCAAAATCGCTTATACAAACAGTCAGACCTGGCAACGCAGCCTACGCCAATCATGCGTGAGAGATCTACAAGCTATGGGCCAGTGACGCCACCGTATCTTAGCAACAACGACAGCGCTCACTCTCATTGGTCGTGTCATGCCAGGAGCAGTCTCCAGACAATGGCATCGCAGAGAGCTTGCTGTAGCCATCACATTCAGCTTCTGCCACATGCAGTCGCAGCAACGACGGACAGGGCGCTGTGATAGCTGGCATGTAGCTAACGCTAACGTGGTTGTCATGCCTGCAGCGGCTGTGCAATCACTTTGTCAACAATGCACGTTCGTGTGGTGAATGTCAATATTGCTGCTCAGTTAGTCCATTGTAGCTGGTGTATGTTTGCGTGTGTCTTCTGGAGAACTATGTAGCTCCACAGCAACTACAGTAACTAACGTAATGGCAGGACCGCCCCGTGCAACGCATGTTAGGCTGCATTATGGTCATGTAGTAATTTCAGATAATTTCGCTCCGATTAGAGCAGTGCTTATCAACCCTTTCAGGCCGCCCCCCCCCCCCCACAAAAAAAAAAACCTTAATTGATCTGGGGAACCCCCCATTTCGTTTGACTCCGTTCCACAAGTAAATATTGTGAAAATAGCAGATCCACAAGCTCGAAACGCCTCACGTTGAGAGGCTTTGTAAGCTTGTAGATCGGCTATTTTCTACATGATTGCCTCTTTCTTAGATTATTTCACAATGTGGCCAATGTTTTATAGTATAGTTTGTTGACTACTTTTGTTGCAGAAATGGTCATTTCCTTTACTTTCGTTTTTTATTGTCTCCGCCAGGCCGAAAGGCATGGCGCAAGACTATGCTTCACCCCCTGTCCGTCCGTCTGTGATAGCTAATCTCTCACATCGTTGACTTGATCCCAGCGAAACTGTGCACACACACTCCCTGGATGCCAATTCAGAACCTCTGCCCTTACAGTGCCACCAGGAGGCCGCTTTTTGCTACACACATTCTCTCACAGTACTCCTACATATTTTGCCCAAACATCACGCAAATCGGTACACACTATCTCCACAGTCATTAAAAAAAAAACCTCTTTCAGATTTTTCATATTCCATCCTGATTGGCTAAAATGGCTTCCAAAGTCTGCAGGACTGCTCCGTTTGGACCAAAATGCCTCACATTATGAACACAGCATGCACTTTCCGTGCAACTTTGCACCCACATTCCCACTATGCCGAGGAAGAAATTCCACTTCAGATTTCTCTAATCAGCCTCATGGTGGCGCTATAACAGCCCGATGTGGAGAGTCAGTGAGAGCTGGATAAACAAGGTCAAATGTGTCAAAAGGAGTCTGTACGGCTGTCGATAAATGAACACATGACGTCGGTGGGAGAGGAGATATTGTGTCTTTTGGACAAACAGCAGCGTGGTGCTGATGTTTGTTGTGTGAAGCAGCTTAATGTCTGAGTGTTTGTGTTGGAGCGCCTCAGTGCGGCTGCAGAGTTCATGTGCAACTTCTTCCACAGAGAGACAGACACACTAGAAACTCTGCTGGAGAAAAAAAAAACACTGCTGGGCATTGACTTTCATATGGACATTGATCTACACACTGCAGGTATATCTGCTACACACACAACATCAAACTACACCCTACAGGTATGATGCAGCGTTTGCATTCCAGCCAGCATGCCAGCGTAGTTCCCATATGGTTTCAAGGTGGGCTAAACCATATGGACCCCATGTCAGCAATGTCAGCGGCATCCACTTCACTCCCAACTGCGATGCCCATGCAGGCTATAAGTAGCTTCTACCTGGCCCTTAGGTGGGCCCCAACTAGCCATGTTTATGTGGGACCAAGGCGGGTCCTAACTGGGTTTGCCCATGCAGGCTTTAACTGGGTTCTACCTGGGCCCTAGGTGTACCCTAACCAACCAGAGTGCAGTGCCCATCGCTCCAATTGTTGTGACGTCAGGGCTCTCAATACTGCACATTGGTGGAGGAGGAGGGGCCGCAGGGCGACCGCACACATCGCTGAACCAATGGTAGCCCACGGATGTTTCCTCTGGGGATTTACAATCTGCCCGTCTATGCCACATATCATCCGCACTACAGGGTCTTCACTGACCGAGCCACGGCCCCACTGGCCCTCATGACGCTACGCCACTTATATGAGCTGCCAAGTGGCCGCGGGCGCTACGTGGCCGTGGCCGCGGGCTAGACGCGAGCCCCCGCGTAGCGGGGGCGAGCTTCTAGTCACTACAAATAAAAAAGGTGAGAAAATATGCACGTGACATGAATGATTACAAAAAGAACAAAGCCTATGACTGGACCAACAAACGTAATACTAAACGCCCAAACAGGAGACGCCCACAGCGTTCGGGAGCTGGAGCCATCTTCTCTTCCACCGATGACACCAGCACTCAGAGTGACACGGATGCTGAGACCACCATCACACAGCAGCATTTTTTAGATCAACGACAAACAGGAGACAGAGACCAACACAAAGGACCAGACGGGGCAGGCGAGGAAAGAACACGTCCAAACCGGACGACAAAGAAGCCAGTCAGATTCCCATCATAAACCTCTCGAGTGCCTCCCTCACACCGGAACAGACGACGCTTCTAAGTAGGGCTATCTTTTTCAACCAAACAAAAACTGAATGCGTTCAAACTGAAGGTGGACACATTCAAATTGAGGCAGATAAACCTAAAATGTTTCTTTTCCCCTCTAAACAGAACGTCATGGACCATGACGCTCACATAAGCCTACCTAACACCACCACCGTTGGAAACTCCAGCTATCCAGGAGGACAACAAGAGAAGCTTCTTCACGAAATCCAGTTTCATGCCGCCCACACACATCAGCCCCGTCGTCACTACCTTTGGTAAATTGATTGACAGAGACTTGGATCTTTTGATAAATAATGACAAAGGCCCTAACTACCATAATCTATCTACAGATGAACAACACACACTGAAGGAGCTCCAAGACCACAAGGACATCATCATAAAACCTGCTGACAAAGCGGGATAGATTTGCATTTTAGACAAGGTATACTACAACTCAGAAATTACCAATCACCTAGAACAATCTGGTTCATACAATTTATTACAACATAATCCTATAACTACCATTAAGTCTGAGATCGATAGTCTTCTGAAACATGGCCTAGACAATAATTGGATCTCAAAAGGTGAATATCCTGTCACACCTGTAATCTATGGGCTCCCCAAAGTGCATAAAAATCCCACCAAACCCCCACTCAGACCTATTATCAGCAGCATTGGATCAGTCACTGACACTCTGTCCAAATGTATGGATTTCTTTCTCAAGAACATTGTTACAAATCCCTCTTACTTAAGGGACACTACAAACTGTATAAAATAATTGTACTGTCAATCCTAACACTCTTCTTGTCACCCTAGATGTAACCAGCCTGTATACATGTATTCCTCATGATATTGGCCTGTCAGCAACCACAAAAGCACTTCAAACTCGTGCTGACACTCCATTCCTCCAAACCCCTTTCTCTGTGAGTTGCTTAACTTGGTTTTATCAAAAAAATATTTCAGACATGAAAACTTCTACATTCAAACAGTCGGCATTTGGCACAGCCATGGGCACTTCTGTGGCCCCAAGCTATGCCAATATTGTTGTTGGTGACTGGGAAAATGAATTTGTGCTAAATGAGAGAAACCCGTTTTTTTTCCAATATCAAACTTTGGAAACGATACATTGATTATATAATCTGTTTTTTCGAACCAGAGAATGACAATCTCCCTGAGTTCATTTCTTATGTAAACAACACTACTACCTTTCTCAAGTTTACTGCAGACAGCAGTTTAACCTCTGTCAACTTCCTCGATGTGCTCGTTTCCAAAGACCATCTTAACGAAATTCAAACCACTATCTATAGAAAACCTATGGAAAGGACATTTTAGCTCAAACCATCCCAGTCACCTGAAACACAGCATTCCAACAGGACAATTCTTACGTCTCAGACGGAACTGTTCCTCACTAGAAACTTTTAAGAACCAAGTCCCTGTCATGAGGAATCGTTTTTTACATAGAGGATACCCAGAAAATATCCTGGATCAATCTGTGAATCAAGCTCAACAGACCCCTAGGACAGATGTGTTAACAAAGAGTAAAAAATATGTGAAACCTCCAAGATTGTGTTTTGTGTCAGATTTCAACTGCTGTTCTAAGCAGATCAAACACGTAATATTAAAACACACATTTTAAACCCTAATTTTACAGATGGAACCTATGCTTAACAACATAACAACTAATTCTCCTCTCTTAGCACACGGAAGAGCCCCAACTCTCAGAGACAAACTCATCTTCTAATCCTGACTGTTCCACCTGGTTTTCCCTCAAGGGCAACTATAGATGTGGACGGTGTGCACAATGCCACAATACTACTAATTGTAAATTCTTCTCACACTCTTTGACAGGTAAAAAGTATAAAGAAAAGATTTTCATCAACTGTACTGTGGTAAGGCTTATATTGGCCAAACAAAAAGATGCCTGAAATTGAGGATCTCTGAACACAAAACTGCTATACGCACAGGCAATATTGAATATGCCATGGCTAAACACTACCTTGAGGCAAAACATGGTTCACCCTCATCTTTGCGCTTAGGGATTGAACAAGTGGTTACTACCCCTAGAGGGGGAACCTCCCCAAATTGCTGTGTGAGTCCCTGTTGTGGCCTTTCTGTGCTTTTTGGATGATCTCATTATTCAGAGTGGGATGTCATAAAAAAGAAATGTAATTGATTTCTGTGATTCCTTCATGCTCTGTGATATGTGCACTGATATTGTTGTGAACTGCTGTTCTGACTGTGAGTGATATTGTGTAATTGATTGATTGTCATGCAAGTACCTCCCCCCCTACACAGGTGGGGATGATTTTTGTTTGTTTAAAAGAGGGACATGCATCCCCAATATCACTTTTTAATCTAATCTACTCTGAGGAAGGCTGCGGCCGAACCGTGTTAGCGTTCTCGCAATAAAATGAGAAACATCAGAGCAACTGTCTTGCAGTATTTATTTTGGAGTGCCGCTTTTTCCACTTAGGTGGTTTTGATTTGAGTTATATACATAGCTGAGCACCCACTGCCTAAACTAAGAAGGCATCCAGAGGAAGTGCACCGTTTTTTCTTTCTTATCACTAAAACAGTTCTTTGCACTTTCAAACCTGTGTGGTCTCCCTTATTTGCACCTCTCATGCTCAACATCCCGGTAGTTCAAACTTTAATATTTTTATGTTATGAACTCTTCCCTAGACCTAAAGGGTTTCATAACAGGGCATAAAAGGAACAAATACAGAGATCTTAGTATATGGGCGTATCCGTCAGATCGGCGGTGTGACGTAGGCGGGAGGGCCTCGTAGCGGCCCAAATTCTAGATGTGTATCAAACACATGGCCCGGTTCCATCACACTGTACAGGCTGATGTTTAAGATTATATATTATTTTGCCTTCAGAAGATTTATCAACTTAAAAAATAAAATGACATGTACATTTGTACCTAGAACAAAGAGACACTAACTGAAGAGGAAGATCAAATGATCTGTGTGTGTGTGTGTGTGTGTGTGTGTGTGTGTGTGTGTGTGTGTGTGTGTGTGTGTGTGTGTGTGTGTGTGTGTGTGTGTGTGTTGCCTTTGAGTTGCTGACATTAATTCATGTAATTTCCATTTTCTCCTCCCTCGTATGGTTTAGTCCACTTCAAACGTGACTTAGACCCACAGGGCAGCAACAGAAAGAGGCCACCTGCCCTGTCTGTCTGTCTGTCTGTCTGTCTGTCTGTCTGTCTGTCTGTCTGCCTGCCTGCCTGCCTGCCTGCCTGCCTGCCTGCCTGCCTGACTTTTAATTAACTATATGGAGTTAAAATATTTAAAAGTAATTAGAGTAAGTAAAAAGTAACTACACTAGTAACTACAGTAGTTTCTAACATTTCAAATGGCCATAACTCGATGGCCATTGCTCTAATCAGCGCAAATACAGTAGTATCGCCTAAATACCAGCAAGCACACATCAAATACAGTAGTACCGTCTGAATACCAGTGCCCACACATCAAATAGCGTAGTACCGCCTGAATACAAGCGCCTACACATCAAATACAGTAGTAGCCTACCGCCTCAATACAGTGACAGTCATGTGAGGGATTAACCTTCTCATCAGGAGCAGTTAGGGGTTCAGTGTCTTGCTCAAGGACACTTTGACACACAGCCAGGAATTGAACCAGGAACCATCAGATTCCAAGATGGACACAACGCCCTAGGAAACTTGTGAAAAGGTGTGGCTGCACAGTGTGGCCTACCTTAAAATATCAACAGGTATCACAGGAGGTGACTTCTGTCTGCTACGTTGTCCAGAGTCATGAGAATATCCTTGTCCATGGACACCAGCAGCAATGTCTCCTTTAGGGTGGAAAATAAAATGTTGCAGGTCACTTGATGAATGGACAAAAATCTAGATGAATGAACTTAGGTGAGAGTGAGACCAATTATGTGAAACGCACACGCATAGAGTCTGTGTAACAAATTATGTGAAACGCACAGGCATAGAGTCTGTGTAACAAATTATGTGAAACACAGGCATAGAGTCTGTGGGATGGGTATCGTTAGGATTTTTACGAGTCCGGTTCCAGTTCCAGTTCTGCTTATCGGATCCGGTTCCTATCGGTTCCATATTTCGGTTCCAAAATGATAAAAAAATAAGAGGTCAAATGTATATTTAATAGAGATGCACCGAATGGAAAAATCTTGGCCGAAACCGAATACCGGAAACACTTGGCCGAAAACCGAATAGCCGGAAATTATTAGTTAAAAAAATATATATATACTTTTTTTTTAAAGTTTTTTTGTACCATTGCTGTCATGGCTGTGCCTCTGTTGTAGAGCTACTTGATTATGGCAAAACTTATCATAACTATAATGGGTCCATATTGAGATCAGTTATTTAAAACATATTTATTTATTGTTTTACTATTGTGTAGTAATAAAATACAATATGCCTCAGAACATTACCCTGCCATATTCAAGAAATTAAAACATATATTGAATAGCCTAGCAAAAGGCATTATAATGTCTGCAGTTGCATTATTGCACACAGCCAAAATGCATTAATAATATTATGTCTGCCATTCCTTCCTTTTGAATTAGTCACTTTCAGTTTCATTTTTGCAAGACACACACACACACACACACACACACACACACACACACACACACACACACACACACACACACAATCAAACAGAAGCGTTCACAGCTGGTGTTAATTATTTTCCCCTGCGCGAGCTCTAATTACCTAGCGCTGGTTTTCCAACTACCGGTAATGTTACACCCTCTGACATGTGGATTTTAGTTTTCAAGATGACAACAGCAAATCTTGGTTACAAAGTTTGCAGGGCAGGCTATTCCTTCTCTTACTACTTCAGTTGAGACGGTGGTGAGTGAGAGGAGGGGGGTGCGAGGAGGAATGTGGCTGGGCTGAGTGCGCTCGGAGAGAAGCAGCAGCTCCACTCCTCCATACAGAGAGGCGCAACTGATGTATTACTTCTCCATACAACGGTGTTTTACCGGATTTGACTTCTAAACGCCTTTGTTTAAACGGCTTTTAGCGCGTCTAGGAACCGATATGCAGAACTGAAATGACATATTTTTTATGGTTACCCGGTACCGACCATTTCTTTATCGGTTCCTTCTTGGAACCGTATTTCGGTACCCAACCCGTCTGTGTAACAAATTATGTGAAACACACAGGCATATTGTCTGTGTAACAAAAACAGTTTTCATGTCTCTAACCTCGGAGGGTTGCTTTCTCAGGAAGACAGCCTGGCCTGGGGAACTGACAGTATGTGCAGAAACCTGCCCCTCCTCCATAGTGGGGTCAGGTCAGGTCAGGGTTATGAATTAACCACTTAAAGGGACATTGTATCGTCTACTCAGTATTTAGATATTTGATATTCATTTTATCAGACACGCCCCCTTCCTATACAAACCCATTGTAACTTCAAACTCCATTTTAACCATGTTAGATTCATCAAAAACACCGTCCTTGGTTCTGGTGACTCACCCTGCCCTCCTAATACGTGATGGGGCCGTGTTTTTCTGATTATTTTTTTCATTTCGTTTTATTTTATTTTTTGGGGCGGTGTAGCCGGCCCCTATAAGTGAGTTTTGGACACTGACCAATCCTGCACCGTGATTGGCCAATAGTCTACAACGCATTGTATACCCCCTAACCCTTCCATTGCTAATGCAAATCGATACTTTTGCAAAGTCAGCCAATCACATTACAGCTAGTGTCATCACCACTAACTGTAATGTGATTGGCTGACTTTACAAATTCAGGACTGTGATTGGCTAACGAAACACATGACACATGTGCAGCCCTATGAATAGCAGTATGGACTTTAAAAAAAGTGAATTATCCTTTTTTCCCCAAAAAATATAAAAAATAAATGAAAAGAGTAATTGAAAAAACACGACCCCCTCACGTATTAGGGGGGTGGTATGAGTCACCAGAACCAAGGAAGGGGGTTTTTGATGAATCTAACATGGTTAAAATGGAGTTTTAATTAAAATGGGTTTGTATAGGAAGGGGGCGTGTCTGATAAAATGAATATCAAATATCTAAATACTGAATCAAGCAACTTAAAAACTGTCTGGGGGGCTCACAAAGGCCTGAGTAGACGATAAAATGACCAAAGGTTTTTTTGAAAGTGAAATATCCCTTTAAGTCATGTTTCAAATCTAGTGAAAATAGCAGATCTACAAGCTCACAACACGTCGCACCGTGACACATTGTGAGCTTGTATATCGGCTGTAGAAAATCCCCTCCTTAAATCTTCTGTGTGCGTGTCAGATCAAATATCTTAATACTGAATCAAGCAACTTAAAAACTGTCCGGTGTGTTCACAAAAGTCAGAGTAGACTTTTAAAATGACCTCCAAACATGTTTGAAAGTGAAATATCCCTTTAAATCTAAATCGCAGTGTGAGTATCACTCTCACCCACCCTTCCCCGATAAACAAAGCTAATTTGATGACTTGGACAAGTCATCCCCATGGAACTTAATAAGTTTCACCTTTCCTGCAAAGGCCCAGAGGGAGAAAATGTGGGCTCACCTATCAGGTCAAAAACCTGGGTGTCATGTTTTAGTCTGATTTGAACATCATTTTACCATTTAAGAAACATTGCCAAAGTCCGACCATTTCTGTCCCAGGCTGACACTAAGAAGGTGTGCTATGAGATTTTACACACATGTAAGGTCAGGTCAGATTGACAGTTCTTTACCAACTACCAACAAAATGCACCAAATGCTTAATTAATGACATACTGGAGGCACACATGGAAGTATAAGTCCTGTATTCAACATTTTTACTTGAGTAAAAGTACCAAACTATTGGCAATAAAAACTTGAAGTACCAAAAGTAAAGGTAATAATTATTTTCAAAATATTTCCAAAATAGCTGATCTACAAGCTCACAATGCATCACAATGCGAAGTGTTAATGCCCTACTCAATGCTGTGACACATTATAGTTATTTTTTAAACCTGCACCTGAACCCACTTTGGGGTGGATGTACTGTACACACCAGTTCACCTTTGTACAAACTATGGGTGGGTTCGGATAAACGCACCGGGAGAGCACTCACGTATTGGTTTGTGCTGGACCAGTGCGCTCAGTGTCTTACATCTGAACGCAACCTTAGTCTCAGTACCATTGAAGACTGACCACTACATGCTCTGTGCTCATCAGCAGTAGCCAATCAAAGAGGAACCTTATTATGACAACCTGCAAAAAGCTCAAGTCAATGTTGCCACAGTTTTATATTTCAACAGAGCCTCTTTAGAAATCAAATAAGGCAGAAACATTGACACTTTCTTCACACACAAACACACACTTTCCATTCTTTGCACTTATGTCACTCAAAATACTAAAATGTAATTATTTCAAAAATGTATAAATGTAACTAAATAAAGAAATACAATTGAAACTAACACCAACTAGTGTACTAAAATGGAGCTAAAACTAAACCAACTTGCAACTTTCAAAACTAAACTGAAATTTAAACCAAAAAAAAGGCATAACATAACATTAAATCACAGTGTTTAACTGCGAACAAGTCTGTTTACATTTGCTTTGGCGCCATTTAATTGCAAAACATAATTGTTAGAGCAAACGTGACAGTAAGCCAAAATGAATGCGTTCCACCTGGAGTTGAATATATAGTTCTATAACCATATCAGTTATACATCTTTCACTGGGGAAGGCTTTGCTGAATGTACACAGTGTTCTACTGGTGGCCACTGAGAGCTGTCCACTACCTTATAGCCTTGAGCTATTGGTCTGTGAATGTCTCCACTGCAGGAATATATGACTATAAATTAGTAGCCAAAGGGATATATAACAGCTCATGCATGTCTGTTATATATCATCACTGTCGGATGGAAACCTTTTATGTCCAACAGTATGGCCTACTGTTCAGTTACACCACTTTAACACGATATACATTGGCTATTGAAAATAGCCGATCTACAAGCTAACAATTATGCTCAACCAATATGGAAAACTGCATTCTTCAATACTAATGGATTAAACAGAAAAGAATAAAACTAATTATTTTATTGACTAATATTTTTCTCATTTCTCCATGTATGGCCACACAGAGAGACAGACAGATACAGAGGTCTCCATAATGGCACAATAGGTACACAGACAGACAAACAGACAGACAGACAGACGGTTACAACAGGTTGACAATACAGGGTAATGGAATTGTATTCAAATGACTATGACTAAAACAACATCAACATTTGCTGTCAAAATGAACACTGCTCCAAAGACAGTTGTTATCTGGCAGCACAATGTCTGTCCTGGCTATCAGGTGACTCTCACTACAGGTCAAAGGTCACATACCTCACATAACCTCCCTGGGGCCCATACTCTGACAGCAAAAGAACGCTACACAGAAAACACAAGGTATTACCTCCAGGTTTTATTCTTTTAAGGCTAACAAAAATGATAATTCATTACATAACACAAGGTCATTTTGGACTTGAACTCATACTGTGCAGGACCTTTCGTATTGACGGTATGAGAGCTGATGTCCCTGATTGTTTCTCTCTCTCAAACCTCCGACTAAAATATGTGTCTAAACTACGGTAGTTTCACCTATTATAAGACCAAGCAGATTCTACAAATGTCTTCTAAATCCCAACAGTTTTCTGAAAGAAACATATGTTGCTATAATGTCAGTGGTTCTCAAAATTGTCAAGGACCCCAAAATGATATGTATTTGGTCGTGGACCCCCCATCTCAAAATATTTGGTTCCAGGGACCCCCCAGAAGCAAAGATTTGAGTTAAAAGGTTCGCTTTAAGAAAAAGATATATATTCACATTTTTGCACACATTTTCAAAAAATGTCTAAAATAGCAGATCTACAAGCTCATAGCGTGGCACTCTGTGCCGCTCTATGAGCTTGTATATCTGCTATTTTTGAGCACTTTTTGAAAGTGTAAAATAATGCTTTTTTAACTCAGACCTCAAAATGACACGGATAAGTTCCCGGTCTTAATGGGTTAAACTATAAATATATGTACTGCTCAAAGAAATGTAGGGAACACTTTGAACCCTTAATTATTTCGAGTTTTCATGAACTGTGTACATACTGCTAACAAAAACTGCTCAAAAGAATTAAGCGATCAAAGTGTTCCCTTAATTATTTTGAGCAGTGTAGAATCCATAAACAATCTTGAAGCTTTATAAACTGTCATGTTAGCCTGGTTTTCAATCCTACTTCCAGGTTTGTGTCATGCTGTGTGGCTTCCAACAGTGAAAGCACCTTTCTGAAAGTAACTCACTGTACAGATGGAGGCTCTTTGTGATGCTATCAATGTGAGTGAAGATTTTTGCTGCTTTCACACCCTGGACGCCCCAAGTTGAAAAACATTCACCTCGAAATAGACTATTTACGTTATGCTGTTTTTACCCACGGTCCAATCATGAGTTGAAAACTGTCCTTCTGTGGTAGTAGCAGCACGATTATTAACTGAGGCGAATATTAATTGAAAATCGCAGATTTACAAGCTCACAAGGCCCTTGTGAGCTTATTATTATTATTATTATTATTATTATTATTATTATTATTTAGCACAGACTGACAATATTCACTTGACCCCCCCCCCCCCCCCCCCACACACACACACACACACACACACACACACACACACACACACACACACACACACAGCAAAGAAAAAAGCATTTTAAATGAATGTTGTATAACCTGGAAGAGAGTTGTGTTTTAGCTGTTCATATGTATTCATATATTTTCCATTTTCTCCTTTAGTGTCAAATTACATTTTATAATTCAGTCCTCATAGGTTGAGTCCATTGCTGTCACTCTGAGGATGGTGGTGAAATGAATGTGGAATTAATGCAGACATTTTGACCAAGTGTTTTAAACACTCTGTGTCATATTTCTCAGGCTCCCATTGGTTCATAGAGCACTGGTTCTTAAAGTGGGGTCTGGGGACCCCCAAGTGTCCTTAAGGGGGTTCCAGGGGTTCCCCAGCTAAAATAGTTAATATAGAATCAAGCTTTAAAAACTTAAACCCTACACTGGCTATTTGAAAATAGCTGATCTACAAGATCATAACGCACCGCAACACATTGTGAGCTTGTAGATCGGCTATTTTCAAAATGTCTTGGAAAACAACGACACAAATCTTGTATGAGGGTCCCTGGCACAAGATATTTTCAGATGGGGGTCCGTGGCCAAATGCATTGTGGGTGGCAGCGGTGGCCTAGTGGTTAGAGGGGCGGCCTTGATACCGGAAGGTCCCTAGTTCGATTCCCCAATTCATCACATCAATCATGAATCACCGCTGAATAGCCCTTGAGCAAGGCTTCCATGCAGGGTCCGGCTGGAAACAAGTTTCGTACTTAGTCCGACACCCTGGGTAAACAACAAACTTTGCTTTGCTTTGCTTTGGTCCTTGACATGAAACTGTTTGAGAACCACTGTCATAGAGTTTGACGCTTTAGAATCATTCAATTAAACTACAACTTTAGATTTCAGTTATTGATTTTAATGTTGACATGACATTTACACTGTGTTACAGATGATATTAAATTACCTTGAAGAGGATTGTGTCATGAAGCCTGGGCTTCTATTAATTATGCATACTATTTGGGGAGGTTGTTCCCCTTTAGGCTAGTGGTTATCCTAAAGGGTGTTGAGAGAGATTCTCATAACCCTTGGGCCATTGCTGCCATCGTATGATTACACACTTATTGTGAAAGTGCAGGTCAGTGGGAGTCAGTAAAAATCATATATGCACAATCAACCGGGTTTGAAGTCTGGGCGTTTCAGTTGAAGTTATGTACATCAGAGAATACACATGAATGTATAGTTATTTCTACATTTAGTTAAGAACTATTTGGATTTATATAATGTATAGACAGGTCAGTGAAAGTAAAACCATGTCGATTAAACACTGACCTTAGTCACCCTGATGAAGCAACAACAATGGTGCGTTTAACTTTTGCCATGCAATAACAAATTCACAATATAGGCTTTTTAATATTTCCCACAAATCATATTTTTTACTTAAATTGAATACAAAACGATATTTGCTTAATATTTGCCAGCTTATTTGCCAAGGTGTGGTTGCGTGTGGAGGGTAACTTCCTACATGTAATTTTTAAAAAAGCGTACTGTTTTAAGTAGCTGACGCTAGGAACAGAAACTCATGTGACCTTTGCGTTGGGGGGGACCTGGTTACACAAGCTCCACTGGGTAGTGTAGTATGTCTGCGTGACATTACAGATATAATATATTTTTCTTCAGATTAGGTTGATTTCATAGACGTGTGGCCTCTACATGAACATTTAGCATTGTTTCACAACATAACTCAAGGTTTGTTGGGTCGGGTTCAGACAGATTTTGCAGGGCTTGGGTGTTGGTGAGCACAACTTTTCAGATTAAAGACCAGCTGAAATTAGAAATATGCTTTTCACATTTTTAGTGCACTGGACCCATACGGCCTACTCGGGAACAATGCAAGTTGGGAACGATGAAAATAAAGAGGGGATTAAAAATAAAGCCCCACCTTATGCAATACCCGTTATACCCATTGTCAGAGTAGGGATAATTCCTTTTAACAGGTCGTTCATGAAAGTCCTTGCGGTCTTGTTTCCAATGAGAACCTGTGAGCAATTAGGGGTTAAGAGTCTTGCTCAGGGACGAATTTCATATCATCGACACATATGCTGACCTGGCCTGGAATCGAACCTGCGGCAACCAGGGCCTCTGGCTCCCTAGGCGGGATCACTAACCACTCAGCTATGGCCGCCCCCATTGTAACCGCCTGTCTGTCTGTATTTGTCCGTTTCATACCCATAAATAGAGATCCTTGAGGTTATCAGTATGGCATGTCAAAGAATACTGAGATGTAGGTCGTATAAACATTTTAAATGAACTCAAAGTGTATCTTTCTCCAAAAAAGATATACATCTTGTCTTGAAGACAGGTATTTATTGCTTGCCATGACCAGAGCAGTTAAAGATATGGCCTGAAGTCTTGTTTTTACTCAAACCCTCATTATAAATGACACTTAGGTCAGGGGTAACCCTCATAATTGTTGTTCCTTGCCTGAGCCTGTTCTGTTGTGTATAAGCTGTAGTCAGCTGTAATCTGTGCTGGGCCAGACAGGCCTATTCTCCATTACATTGCATTGTATTGTATTGTACATGTGAGTATGGCTCCGTACTCGAGTACTAAAGGATGTGGTCACAATGAAGGCTGTAGTAACCTTCAACCTGACCACAAGCCTATGCCTCGTAAAGAACTCTTGCCTCTCTGCAACCACCATCTCTGCAGGTCTCTATAAACTTTTCTATGTCAACTGTAGATAATGCAGTAGGGTTAGGGTTAGGCCTATGACCATATTATTGTGTCATAACACCAGCTGTTACTTCTGGCCAATTAGACATGTCGTGTATCCACCAGTCAGTTCAGATGACCCATAAAGACCCATTTTTTAGAATCGTACATGAACAAAGAAAAGTTAAAACAAATATATCACTCATCTATCATTAAGTAAGGCATTGGGCAACTGCTTTAGTCCCTTTGATGTTTTAAATACATGTTCATGACATACGTACATACAGTGTCTGACATTGCATTTGTCCAAAACAGCAGCAACATTGATAATATCTTATTTTAAGTATAACCAAAGACAGAAGTGCTTTAAATTAATGCTGTATAACTTATCCGTGGGTCCTATAAAAATTGGCTTAAGGGAGGACAGACCGGCGGGCGGATGGACCTCTGACATCACGCTCATGTCACCATGATACCCAATGCAGCTACGCTACGCCCATATATGGAGTGTGTTGTCAAACCTCAATGGCATCAGCAAACAAATCAGTCAGCTCCATATAGGGACACAAAAGGGGGCATGCTCATATATGGGCATACTGATGACATAAGAGAATTCTGTGTATTCCTTCCCCTGTCTCTCCTTCCCTCTATCGTTCTCTGCAGGTCTGAAGTTACTTCCTCATCTGCTGTCAATCAACCCATTACCTGGCTCCACCTTCATCCAAACATAACCATCTGCTGTCTATAAATTGCTGGGTCCCACCTCAGCTCAGTCTCTCTCAACCTTTTCACCTGATTGTAGCCCTGTTCCTTGTAGCCTTGTTTTGTAGCCCTTATATTCAATCCCAGAGCAAACGTATGTAGTGTCTGCTCTCCTACCTTATAAATTGTATTGTAATGCTCTGCCTTGGGACAGGAAAGACAGAGGCTTCTATACATAGGCACCATGTAGGCCAGGGGTGATGCAACTCTGATGATGGAGAGGGCCACTATATTTCCACACTCACTCCAGAGGGCCACATTGCATGTACTGTCGGGCAGACACCCGTTATCTCAGCATTTTAACCTTTTTCATGAGTGAAAACTACTTCGCCATTCTATGTCAAACAAAAGTAGCAAAAAAACTTGTCGCAGTGCGGCACGTTTTGAGCTTGTAGATCTCCGATATTAACCTGGGGACCGCATTAAGTGAAGGTGGGGGCCACATGTGGCCCCTGGGCCGCCCGTTTCCCATGTATGACGTAGGCAGAACCTTTGTTAAACACACTAGGTAAGGGGTGGTTGCCACTTGTGTATTTTTGAACATTGGTTTGTTTAGAGTAGTTAGGTAGGCAGGCTTTTGTTTTCACTATTAGTTACAACATACATGGGCAACTGGCAGCCCGGGGGCCACAAGGGGCCCCCACCTTCAATTAATGCGGCCCCCAGGTTAATATCGGAATACTGATATATTATTGATTTCAGCTGCTAAAATTGCAAGCATGCAAACATGACCGGCTTCAGTCCATATTAGTAGCTTAATGACTAGTATTAAAATTCAAATTAAATTTTTTTTATGTCCAATGTATTTGTATTTAAGTTCATAAAGTTAACATAAGTATAACTAAATGCATTTGAAATTAAATAAAAATGTTAGTTTTCAGGATTCTAGATCTTGCAGATCTACAAGCTCAAAACACGTTTTCATCCAGTGGCCCTCTCCATCATCAAAGTTGCCCACCCCTGATTACGAGGTAGTTAGTTAGTTAGTCTGTCTTTGTTTTCCCTAGCTGCTTCTCTTGTTATTTTAGTAACACCCGTGTCCCCTGTAGTGACTTGTTTTTTTATATAATCTTAGTCCACTTCAAACGTGATTTAGACCCACAGAGCAGCAACAGAAACTGTCTGTCTGCCTGCCTGCCTGCCTGCCTGCCTGCCTGCCTGCCTGCCTGCCTGCCTGCCTGCCTGCCTGCCTGCCTGCCTGCCTCTCTGTCTGTCTGACTTTTAATTAACAATATGGAGTAAAAATATTTTAAAGTAATTAAAGTAAGTAAAAAGTAACTACACTAGTAACTACAGTAGTTTATAACATTTCAAATGGCCATAACTCGATGACCATTGCTCTAATCAGCGCAAATACAGTAGTACCGCCTAAATACCAGCACCCACACATCAAATAGAGTAGTAACGTCTGAATACCAGCGCCCACGCATCAAATAGAGTAGTAGCGTCTGAATACCAGCGCCCACACATCAAATGGATTATTACCGCCTGAATGACAGCACACACTCATCAAACAGAGTATGGCACCACTTACTCACACTGGGTGTGATTTTTTATTTATATATTCCGATTGCCAAAAACACAATTCAATCGTTAATCACACATTTGTGTGACAATTAATCATCAAGTAAAATGTCATGATCGTGAGAGCCCTACACACACACACACACACACACACACACACACACACACACACACACACACACACACACACACACACACACACACACACACACACAGCAGTGGCAGTCATGTGACCTCATCAGGAGAAGTTAAGGGTTCAGTGTCTTGCTCAAGGACACTTTGACACACAGCCATGAGGAGCCAGGAATTGAACCAGGAACCATCAGATTCCAAGATGGATACTCAACCTCACCCCCATAGAGAGGGAACTTGTTTGTTTCTTATGGTTTCCACCAAACCAGTTCTAACCAGTTCCCCCCCCCCCCCCCCCCTCTCTCTCTCTCTCTCTCTCTCTCTCTCTCTCTCTCTTTTTTTCTCTCTCTCTCGCTCACCCGCCCTCTCTCTTTTTCTCACCGCCCCCCCCCCTCTCTCTCTCTCTCTCTCTCTCTCGCTGTCTTTCTCTCGCTCAGCCGCCCTCTCTCTTTTTCTCACCGCCCCCCCCTCTCCCTCACTCTCCCCCAATACAAAAAAAAAAATTGCCTGAGATGGCACGGCTCATGTTTCTGATAGGTACGGATCTACTTCATCCAGAAAAAGGACTTAAAAACGTTTAAAATGGTATTTTAAAAATCAAACATTGAACATGGAAAATGGCACGTTTTCGTAGAATGATACATTATCATGTTGCCGTTGTTGTTGTTGTTGTGTGTGTGTATGGATGTTATAATGTTCTACTAACAATATTAACAATAATAACAGCCATGGTGGGAGCAAAAAACACATTGCGCTGAATGTTCCACTTTTAACAACACAAAACTATCCACAAGTTTCCTAGGGCGTTGTGGGCATCACTTCCTGTCGATTTGATCCCTGATACCTGATCAAATCGACAGGAAGTGATGCCCACAAAGCCGTAGGAAACTTGTGGAAAGGTGTGGCTGTTAACCAATTCAGATCAGGGACGCGTGTCATTTTTAGATTTCTTTGGCTAATCAAAAATAGCAGATCTACAAGCTCATATGAGCTTGTAGAGCTGCTATTTTTTTTTTATCGCGAACATTTGTGCAGATCTTTGAATATATATGTATTTTTTACAGCGAACATTTGTAACTCAAATTTTAGCTTCTGGGGAATCTACAAATGTCTTCAAAATCCTAACGGTTTTCTGAAAAACGTTGCTAATAATGTGGTTTTCAAACGTTTTTCATGTCAAGGGCCCCCAAAATGATATGTATTTGGCCACGGACCCCCATCTCAAAATATGTTGTTCCAGAGACCCCAGAAGCAAAGACTTTAGTTAAATATATACATATATATATATATATATATATATATATATATATATATATATATATATATATATATATATATATATATATATACACTGCTCAAAATAAGTTCGGAAACTTAACTTGATCAATTATATCTCCCCTTTAATAATACAAATTGGTATTGTGTTTTATATAATTTTTATCGTTGATTAGTCACCTTTACAACGAGGTATAGCTTGTAAGGATCGGGCATTCGTGGCATGAGCAACACAGCTAAAGGTGTGGGTAGCGCCTCCAAAATAATTTCCAAAATCACCCAATATGCTTTTGTTGGTAATCGCTCTTATTTTGAGCAACCTGCCAGCACACACCTGCTGAGAGGTGTGTGACTGCCTCACAGGTGAGTGACTGGCACCTGAACGTGGGTTCTGCAACTTTGTTGAGTTTGTGTTTATGCTCCAAGCAGCAACACTGCCCCATGGAAAGATGCCACGTGTGTCCCTTCAGGATAAGGCCCGTCAGGGAAAGTGAAGCTGGTGTTCCGTTATACTAATGACAGCCTTATTTGGTGTCAGCCCTGGTACCATTTCCAAACTTAGGACCAAGTTCTGTGAGACTGGTGAACTCATCAAGGAAGACAACAACCCAAGACCGCTTGCTTCACTGAGGAACCATAGATTTACAGGCAAGATTTGCACAACGGTACCAAAGACAGATGTCAAAGTTGCAGGGCCCTTGCTCTGGTGCCAGTCAAACACCTGTGACTGGCACACACCTGCCTGCAAAAGGTACAAGGGCTTACATCAAATAATGTGTAATCTGCGTAGCGGAACACCAGCTTCACTTGCCCTATTGCACGGGACTTATCCTGAAGGGACAAACGTGGCATCTTTCCATGGGGCAGTGTTGCTGCTTGGAGCATAAACACAAACTCAACAAAGTTGCAGAACCCATGTTCAGGTGCCAGTCACTCACCTGTGAGGCAGTCACACACCTCTCAAATAAATAAATCAAATAAATAGCATGATCTATGAGCTTGTAGATATGCTATTTTTGAATAGCCAAAGAAACCTTAAAATGACACATGATACGTTCCCGGTTTGAATGGGTGGCCTACCTTAAAATGTCAGCAGGTATCACAGGAGGTGACGTCTGTCTGCTACTGTACGTTGTCCAGAGTCATGAGAATATCCTTGTCCATGGACACCAGCAGCAATGTCTCCTTTAGGGTGGAAAATAAAATGTTGCAGGTCACTTGATGAATGGACAAAAATCTACATGAATGAACTTAGGTGAGACCAATTATGTGAAACGCACAGGCATAGAGTCTGTGTAACAAAAACTGTTTTTATGTCTCAAACCTCGGAGGGTTCCTTTCTCAGGAAGACAGCCTGGCCTGGGGAACGTTGAAGAGCAAAGTGAGTAGAAATGACAGTATATGCAGGAACCTGCCCCTCCTCCATAGTGGGGAAGGGTCAGGCCCAGGTTCCCGCCTCCATAACGTAATAGTGGTGGACAGTAAGTAACAACATTTACTTCAGTACTGTACTTGAGGCTTTAATTTTATTTATTTTTTTGCATTGTACTTTTGACTCATTTCTAGGAAGGGACTCTTCAAATATATTATGTTTATAGTGAAAATAGCAGATGTATATCGGCCCTCCTTAAATCCTCCAGATCAAATGAATATCAAATATCCTAATACTGAATCAAGCAACTTAAAAACTGTCTGGGGTGTTCACAAAAGCCAGAGTAGACTTTTAAAATGACTTCCAAACATGTTTGAAAATGAAATATCCCTTTACATCTAAATCGCAGTGTGAGTATGACTCTCACCCACCCTTTCCCTATAAACAAAGCTAATTTGACCTGGACAAGTCATCCCCATGGAACTTAACAAGTTTCACCAGAGGGAGAAATTGTCAGCTCACCTACAATACAGGGCACTTTAAAGCAAGGATCAGGTCAAAAACCTGTCATTTTTGTCTCTGATTTGGACATAATTTTACCATTAAGAAACATCGCCAAAGTCCGACCATTTCTGTCCCAGGCCGACACTGAGAATGTAATTCAATGTTTTATCACAAGCAAGCTTTATTACTGTAATGCTCTCCCAGGGGCGTCAATTGGGTATGGCAGGCTATTGCAGCTGCCATACCCTGGCTCCAGGGAAGAAAAAAAAAAAAAGTACTTTTTTGATAATAAATCGGGAAAATCAGGCAAAAATAAGAATGAAATAACATAACCCTAACCTAACCCGAATCCTAACCCTAAAACCGAAATAAAGTAACCAGAAACTGGAAAAAAACGAACCCAACCCGCCCAGAACCGCACAAAAATTTCGCTGCGCGCGCGTGCATGAGGTCGCGTGCATGCTGCCATACCTTAGCTTTTGCTGAACTGACGCCACTGTGCTCTCCTGTCTGGTCTTCAAAAAAAACTATGCAGCAGCACAATGCAGCAGCATGTGTGTTGACAAAGACCAGACAGAGAGCACACATTACGCCTATTTTAAAGTCCCTGCATTGGTTGCCTGTCAGTTAGAATGGATTTTAAGGTCCTTTTACTGGTTTTGAAGTCATTTAATGGGAATGCACCTGCATACTTGTCAGCAATGCTTCCTATGGACGTGCCTGGCAGGGCCCTTAGATCCTCTAGCGCTGGTCTCCTACAGATTCTAGAGGCTATTACAACAAAATATGGAGAAGCAGCTTTTAGCGATTATGGTCCCACACTTTGGAACAGCCTGCCGGGGATCTGCGGGTCTCTGAATCTGTGGACATTTTTAAAAGAAATCTTAAAACACATCTTTTTAGCATTGCTTTTACTTAGATTACTGCGTTTATCTTCCTGTTTTACTTATTATTTATATTATACTATTATTATTATTATAAATAATGAGTATAATAATTATATTATCATTTGTATTATTATACATGTTTTAATGCATGTATTTATATGCATCTCTGCTTTTTATTTTCAATTTTTTTCTTGTCTTGAACTTTTTCTTCCTGTGAAGCACATTGTTGTCTGAATTGTGCCGTATAAATAAAGCTTGATTGATTGATTGAGAGTTATGTCAACATTGCTCAGAAAGCATCTTTGTCACTGAACAGTGTTTGACATGCCTCAACCAGCTAGAGAATGTGTGTGTGTGTGTGTGTGTGTGTGTGTGTGTGTGTGTGTGTGTGTGTGTGTGTGTGTGTGTGTGTGTGTGTGTGTGTGTGTTGTCCAGCCCACAGCCAATATTGCAGAATGAGCAATCATGCCAGACTCCTTCCTGATATCGAATGGAAATGAGATTTCCGGAGGGAGGGTTTACCAGGCTATCTTAACCATAGATGGGTTAAGACGCACAGTAGACTAGTCAGGCAGGGTTGTTATATAAGCCTGACCAGCTTAACATAATGGTCAAAGAGAACTGGGTGAGTTTATGACAGGGACGGACACTTGACTTCTTTACACTGACAACTCCGCCTCCAACACAGGCTGAGTGAGGCACACAAACTGATTTTAGCTGTTCATAAACGATTTACTTAGGACTTATGTTCAATATGAGCTGTGAAGCACATTGTTGTCTGAATTGTGCCGTATAAATAAAGCTTGATTGATTGATTGAGAGTTATGTCAACATTGCTCAGAAAGCATCTTTGTCACTGAACAGTGTTTGACATGCCTCAACCAGCTAGAGAATGTGTGTGTGTGTGTGTGTGTGTGTGTGTGTGTGTGTGTGTGTGTGTGTGTGTGTGTGTGTGTGTGTGTGTGTGTGTGCGCGCGCGCGCGTGCGTGCGTGCGTGCGTGCGTGCGTGTGTTGTGATATGGTTTCAGGTGTGCTATGAGGTTTTACACACATGTAAGGTCAGAATGACAGTTCTTTACCAACTAACACCAAAATGCACCAAATGCTTAATTTTGGTGATGATACAGTATACTGGAGGCACACATGGAAGTATAAGTCCTGTATTCAACATTTTTACTTGAGGAAAAGTACAAAACTATTGGCAATAAAATAAACTTGAAGTAGCCTACCAAAAGTGAAAGTAATAATTATTTTCGAAATCTTTCAAAAATAGCTGATCTACAAGCTCACAATGCATCACAATAAGAAGTGTTAATGCCCTACTTCATCACACAAAAACAACAAAAGTAGCCGATCTTCAAGCTCAAAGCGCGTCTCAATGCTGTGACACATTATAGTTATTTTTTAAACCTGCACCTGAACCCACTTTGAGGTGGATGTACTGTACACACCAGTTCACCTTTGTATAAACTATGATGGACTATGAGGATTAAAAGAAAAGAAAACAGTGTTCAGATAAAACAAATTATTTCATTGACTAATAGTTTTCTCATTTCTCCATGTATGGCCATAAAAGGGACACAGGCAGACAGACAGATACAGAGGTCTCCATATATGGGCACACTGGACAGACAGACAGACAGACAGACAGACAGACAGACAGACAGACAGACAGACAGACAGACAGACAGACAGACAGATAGATAGGTATACAGGGTATGGGTATTGCATAACAGGGTGGGGCATGCATTCCCTATATGCATTGTTCCCGAGTAGGCCAGTGCTCAACGGGCAGCTGTCTAGTCTAGTACATGTTCATTTGGGGGTCCTTGACTTGAACAAAGTGTGAAGCACAGATGTACAGCACCATTAGTTACTTTGTGGACTTTCTGGCTGCATTCACTACATGTGGGAGCATCTTGAAGGCATCTTAACCATAGCCTGGTAAACCCTCCCTCCGGAAATCTCATTTCCATTCGATATCAGGAAGGAGTCTGGCATGAACGCCCATTCTGCAATATTGGGGAGTTTCCAGCGAAATCAGGACCTAACCGCGCCTATCAGCGTCGTCGCTCATCGTTCTGTGATTGACAGCTTACGTTGGCCAATCAGGTGGCGAGTTCGAGTGAGCCCGAATGAAGCCGAGTGCAGCCTGAGAGCCGCCGACAAAGGACGAACGGCAGCCATTGTTTTTTGTCCGAGTGCCGTCACTTCTTAGTTTCGTTCTTAAAACGGTCTCAAACTTCTTTTTTGAGGCACGGAATTTACTATTAACATATCGTTTGGATAGACTTTAGTTGTTTAACTTCATATATGTGGTCAGTTAATCATGACAGAGCCTATTTAAAAATATAAATTTAGAGAACCGGCAGGGGCGGGGAGTGACACGCATGTATCCCAATAAGGCAACCTATTTTCGGCATGGCCGTCCCAAAAGTCCCGTTGCGTCACATAGTCTGGAGCTCGTCAAAATGAACTGCTGATTGGCTTAAGGGGCTAAAACGATCATTGGTTGAAGGGGTTGTCAGTCAACGGTATTACTCCCGCCCAACTCCAGCCCACAGCCAATATTGCAGAATGAGCAATCATGCCAGACTCCTTCCTGATATCGAATGGAAATGAGATTTCCGGAGGGAGGGTTTACCAGGCTATCTTAACCATAGATGGGTTAAGACGCACAGTAGACTAGTCAGGCAGGGTTGTTATATAAGCCTGACCAGCTTAACATAATGGTCAAAGAGAACTGGGTGAGTTTATGACAGGGACGGACACTTGACTTCTTTACACTGACAACTCCGCCTCCAACACAGGCTGAGTGAGGCACACAAACTGATTTTAGCTGTTCATAAACGATTTACTTAGGACTTATGTTCAATATGAGCGGGTGGTACATGGATCACAGGTCCATTTGGGGGGGGGGGGGGTCGCCAAAAAAATAAATCCATCACAATATGGGGTCGTGGTATAAAAAAGTTTGAGAACTCCAGTGACATGTGGTACTTTTTTGCCTTGCATAATCTTGAAAGGCAAAGAGTGACATGGTTTGTTTTTCGCCTTGAAAAGCAATCAGATTATTAAAATCAAATTATAAAAAACATTCTTGTTTGTTGTTGGTCGTTATTTGGGGGGGGGGTTTAGTGCAATATGTGTTCTGGAACCGAATCAACCAAATTAAAGTAACAAAACCCCCCCAAAAAAGTTTTACAAAACGGAAAATAATTGCAAATTTTCGCGTGCGATGTGCGCGCGCTAGGCACTCATACAACACCCGTACCCTAAAACATCTTCCCACGACTATGCCAGACCCCCGCTTGGGGGTTGTGGTCAGTGCATGCAATAATACAGAGATATTCACTTTTAAGTAATGAATGGTTAAAGATGGGTCTTACATTCAGTCATCAAATCAATTTCTGTAGGCCTACTTTAAGTGGTTTAATCGGTGAAATTGTACCCATCATTGTCCAATGCTAGTACAGCAAGCCTGATAAAAGTATCAAACTCACACAAAAAGCTTTGTTGTAAACCCTTTCCAGTGAAAGTGTATAGAATGTTTATTATGCAATGTTGACATTGACAATGCAATGCAATGTTGGCAGCCCTGCAAAAAGTGAGGACTTGAGGTGGGGGGCTCCAACCTCCACCTCAAATCTTTGATTGTGTTTATTGCACAATCTGTCTTGACAGTCTTATTATGCAGATCTTTTTTTTTATAATAATACCAACACTGACTGACTGACTGACTGACTGTGTCTCTCTCTCTCAAGAGAGAGAGAGAGAGAGAGAGAGACATGTGTGCAGATTCTCTAAGCAAAAAGAACGATGAAGGTACATTGTTCTTATCAAGATCATATTTCACCGGAAGGAAAAAAAACAATGAGTTACTCCACTGGGCCCTCTACAGATCTGGTCAATGGACTTTTTCTATTGACCAGATTTTTCTAGCCAAAAAGTGGAGTGTTAGATCTGATCTCCAGCTGTTCAGGTCAACATAAATACCTTCACATAGTGGCCATTTTGCTCTACATCATACATGGGCACATGCGGCCCCCACCTTCACTTAATGCGGCCCACAGGTTAATATCAGAATGTCAGCTGTTAAAATTGCAAACATGACCCGCTTTAATTACTTCAGTCGTAGTAGCTTGATGACTGGTATTAAAATTGTCTTTTTTTATGTCCAATGTATTTGTATTTAAGTTCAAAAAGTTAACATAAGTATAAGTAAATGCATTTGAAATTAAATACAATTTTTACTTTTCAGGATTCCAATTCAAAAATTGCAACAAAAAAAATTGGATTCCAATTCAAAAATAGCAAAAATAGCAGATCTACAAGCTTGTAGATCTGCTATTTTTGCTATTTTTGTGTGACATAGAATGTCCCGACAGTATGTGCTATGAGGCCCTCTGGAGTAAAAATATAGTGGCCCTCTCCATCATCAGACTGGATTTCTCCTTCCCCCTGTCTCTCCTTATTCCCTCTATCGTTCTCTGCAGGTCTGAAGTCACTTCCTCATCTGCTGTCAATCAACCCATTACCTGACTCCACCTTCATCCAATCATAACCATCTGCTGTCTATAAAATGCTGGGTCCCACCTCAGCTCAGTCTCTCTCAACCTTTTCACCTGATTGTAGCCCTGTTCCTTGTAGCCTTGTTTTGTAGCCCTTATATTCAATCCCAGAGCAAACGTATAAAATGTAGTGTCTGCTCTCCTACCTTATACATTGTATTGTAATGCTCTGCCTTGGGACAGGAAAGACAGAGGCCTCTATACATAGGCACCATGTAGGCCAGGGGTGATGCAACTCTGATGATAGAGAGGGCCACTATATTTCCACACTCACTACAGAGGGACACATTGCATGTATTGTCGGGCAGACACCCCTTATCTCCGTATTTTAACCTTTTTCATAAATGAATGCCCTACTTCGCCATTCTATGTCACAAAAAAAATAGCAAAAGAAAGTATCAAAACGTATCGCAGTGCGACACGTTTTGAGCTTGTAGATCAGCTATTTTTGCTACTTTTGAATTGGAATCCAGATTTATTTTAATTTCAAGTGCATTAGTTATACTTATGTTAACGTTATGAACTTAAATACATTGGACATAAAAAAGACAATATCATTTTAATACTAGTCATTAATCTACTAATATAGACTGAAGTAATTGAAGCGGTTCATATTTGCATGTTTGCAATTTTAACAGCTGAAATCAATAATATATATATCAGTATTCCGTGATAGTATTGCCGCATTAAGTGAAGGTGGGCGGCGCATGTGGCCCCCGGGCCGCCAGTTGCCCATGTATGACGTAGGCAGAACCTGTGTTAAACACACTACAACACTAGGTAAGGGGTGGTTGGCACTTGTGTATTTTTGAACATTGGTTTGTTTAGAGTAGTTAGGTATAGGCAGGCTTTTGTTTTCACTACTAGTTACAACATACATGGGCAAATAAACTTAATGCGGCCCGCAGGTTAATTTCGGAATACTGATATATTATTGATTTCACCTGTTCAAATTGCAAGCATGCATTCTATTGTCTTTTTTATGTCCAATGTATTTGTATTTAAGTTCATACGGTTAACATAAGTATAACTAAATGCATTTGAAATTAAATAAAAATGCTAGTTTTCAGGATTCCAATTAAAAAATAGTGAAAAAATAATAATCTGGATTCCAATTCAAAAGTAGTAGCAAAAAAAATCTTGCCACTTTTGTGTGACATAGAATGGCGAAGTAGGGTGTAGTGAGTGTGGAAATACAGTGGCCCTCTCCATCATCAAAGTTGCCCACCCCTGAGTAACCTGGTAGTTAGTTAGTCAGTCTGTCTTTGTTTTCCCTATAGCTGCTTCTCTTGTTATTTTAGCAACACCCGTGTCCCCTGTAGTGACTTGTTTTTCGTGTATTGTATGCCTTGTGCATACATTTGTTGTAAATATCCTTGAAAGAACATCACTAAAACAGTTCTTTGCACTTTCAAACCTGTCTGGTCTCCCTTATTTGCACCTCTCATGCTCAACATCCCGGTAGTTCAAACTTTAATATTTTTATGTTACAAACTCTTCCCTAGACCTAAAGGGTTTCATAACAGGGCATAAAAGGAACAAATACAGAGATCTTAATATATGGGCGTATCCGTCAGATCGGCGGTGTGACGTAGGCGGGAGGGCCTCGTAGCGGCCCAAACTCTAGATGTGTATCAAACACATGGCCCGGTTCCATCACACTGTACAGGCTGATGTTTAAGATTATATATTATTTTGCCTTCAGAAGATTTATCAACTTAAAAAATAAAATGACATGTACATTTGTACCTCAAACAAAGAGACACTAACTGAAGAGGAAGTGAAGGACTTTTATGAAACACAATAAAACAGGAAGCAAACCCTTAAAGGACGACTTCACCACTTTTCAACATATATTCATATAATAGGTCCTCACTAATGCTCATGATAAAATGATACAATTTTTTCCTACTTGGTCTGTGTCTCATAGGAGGGCTGTGGACAGTCCAGAAACCCGTCTACCAGTGACATCATCGTTAGGCAGCATTTTTTTTTCCAAAAAGATTACAATTTTTTTATTCCGATTTTTATTAAGGCGAGAACCATGGGATCTATTATTGCATTGCAACTTTCCAGGAATACAAAGCCTGCAGTTTCTATTAGCTTGAATTCCCCATCGATGATGTCACTGGTAGACGGGTTTCTGAACTGTCTACAGCCCTCCTCTGAGACACAAACTGATTAGAAAAAAATTGTATCATTTTATCATGAGCATTAGTGAGGACCTATTATATGAAGATATGTTGAAAAGTGGTGAAGTCGTCCTTTAAGATCAAATG
>NC_139946.1:2922956-2945456 GCF_963454915.1 Gymnoscopelus microlampas
TGAGGTTTTCGTTTTTATTGCTTTTGCATGAATTTCACACATCTCAAATAGAAACATTGTACTTTTGACTCCTCTACATTTCTAGGAAGGGACTCTTCAAATATATTATGAATTAACCACTTAGGTCCTGTTTCAAATAGTGAAAATAGCAGATCTACAAGCTCACAACACATCGCACCGTGACACGTTGTGAGCTTTTATATCGGCTGTAGAAAATCCCCTCCTTAAATCCTCTGTGTGCGTGTCAGATCAAATGAATATCAAATCTCTTCCAAGATGGACACAACCACCCTAGGAAACTTGTGGAAAGGTGTGGCTGTTAACACAGTGTGGCCTACCTTAAAATGTCAGCAGGTATCACAGGAGGTGACTTCTGTCTGCTACGTTGTCCAGAGTCATGAGAATATCCTTGTCCATGGACACCAGCAGCAATGTCTCCTTTAGGGTGGAAAATAAAATGTTGCAGGTCACTTGATGAATGGACAAAAATCTAGATGAATGAACTTAGGTGAGACCAATTATGTGAGACGCACACGCATAGAGTCTGTGTAACAAAGTATGTGAAACGCACAGGCATAGAGTCTGTGTAACAAAAACAGTTTCTATGTCTCTAACCTCGGAGGGTTGCTTTCTCAGGAAGACAGCCTGGCCTGGGGAACTGACAGTATGTGCAGGAACCTGCCCCTCCTCCATAGTGGGGGAAGGGTCAGGCCCAGGTGCACACCTCAATAACATAGTGGTGAACAGTAAGTAACAACATTTACTTTAGTACTGTACTTGAGGTTTTCGTTTTTATTGCTTTTGCATGAATTTCACACATCTCAAATAGAAACATTGTACTTTTGACTCCTCTACATTTCTAGGAAGGGACTCTTCAAATATATTATGAATTAACCACTTAGGTCCTGTTTCAAATAGTGAAAATAGCAGATCTACAAGCTCACAACACATCGCACCGTGACACGTTGTGAGCTTTTATATCGGCTGTAGAAAATCCCCTCCTTAAATCCTCTGTGTGCGTGTCAGATCAAATGAATATCAAATCTCTTAATACTGAATCAAGTAACTTAAAAACTGTCTGAGGTGTTCGCAAAAGTCAGAGTAGACTTTTAAAATGACCTCCAAACATGTATGAAAGTGAAATATCCCTTTAAATCTAAATCGCAGTGTGAGTATGACTCTCACCCACCCTTTCCCGATAAACAAAGCTAATTTGACAAGTCATCCTAATGGAACTTGATAAGTTTCACCTTTCCTGCAAAGGCCCAGAGGGAGAAATTGTGGGCTCACCTATCAGGTCAAAAACCTGGATGTCATTTTTTTGTCTGATTTGAACATCATTTTACCATTTAAGAAACATTGCCAAAGTCCGACCATTTCTGTCCCAGGCTGACACTGAGAAGGTGTGCTATGAGGTTTTACACTCATGTAAGGTCAGGTCAGAATGACAGCTCTTTACCAACTACAGTACCACCAAAATGCACCAAATACTTAATAAAAGACACTAGACCATACCCGTAGGGGGATATGAGCACCCAAAGTGTGCAGTTTGGCTTATGCGCTGAGAACAGACAGTTTATCAGGGATCGAAAGTGAGTTTGTACTGTGTAGTGCAGTGGTTCTCAAACTTTTTCATGTCAAGGACCCCCAAATTGACACGTGTTAGCCCGCGGACCCCCATTTGAAAAGATATGCCAGAGACCCCCATAAGAGAAGATTTGTTTACGGCTCTAGCAGTGAATCTCAACCATTTTCATTTCAAGGACCCCCAGTTTGACATGCATTAGGGCTACGGACCCCCATTTAATGGCATTTCTATCTCTTGGACCCCAGCTTATATCGTAAAATCTATGTTAATTTAACTGTGAGAGTACAAATGGAACCAAATGGACCCTAACGGGTCCATTTGGTTCAATTTGTACACTCTCAGAGTTACAGACCCATAAGGGTCCATTTGGTGCCTAATCTATCATTTAGCTGGGGACCCCCTGGAACTCCCTCAAGGACCCCTGGGGGTCCCCGGACCCCACTTTGAGAACCAATGGTGTACTGTGTACACACACACGCACATCCCGTCGTGGAGGCACAGAACACACACAAACACCCGCGCATATACAGATCTAACAGGCGGAGCCGTCCCCAACACACACGCGCGCGTGTGTTCGACCAGTGCGCTCAGTGTCTTACAGTACATCCGAACGCAACCTTAGTCTCAGTACCATTGAAGACTGACCTCTACATGCGCTGTGCTCATCAGCAGTAGCCAATCATTCAAAGAGGAACCTTATCATGACAACCTGCAAAAAGCTCAAGTCTGTTGCTACAGTTTTATATTTTAACAGAGCCTCTTTAGAAATCAAATAAGGCAGAAACATTGACACTTTCTTCACACACAAACACACGCTTTCCATTCTTTGCACTCATGTCGCTCAAAATACTAAAATGTAATTATTTAAAAAGTATAAATGTAACTAAATAAAGAAATAAAATTGAAACTAACACCAACTAGTGTACTAAAATGGAGCTAAAACTAAACCAACTTGCAACTTTCAAAACTAAACGCAGTGTTTAACTGAAAACAAGTCTTTTTACATTTGCTTTGGCGCCATTTAATTGCAAAACATAATTGTTAGAGCAAACGTGACAGTAAGCCAAAATGAATAAGTTCCACCTGGAGTTGAATATATCGTTCTATAACCATGTCAGTTATACATCTTTCACTGGGGAAGGCTTTGCTGAATGTACACAGTGTTCTACTGGTGGCCACTGAGAGCTGTCCACTACCTTATAGCCTATTGAGCTATTGGTCTGTGAATGTCTCCACTGCAGGAATATATGACTATAAATTAGTAGCCAAAGGGATATATAACAGCTCATGCATGTCTGTTATATCATCATCACTGTCAGATGGAAACCTTTCATGTCCTACTGTTGAGTTACACCACTTTAACCACATATACATTGGCTATTGAAAATAGCCGATCTACAAGCTAACAATTATGCTCAACCAATATGGAAAACTGTATTCTTCAATACTAATGGATTAAAAAGAAAAGAATAAAACTAATTATTTTATTTACTAATATTTTTCTCATTTCTCCATGTATGGCCATAAAAGGGACACAGAGAGACAGACAGATACAGAGGTCTCCATATATTGGCACAATAGGGACAGAGACAGACAGACGGTTACAACAGGTTGGTTCTCTGACAATACAGGGTAATGGAATTGTATTCAAATGACTATGACTAAAACAGCATCAACATTTGCTGTCAAAATGAACACTGCTCCAAAGACAGTTGTTATCTGGCAGCACAATGTCTGTCCTGGCTATAAGGTGACTCTCACTACAGGTAAAAGGTCACATACCTCACATAACCTCCCTGGGGCCCATACTCTGACAACAAAAGAACGCTACACAGAAAACACAAGGGATTAACACCAGACTTTACATTTTTTTGATAATTTGATAATTTGACAAAAATGATAATTCATTACATAACACAAGGTCATTTTGGACTTGAACTCATACTGTGCAGGACCTTTCGTATTGACGGCATGAGAGCTGATGTCCCTGATTGTTTCTCTCTCTCAAACCTCCGCCTAAAATATGTGTCTAAACTAGTTTCACCTATTATAAGACCTTAAGCCGATTCTACAAATGTCTTCTAAATACCAACAGTTTTCTGAAATAAACATACTGTATGTTGCTATAATGTCAGTGGTTCTCAAAATTGTCAAGGACCCCCAAAATGATATGTGTTTGGTCGTGGACCCCCCCATCTCAAAATATTTGGTTCCAGGGACCCCCCAGAAGCAAAGATTTGAGTTAAAATGTTCGCTTTAAGAAAAATAACTGTATTCACAGATTTGCACACATTTTCACAATTTTTCTAAAATAGCAGATCTACAAGCTCATAGTGCGGCACGCTGTGCCGCTCTATGAGCTTGTATATCTGCTATTTTTGAATAGCCAAAGTGTAAAATAATGCTTTTTTAACTCAGACCTCAAAATGACACGGATGCGTTCCCGGTCTTAATGGGTTAAACTATAAATATATAATACTGCTCAAAGAAATGTAGGGAACACTTTGAACCCTTAATTACTTTGAGTTTTCATGAACTGTGTACATACTGCTAACAAAAACTGCTCAAAAGAATTAAGGGATCAAAGTGTTCCCTTAATTATTTTGAGCAGTGTATATTTAAGGTTGTCCAAAATGAGAATCCATAAACACTCTTGAAGCTTTATAAACTGTCATGTTAGCCTGGTTTTCAATCCTACTTCCAGGTTTGTGTCATGCTGTGTGGCTTCCAACAGAGCACCTTTCTGAAAGTAACTCACTGTATAGATGGAGGCTCTTTGTGATGCTATCAATGTGAGTGAAGCGTTTTGCTGCTTTCACATTGAATTATAAGCACTTAAAGGACAACTTTGTTTTTTTACAACCAAGGTTTATGTTTTAACTTGTATATAAAGTAAATAAGAGATGAGTGTTAAAATATATATATACTGCTTTCTATAGCTTTCATCTTTTTTTTTTACAGTGGGGGGCATTCGGAGCAGGTGGCTAAATGTCATTTTTTACACAATAAAAAAGGTGGCCAGATGTGAGTTATTGGGGGCTAGAGGAGCTACAGTAAATTATAATAAAGAAATCAACGGGTTATTGTGTAAAAAAAAAGACATATTTAGCCACCTGCCCGAATGCCTCCGCCCACTGTAAAAAAGATCACAGCAATTGTTACAACTATAGAAAGCAGTAAATGAAAACATTTGAACACTCATATTTTATTTACTTTAATTACATGCTAAAATGTAAACCTTGGTTGTAAGAAAAACAAAGTTGTCCTTTAAGCCTTATTTAGTGAAAATAGCCAATGTACAAGCTGACATACATGACAGCGCGTTGGAGCTTCTAGATTGATCTACATATTGAAAATGAAAAACAAAAAAGGGGGGGGGGGGCTAATTTGGATGGGAGACCACCTGTGTCATACATCTTGTCGTTGTTGACTGTGACTTCACATTTGTCAGTATTGTTTTATTTAATTTAATTTTCATTTATTCCATTTATGGTTTTACATAGTAGGCCTACATGAATACATTCATTAACTTCCTTTCTTTCTTTCTTTCTTTCTTTCTTTCTTTCAAGAGGAAGACAATGATCCAGTTTTGTGTTCTCTGGTTGAGTTTTGGTAAAGTAAATTGTGTTCCAGTTCCACTTAAGCTAGCATATAGCACTTCCTCTCATGTCTTATTGCTTAAAGGTACATTACATGTATATTACATTACAGTGTCTGACATTGTATTTGTGCAAAACAGCAAAGACAAAAGCATTTTAAATGAATGTTGTATAACCTGATCTGTGTATGGTCTGTTATTTATCAAAGATAATGTCCAGGTCCATCTTCTTCACACTGTCCAGAGTGATGTTTGGAGCTTGTATGTTATTTTCCCTTTACTTAATCAACTTTAAAAAATAAAAAATAAAAATACTTTTGCTCAAAGTCTCAGTATGTATACCTGTACTCTAGAACAGGAGACACTGAAGTGGAGAATTACAACTGTTCTTACGAAAGACAATAAAACAGGAACTAAAACTTTCAGATCACATGATCCTTGCTTTTGTAGTTCTGTGTGTGTGTGTGTGTGTGTGTGTGTGTGTGTGTGTGTGTGTGTGTGTGTGTGTGTGTGTGTGTGTGTGTGTGTGTGTGTGTGTGTGTGTGTGTGTGTGTGTGTGTGTGTGTGTGTGTGTGTGTGTGTGTGTGTGTGCGCGCGCGTGCGTACGTGCGTGCGTGCGTGTGTGTGTGTGTGTGTGTGTCAGGGAAGAGAGTTGCGTTTTAGTTGTTCATATGCATTAATATTTCCATTTTCTCCTTTAGTGTCAAATTACATTTTATTACAGTCCTCATATGGTTGAGTCCACTGCTGTCACTCTGAGGATGGTGGTGAAAAGAATGTGGAATTAATGCAGACATTTTAGAACAAGTGTTTCAAACACGCTGTGTCATATTTCTCAGGCTCCCATTGATTCATAGAGCACTGGTTCTTAAAGTGGTGTCTGGGGACCCCCAGGTGTCCTTAAGGGGGTTCCAGGGGATCGCCAGCTAAATTAGTTGATATAGAATCAAGCTTTGAAAACTTAAACTCTACACTGGCTATTTGAAAATAGCCGATCTACAAGCTCACAACGCACCGCAACACATTGTGAGCTTGTAGATCGGCTATTTTCAAAATGTCTTGGAAAACAAGAACACAAATCTTGTATGGGTCCCTGGTACAATATATTTTCAGATGGGGGTCCGTGGCCAAATGCATTGTGGGTCCTTGACATGAAACTGTTTGAGAACCACTGTCATAGAGTTTGACACTTTAGAATCATTCAATTAAACTGCAACTTTAGATTTCAGTTATTGATTTTAATGTTGACATGACATTTACACTGTGTTACAGATGATATTAAATGACCTTGAAGAGGATTGTGTCATGAAGCCTGGGCTTCTATTAATTATGCATACTATTTGGGGAGGTTGTTCCCCTTTAGGCTAGTGGTTATCCTAAAGGGTGTTGAGAGAGATTCTCATAACCCTTGGGCCATTGCTGCCATCGTATGATTACACACTTATTGTGAAAGTGGAAGTCAGTGGGAGTCAGTAAAAATCATATGCACAATCAACCGGGTTTGAAGTCTGGGCGTTTCAGTTGAAGTTATGTACATCAGAGAATACACATGAATGTATAGTTATTTCTACATTTAGTTAAGAACTATTTGGATTTATATAATGTATAGACAGTGAAAGTAAAACCATGTCGATTAAACACTGACCTTAGTCACCCTGATGAAGCAACAACAATTGTGCGTTTAACTTTTGCCATGCAATAACACATTCACAATATAGGCTTTTTAATATTTCCCACAAATCATATTTTTTATTTAAATTGTATACAAAACAATATTTGCTTAATATTTGCCAGCTTATTTTGCCAATGTAATGTTGGTTTAAAAAAGCGTACTGTTTTAAGTAGCTGATGCTAGGAACAGAAACTCATGTGACCTTTGCGTTGGGGGGGACCTGGTTACACAAGCTCCACCAATCAGAGAGGTCGCTGCTACACTTTAGGATTGTGGGTAGTGTAGTATGTCTGCGTGACATTACAGATATAATATGTTTTTCTTCAGATTAGGTTGATTTCATAGATGTGTGGCCTCTACATGAACATTTAGCATTGTTTCACAACATAACTCAAGGTTTGTTGGGTCGGGTTCAGACTTTCAGATTTTGCAGGGCTTGGGTGTTGGTGAGCACAACTTTTCAGATTAAAGACCAGCTGAAATTAGAAATATGTTTTTCACATTTTTAGTGCTCTGGACCCGTACGGCCTACTCGGGAACAATGCAAGTTGGGAACGATGCAAATAAAGCCATTGTAACCGTCTGTCTGTATTTGTCCGTTTCATACCCATAAATAGAGATCCTTGAGGTTATCAGTATGGCATGTCAAAGAATACTGAGATGTAAGTCGTATAAACATTTTAAATGAACTCAAAGTGTATCTTTCTCCAAAAATATATACACCTTGTCTTGAAGACAGGTATTTATTGCTTGCCATGACCAGAGCAGTTAAAGATCTGGCCTGAAGTCTTGTTTTTACTCAAAGCCCTCATTATAAATGACACTTAGGTCAGGGGTAACCCTCATAATTGTTGTTCCTTGCCTGAGCCTGTTCTGTTGTGTATAAGCTGGCATGCGCTGGGGCAGACAGGCCTATGCTCCATTGCATTGTATTGTATTGTACATGTGAGTATGGCTCCGTACTCGAGTACTAAAGGATGTGGTCACAATGAAGGCTGTAGTAACCTTCAACCTGATCACAAGCCTATGCCTTGTAAAGAACTCTTGCCTCTCTGCAACCACCATCTCTGCAGGTCTCTATAAACGTTTTTATGTCAACTGTAGATAATGCAGTAGGCCTATGACCATATTATTGTGTCATAACACCAGCTGTTACTTCTGGCCCATTAGACATGTTGTGTATCCACCACTGCAGCGCAGTCAGTTCAGATGACCCATAAAGACCTATTTTTTAGAATTGTACATGAACAAAGAAAAGTTCAAACAAATATATCACTCATCTATTAAGTAAGGCATTGGGAAACTGCTTTAGTCCCTTTGATGTTTTAAATACATGTTCATGACGTACGTACAGTGTCTGACATTGCATTTGTCCAAAAAAGCAGCAACATTGATAATATCTTATTTTAAGTATAACCAAAGACAGAAGTGCTTTAAATGAATGCTGTACAACTTATCCGTGGGTTGTTTTATCCTATCAAAATTGTCTTAAGGGAGGACAGGCCGGCGGGCGGATGGACCTCTGACATCACGCTCATGTCACCATGACTCCCAATGCAGCTACGCTACGCCCAGATATGGAGTGTGTAGTCTAACCTCAATGGCATCAGTCAGCTCCATAGGGGCACAAAAGGGAGCATGCCCATGTATGGGCATACTGATGACATAAGGGATTTCTGTGTATTCCTCCCCCTGTCTCTCCTTCCCTCTATCGTTCTCTGCAGGTCTGAAGTCACTTCCTCATCTGCTGTCAATCAACCTTCATCCAATCATAACCATCTGCTGTCTATAAAATGCTGGGTCCCACCTCAGCTCAGTCTCTCTCAACCTTTTCACCTGATTGTAGCCCTGTTCCTTGTAGCTTTGATTTGTAGCCCTTATATTCAATCCCAGAGCAAACTAAGGAAATGTAGTGTCTGCTCTCCTACCTTACAGTATATGTGCAATGCATGCAATGTGGCCCTCTGGAGTGAGTGTGGAAATATAGTGGCCCTCTCCATCATCAGAGTTGCATCACCCCTGGCCTACGTGTTGCCTATGTATAGAGGCCTCTATCTGTCCTGTCCCAAGGCAGAGCATTACAATACAATATTGTATTGTAATGCTCTGCCTTGGGACAGGACAGACAGAGGCCTCTATACTCAATAGATTGCATGTACTGTCAGGCAGACACCCCTTATCTCAGTATTTTAACCTTTTTCATAAATTAATGGCCTACTTCGCCATTCTATGTCACACAAAAGTAGCAAAAATAGCCGATCTACAAGCTCAAAACTTGTCGCAGTGCAACGCGTTTTGAGCTTGTAGGTCTCCGATATTAACCTGGGGGCCGTATTAAGTGAAGGTGGGGACCGCATGTGGCCCCTGGGCCGCCCGTTTCCCATGTATGACGTAGGCAGAACCTTTGTTAAACACACTAGGTAAGGGGTGGTTGCCACTTGTGTATTTTTGAACATTGATTTGTTTAGAGTAGTTAGGTAGGCAGGCTTTTGTTTTTACTATTAGTTACAACATACATGGGCAACTGGCAGCCCGGGGGCCACAAGCGCCCCCCACCTTCAATTAATGCAGCCCCCAGGTTAATATCGGAATACTGATATATTATTGATTTCAGCTGCTAAAATTGCAAGCATGCAAACATGACCGACTTAAATGACTTCAGTCCATATTAGTAGCTTAATGACTAGTATTAAAATTCCATTGTCTTTTTTATGTCCAATGTATTTGTATTTAAGTTCATAAAGTTAACATATTGTATAACTAAATGCATTTGAAATTAAATAAAAATGTTAGTTTTCAGGATTCTAGATCTTGCAGATCTACAAGCTCAAAACACGTTTTCATCCAGTGGCCCTCTCCATCATCAAAGTTGCCCACCCCTGATTACGAGGTAGTTAGTTAGTTAGTCTGTCTTTGTCTTCCCTAGCTGCTTCTCTTGTTATTTTAGTAACACCCGTGTCCCCTGTAGTGACTTGTTTTTTTTATATAATCTTAGTCCACTTCAAACGTGACTTAGACCCACAGAGCAGCAACAGAAACTGTCTGTCTGCCTGCCTGCCTGCCTGCCTGCCTGTCTGTAGTGATGCGCGGGTCGGGTTTTTTCATGACCCGCCCCGCCCCGCCCCGCCCCGCGACGGAACCCAACCCGCCTCAACCCGCCCCGCGAACCCATATATTAATCTATGGCTCAACCCGCCCCGCGACCCGCGATTTTTTTTTTATTCTGTAAAATCATGGTTAGAAAATAATCCCCAAGTGTATTCAAACTGTTTTATTGTTATTATTCTTATTCTTATTAGGAATAAAGACAAAACAAGAGCATGTGATTTTATTTATTTTTTTGCGTGTGAGAGCGGCTGACCCGCTCTCCCGCAGCCCGCATAATTGCTTCCGAAATTCTGACTTGACCCACCCGCGCCGCGGGTTTACCCGCGGGTCCCGCGGGTTACGGGTCAACCCGCGCATCACTATCTGTCTGTCTGTCTGTCTGTCTGTCTGTCTGTCTGTCTGTCTGTCTGTCTGTCTGTCTGTCTGTCTGTCTCTCTGTCTCTCTGTCTGCCTGTCTGTCTGACTTTTAATTAACAATATGGAGTAAAAATATTTTAAAGTAAGTAAAAAGTAACTACAAGTAACTACAGTAGTTTATAACATTTCAAATGGCCATAACTCGATGACCATTGCTCTAATCAGCGCAAATACAGTAGTACCGCATAAATACCAGCACCCACACATCAAATAGAGTGGTAACGTCTGAATACCAGCGCCCACGCATCAAATAGAGTAGTAGCGTCATACCAGCGCCCACACATCAAATAGAGTAGTACTGCCTGAATACAAGCACCTATACATCAAATACAGTAGTACCGCCTCAATACTAGCACACACACATCAAATAGAGTAGCACCGCCTGAATGCCAGCACCCACTCATCAAATGGATTATTACCGCCTGAATGACAGCACACACTCATCAAACAGAGTAGGCACCACTTACTCACACTGGGTGTGATTTTTTATTTATATATTCCGATGCCAAAAACACAATTCAATCGTTAATCACACATTTGTGTGACAATTAATCATCAAGTAAAATGTCATGATCGTGAGAGCCCTACACACACACACACACACACACACACACACACACACACACACACACACACACACACACACACACACACACACACACACACACACACAGCAGTGGTAGTCATGTGACCTCATCAGGAGAAGTTAGGGGTTCAGTGTCTTGCTCAAGGACACTTTGACACAGCCAGGAATTGAACCAGGAACCATCAGATTCCAAGATGGATACTCAACCTCACCCCCATAGAGAGGGAAGTGAACTTGTTTGTTTCTTATGGTTTCCACCAAACCAGTTCTAACCAGTCCCCCCCCCCCTCTCTCTCTCTCTCTCTCTCTCTCTCTCTCTCTCTCTTTCTCTCTCTGTCGCTCACCCGCCCTCTCTCTTTTTCTCACCGCCCCCCCCCTCCCCCCCTCTCTCTCTCTCTCTCTCTCTCTCTGTCTTTCTCTCGCTCACCTGCCCTCTCTCTTTTTCTCACTGCCCCCCCCCTCTCTCTCACTCTCTCTCCCTCTCTCTCCCCCCAATACAAAAAATAAAATTGCCTGAGATGGCACGGCTCATGTTTCTGATAGGTACGGATCTACTTCATCCAGAAAAAGGACTTAAAAACGTTTAAAATGGTATTTTAAAAATCAAACATTGAACATGGAAAATGGCACGTTTTCGTAGAATGATACATTATCGTGTTGCCGTTGTTGTTGTTGTGTGTGTGTATGGATGTTATAATGTTCTACTAGCAATATTCACAATAATAACAGCCATAGTGGGAGCAAAAAACACATTGCGCTGAATGTTCCACTTTTAAAAACTATCCACAAGTTTCCTAGGGCGTTGTGGGCATCACTTCCTGTCGATTTGATCCCTGATACCTGATCAAATCAACAGGAAGTGATGCCCACAAAGCCCTAGGAAACTTTTGGAAAGGTGTGGCTGTTAACCAATTCTGACGGGAACGCATCTGTGTGTAATTTTTAGATTTCTTTGGCTATTCAAAAATAGCAGATTTACAAGCTCATAGCGTGGCACTGAGTGCCGCGCTATGAGCTTGTAGATCTGCTATTTGTTTTTAATCATGAACATTTGTGCAGATCTTTGAATATATATGTATTTTTTAAAGCAAATTTGAAGCATTTGTAACTCAAATTTTAGCTTCTGGGGATTCTACAAATGTCTTCAAAATCCTAACGGTTTTCTGAAAAACGTTGCTAATAATGTGGTTTTCAAACGTTTTTCATGTCAAGTGCCCCCAAAATGATATGTATTTGGCCACGGACCCCCATCTCAAAATATGTTGTTCCAGAGACCTCAGAAGCAAAGATTTTAGTTAAATATATATATATATATATATATATATATATAAACTGCTCAAAATAAGTTCGGAAACTTAACTTTGGTCAATTATATCTCCCCTTCAATAATACAAATTGGTATTGTGTTTTATATCATTTTTATCCTTGATTAGTCACCTTTACAACGAGGTATAGCTTGTAAGGATCGGGCATTCGTGGCATGAGCAACACAGCTAAAGGTGTGGGTAGCGCCTCCAAAATAATTTCCAAAATCACCCAATATGCTTTTGTTGGTAATCGCTCTTGTTTTGAGCAACCTGCCAGCACACACCTGCTGAGAGGTGTGTGACTGCCTCACAGGTGAGTGACTAGCTCACATGGGTTCTGCAACTTTGTTGAGTTTGTGTTTATGCTCCAAGCAGCAACACTGCCCCATGGAAAGATGCCACGTGTGTCCCTTCAGGATAAGGCCCGTCAGGGCAAGTGAAGCTGGTGTTCCGTTATACTAATGACAGCCTTATTTGGTGTCAGCCCTGGCACCATTTCCAAACTTAGGACCAAGTTCTGTGAGACTGGTGAACTCATCAAGGAAGACAACAACCCAAGACCGCTTGCTTCACTGAGGAACCATAGATTTACAGGCAAGATTTGCACAACGGTACCAAAGACAGATGTCAAAGTTGCAGGGCCCTTGCTCTGGTGCCAGTCAAACACCTGTGACTGGCACACACCTGCCTGCAAAAGGTACAAGGGCTGACATCAAATAATGTGTAATCTGCGTAACGGAACACCAGCTTCACTTGCCCTATTGCACGGGACTTATCCTGATGGGACAAACGTGGCATCTTTCCATGGGGCAGTGTTGCTGCTTGGAGCATAAACACAAACTCAACAAAGTTGCAGAACCCATGTTCAGGTGCCAGTCACTCACCTGTGAGGCAGTCACACACCTCTCAAATAAATAAATCAAATAAATAGCATGATCTATGAGCTTGTAGATATGCTATTTTTGAATAGCCAAAGAAACCTTAAAATGACACATGATACGTTCCCGGTTTGAATGGGTGGCCTACCTTAAAATGTCAGCAGGTATCACAGGAGGTGACGTCTGTCTGCTACGTTGTCCAGAGTCATGAGAATATCCTTGTCCATGGACACCAGCAGCAATGTCTCCTTTAGGGTGGAAAATAAAATGTTGCAGGTCACTTGATGAATGGACAAAAATCTACATGAATGAACTTAGGTGAGACCAATTATGTGAAACGCACAGGCATAGAGTCTGTGTAACAAATTATGTGAAACGCACAGGCATAGAGTCTGTGTAACAAAAACTGTTTTTATGTCTCTAACCTCGGAGGGTTCCTTTCTCAGGAAGACAGCCTGGCCTGGGGAACGTTGAAGAGCAAAGTGAGTAGAAATGACAGTATATGCAGGAACCTGCCCCTCCTCCATAGTGGGGAAGGGTCAGGCCCAGGTTCCCGCCTCCATAACGTAATAGTGGTGGACAGTAAGTAACAACATTTACTTCAGTACTGTACTTGAGGCTTTCATTTTATTTATTTTTTTGCATTGTACTTTTGACTAATTTCTAGGAAGGGACTCTTCAAATATATTATGAATTAACCACTTAGGTCCTGTTTCAAATATAGTGAAAATAGCAGATGTATATCGGCCCTCCTTAAATCCTCCTCCCGCATGTCAGATCAAATGAATATAAAATATCTTAATACTGAATCAAGCAACTTAAAAACTGTCTGGGGTGTTCACAAAAGCCAGAGTAGACTTTTAAAATGACTTCCAAACATGTTTGAAAATGAAATATCCCTTTACATCTAAATCGCAGTGTGAGTATGACTCTCACCCACCCTTTCCCTATAAACAAAGCTAATTTGACCTGGACAAGTCATCCCCATGGAACTTAACAAGTTTCACCTTTCAAGAAAGTCCAGAATAAGTTTCACCTTTCCTGCAAAGGCCCAGAGGGAGAAATTGTCGGCTCGCCTACAATACAGGGCACTTTAAAGCAAGGATCAGGTCAAAAACCTGTCATTTTTGTCTCTGATTTGAACATAATTTTACCATTAAGAAACATCGCCAAAGTCCGACCATTTCTGTCCCAGGCCGACACTGAGAATGTAATTCAATGTTTTATCACAAGCAAGCTTTATTACTGTAATGCTCTCCTGTCTAGTCTTCAAAAAAAAATATAAAGCAGCACAATGCAGAAGCATGTGTGTTGACAAAGACCAGACAGAGAGCACACATTACGCCTATTTTAAAGTCCCTGCATTGGTTGCCTGTCAGTTTTAGAATAGATTTTAAGATCCTTTTACTGGTTTTGAAGTCATTTAATGGGAATGCACCTGCATACTTGTCAGCAATGCTTCCTATGGACGTGCCTGGCAGGGCCCTTAGATCCTCTAGCGCTGGTCTCCTACAGATTCTAGAGGCTATTACAACAAAATATGGAGAAGCGGCTTTTAGCGATTATGGTCCCACACTTTGGAACAGCCTGCCGGGGATCTGCGGGTCTCTGAATCTGTGGACATTTTTAAAAGAAATCTTAAAACACATCTTTTTAGCATTGCTTTTACTTAGATTACTGCGTTTATCTTCCTGTTTTACTTATTATTTATATTATATTATTATTATTATTATTATTATTATTATTATTATTATAAATAATAAGTATAATAATTATATTATCATTTGTATTATTATACATTTTTTAATGCATGTATTTATGTATTTATATGCATCTCTGCTTTTTATTTTCTATTTTTTTCTTGTCTTGAACTTTTTCTTCCTGTGAAGCACATTGTTGTCTGAATTGTGCCGTATAAATAAAGCTTGATTGATTGATTGAGAGTTATGTCAACATTGCTCCGAAGCATCTTTGTCACTGAACAGTGTTTGACATGCCTCAACCAGCTAGAGAATGTGTGTGTGTGTGTGTGTGTGTGTGTGTGTGTGTGTGTGTGTGTGTGTGTGTGTGTGTGTGTGTGTGTGTGTGTGTGTGTGTGTGTGTGTGTGTGTGTGTGTGTGTGTGTGTGTGTGTGTGTGTGTGTGTGTGTGTGTGTGTGTGTGGTATTACCTTGACCTCCAGGGCCACTGTAAAGAATCTGGGAGTCACGTTTGACCAAGACATGTCCTTTCAGTCCCACATAAAACAAATTTCAAGAAATGCCTTTTTTCACCTGCGTAATATTGCAAAAGTTAGGCACATTCTGTCCCAAAATGATGCAGAAAAACTTGTCCACGCATTTGTTACTTCTAGGCTGGACTATTGCAACGCCTTACTATCAGGCTGCCCAAGTAAGTCCCTAAATAGCCTGCAGCTTGTCCAGAATGCCGCTGCGCGCATACTGACAGGAACCAGAAGAAGAGATCATATCACTCCTTCATTGGCCTCTTTGCACTGGCTCCCGGTTAAATACAGAATAGAGTTTAAAGTTCTCCTCCTCACATACAAGGCTCTCAATGGACAGGCACCAGTATATCTCAAAGAACTCATCGAGCCCCGTAAACCAGCCAGAACACCACTGCGTCCACAGTATGAAAAAATGCTTACGGTTCCAGTAAACCCCCAAAAAACTAGAACAGGAGGTAGAGCATTTAAGTTTCAAGCACCTCAGCTGTGGAACCTTCTCCCAGTCTCAGTCCGTAAAGCAGACACACTCTGTATATTTAAAACTAGACTAAAAACCTTTCTCTATGATAAAGCCTATAGCCGAAGTGTATAGACTCAGTCCCCCTATAGTCATCCTCTCTCCCCCACCTTCCCCTTTCTCCTCTCTCCCCTCGTCCTCTCTCTTCCCGTCCTCCCTTTGGTTGTGTGGGTTTGTGTCCCATTGGTACAATCGTAATTAACCCTGTACGGATTCACGCTCTAGTAAGGCCTGTCACTAATTCTACAACCGGGGACTCGTTCCCCGGAGTTTCTTCTACCACCCACGTCGCAGGTCCATGGACTATTACTATGGACCCCCAGCTGCGGCTCAAGACTGTGACTGCGGACCGGGCCTGGGCCTCTCCATGGAGTCTATGGACTGTTACTACGGACCCCCAGCTGCGGCTCAAGACTGTGACTGCGGACCGGACCGGGCCTCTCTCCATGGAGCACGACCTGGACACGACCGTGGACTTCTACTACACTACACTATACCGCATATTATATTATCTTAAACATTTTTATATTATTCCATTATATACTGCATACACACTATTGCTGTACTATATTATACTATCATATGCTAGTATCTTACACTATTATATTTGCTATTATTGTTATTGTTACTGCTTGCACTGTATCTCTTTCTGTCTCTCCTCTGTCTCTCCCTTTCTCTCTCTCTTCTTTCCCCCAACACGGTCGAGGCAGAAGGCCCCCGCCCTAGAGCCTAGGGTCTGCCTGACGTTTCTTCCTGTTGAATTAAGAGGGAGTTTTTCGTTGCCACTGTCGCAAAATTGCTTGCTCAGGGTGGGATGTTGGGTCTCTTCTCTACATGTAAAGTGTCTTGAGACAACTTGTTGTGATTTGACACTTTAATAAAATTGAATTGAATTGAATTGTGTGTGTGTGTGTGTGTGTGTGTGTGTGTGTGTGTGTGTGTGTGTGTGTGTGTGTGTGTGTGTGTGTGTGTGTGTGTGTGTGGTGTGTGATATGGTTTCAGGTGTGCTATGAGGTTTTACACACATGTAAGGTCAGAATGACAGTTCTTTACCAACTAACACCAAAATGCACCAAATGCTTAATTTTGGTGATGATATACGAGGCACACATGGAAGTATAAGTCCTGTATTCAACATTTTTACTTGAGGAAAAGTACAAAACTATTGGCAATAAAATAAACTTGAAGTAGCCTACCAAAAGTGAAAGTAATAATTATTTTCAAAATCTGACAAAATCTTTCAAAAATAGCTGATCTACAAGCTCACAATGCATCACAATAAGAAGTGTTAATGCCCTACTTCATCACACAAAAACAACAAAAGTAGCCGATCTTCAAGCTCAAAGCGCGTCTCAATGCTGTGACACATTATAGTTATTTTTTAAACCTGCACCTGAACCCACTTTGAGGTGGATGTACTGTACACACCAGTTCACCTTTGTATAAACTATGATGGACTATGAGGATTAAAAGAAAAGAAAACAGTGTTCAGATAAAACAAATTATTTCATTGACTAATATTTTTCTCATTTCTCCATGTATGGCCATAAAAGGGACACAGGCAGACAGACAGATACAGAGGTCTCCATTTATGGGCACACTAGGGACACAGACAGACAGACAGACAGACAGACAGACAGACAGACAGACAGACAGACAGACAGATAGATGGGTATACAGGGTAATGGGTATTGCATAACAGGGTGGGGCATGCATTCCCTATATGCATTGTTCCCGAGTAGGCCAGTGCTCAACGGGCAGCTGTCTAGTACATGTTCATTTGGGGGTCTTTGACTTGAACAAAGTGTGAGAAGCACAGATGTACAGCACCATTAGTTACTTTGTGGACTTTCTGGCTGCATTCACTACATGTGGGAGCATCTTGAAGGCATTCATCATCTTAACCATAGATGGGTTGAATGATATGAATGGTAGTGGTAGTGCAGTGCAGGCAGTGATTCAAAGTGAGTAAAGTACTATGAGGTTTTACACACATGCAACTCGGAATGACAGTTCTTTACCAACTATGACAAAAATGCAGGACTTTATTTTGATGATGACATACTAAAGCTCATGTGTGTGTGTGTGTGTGTGTGTGTGTGTGTGTGTGTGTGTGTGTGTGTGTGTGTGTGCGTGCGTGAGTGAGTGAGTTCTGGGAATTGAACATTTCCTTGGTGAGAGAATGAAGAGTTGATACTAATATGCAGTTTAGAACATGTATTCAACACAAAAGATGACGATAATATGACAATAATGATGTAATATAATAATGAGAAAATAAGAGTAAAGAATAGAAGGAAAATGGATGGAAGGAGATGAAGGAAGGAAAGGTGGACGGGGTACGAAGGTATTGGCATCAACATATACATTTCCCATTTCACAAGTTCATAATGTATACAAATATTTTGAAAATAGCAGATCTACAAGTTCACAATGTGTCGGATCTCGACGCATTGTGAGCTTGTAGATCGGCTATTTTCAAATGGCCGAAATATATATGGGGCTGAAGTGGTTAATGTATGTTTTGAGATAATAATCTAAATCTGCAGAGTAACTAGTAACTAAAGCTGTCAAATAATTGTAGTGGAGTAAAAGTACAATATTTTCCTCTGAGAAGTAATGGAGTAGTAGAAGTAAAAGTATTGAAAATTCCTAAAAAGTGTACTTAAGTACAGTGCTTGAGTAAATGTACTCAGTTACTTTACACCACTGGTGACTGGGAATGGAAGGACAATGCTATACGCCGAGGCCAGAGTCACTGCCCTAGCCAGAATACTGACGCCTGATACGAAACATTCTCCTTGCGTTCATAAAACCTTATAACTTGTCATCTTGCTGTCTGTGTCTGAAGCTTGCCTACAGAGGAATAGCTACTTGACCTTGCTGTATGAGCCTGCTGCTTAATAACTACACTGAAGGTGTACTCAACTCATAAGAAATATTATCAGACATTCACTTGTTCAAAACAAGTGGGTTGCGCACATCCAGTTCCTTGCTGGTGCTGGACACAGAATAACAGTATAAAAGAATACAACTCTGCTCTGAAGCTTTGCTCCTCAGTGTTTAGTTTATTTAAAACACTGACATTACAGGGTACATCATGCACATCCCTTGCTACAATATTACATCCAGACACATCAGCATACAGTCATATATTAATATAACTGAAGTAAGATGAATACTAAATATATAATACATCTATAATCGATAAATCAATAGCCTAAAAGGAATATAAATTGTATTTCCTTTTTTGTGATTGCTGTACCTTTAAATTGTCAATATAATATTCATTCAATCAATCAATCAATCAATCAATCAATCAATCAATCAATCAATCAATCAATCAATCAAAGCAGAAACAACACAAACTAGAAAAAGTGCTCCTCGGAGCACAAGTCTCCGCTAGGTCAGCTAGTTTATTATGGCCTCCTGGTGGCGCTATAATAGGCCAATGTGAAAAGGGTGCCATTTCTTCTTAGGCTTTGCACGGCAATCGGACACTGCATTCATGAGTTGAGTCATTTTGTCCAAAAATGTGGTTTGCTAAATTAGACCAGCTGGGGGCGCTATAACAGGCCAATGTGAAGAGGTTGGCATTTCTTCCTCGGCCTAGTGGGAATGTGTGTGCAATTTTCACAGAAATCGCACACTGCGTTCATGATTTGAGGAATTTTGTTCAAGACGGACCTATCCTGCAAACTTTAGAAGCCAATGTTAGCCAAGTAGTATAGAATATGAAGTATCGGACACATCCATCTTGATCACATGACTATAGAGAGACTGTGTACCGATTTGCGTGATTTTTTAACAGAATCTGAAGGAGTAAGAGCAAAAAATGTGTTTTTCAAAACTCAGCCTCCTGGTGGCGCTCTAAAAGGCATATGTGAAAAATGCATGGCAAAGGTTTTTCCTTGGCCTCTAAGGAGTTTGCGTGCAAAGTTGCAAGCAGATCGGTGCAGTTATAGCTAAAAGCGTGAATCGGCCTGTTATAGCGCCACCATGAGGCTGATTTGAAAGTTTTCAAGTGACATTTCTTCCTGGGCCAAGTGGGAATGTACGTGGAAAATTGCACGGAAAGTGCATGCTGCGTTCATGATTTGAGGCATTTTGTTCAAAATGAACCAATCCTGCTAACTTTGGAAGCCAATCTTAGCCAATCGGGATGGAATATGGAAAGTCGGACAGATTCGTGTTGATCACATGACTGTAGAGATACTGTGTACCGATTTGTGTGTTATTTGGAGAAAATCTGTAGGAGTAACATTAAAAATGTGTTTTGCAAAAGTCGGCCTCATGGTGGCGCTATGACAGGCTGATCTGAAAAATGTGTGGCAGAGGTTCTGCTGTGGCATCCAGGGAGTGTGTGTGTGCAGTTTCACAGCGACCGGGCCAACGGTGGCGGAGATTAGCTGGTCGCAGACAGAAGGACGGACACACACACGGACGGACCAAGGGGCAAGGCTTGGATATTTACGATGAGGCCAACACGGAAGCTTATGAATGGCCAGAGTGGCGCTGTTTTACCCTGCGCCGACCTGAAGTGTCAGAAAGAATTTATTTTAGCGCAAGTGAATATGGCCCCATTTATTCTAAAATTGACGATAAAGTAGGCTATGCTCCAGGAGGGGCGGGATAATTTGATTGACAACCTACACAACCAATAGCATTCATTCCCCGCCCCCGCTCTTGATTGACAAGCTACCCAACCAATAGCATTTTTGGGGGTGTTTTCCGGTTCGCTGGTCACGTGTCTGGTCTCAACCAATAGCGTTTGAGTTCCGGACGTGGCCAACTGTATATATTAACGATGGAGGAATGCATGTTCCTGAACTATCGGCTTCATTTTCGTTCTGTAGAAAGCAGGGGAGTGGCTTTGTCCATTCTTTTTTACAGTCTATGGGACGGACGGACGGACGGACGGACGGACGGAGGGTAAAACATACTCTCTCGCCATGCCTATCGGCCTGGCGGAGACAATGAACCACAGACTCAGATCTGACAGAATCTTTTCTCAGGAGTCAGTAAAAACTGTTCCAAATCTGTGTTAATTTTGTTGACTAAACGGCAAATGTTTCTTTGACCACCTTTTTTCACTGACGAAAACTACATAAAAACACAATAAAAAGTAAGCTAAACAATCACAAAATATTTTGTCAATTTAAACAAATAAAAACTAGAATAAAAATACTAGGAGACTAGTGGAGAAGAGATCCAGTTATAATAACTAAGACAATCATTTTATGCTTGGTAGCGTGTGGGTGTCACGGTCCTAAAATAGCTACAAGCTCACAGCGCCTCGAGCTTATATCGGACATAATGACGGTATAATAATGACACAAGGCCTGCTAAAATAATGTATTGTCGACTACATCAACTGTAGATATTTAGTCAACTAAAACTAAAACATTTCAGATGACTAAAATATGACTGAAACTACATGGAATTGTATTCAAATCAGTGGTGAGCTGTGGATTTTTGAACTAAGGGTACTGTATTTTATGACGTCACGTGCGCGCGCACGTGCGCAGGCATGTGCACATAGCCACTTACTAATACTGTATTCAACATGTGATTATTAATGTATTTATATTTCTTATTATTTTGTTGCATTGTTAATTTGTTGTTTTTATTTTTGTTTCAATTAATCAATTATTTTATTTCCCTTTTAGTTTTATATAAAATCCCTTTACATAGACTCACCCACACATAAGCAGTTAAAATAATCAGACAACTTGTCTTTGTCTTGTCTCAGAGAACTGGGTGCTCTGCTAAGCAATCCCCTGCACACTCTGCAGTGCAGAGACTGTTGTCTCTCATTGTGAGAGGAACACATTCAATTCAAGTCCATGGCTTTTCTCCAGTAGCCTAATGTTATGCAAAGCAGCCAGGTAGACGCTATTGAGAATGTCTCGCCACTGACGAACCTTCAGAGGCTATTGTTTAAACTTTAAGGTGTTAACGACCGCCGCTGACGGTGAGTGCATGTGGAGCACGCGCGAGCCCCCAGCCCCCACAGTCTCAGAACTAAGGGTACGCCGTACCCGCCCGTACCCCCTAGAGCTCAACCCTGATTCAAATGATTAAAAGTACATGAAACTTTGCTGTCAAAATGAACGCTGCTCTAAAGACAGTTGTTATCTGGCAGCACAATGTCTTACCTGGCTATCAATGTGAGTGAAGCTTTTTGCTGCTTTCACACCCTGGACGCCCCGAGTTGAAAAACATTCACCTCAAAATAGACTATTTACGTTACGCTGTTCTTACCCACGGTCCAATCAGATGAGTTCAAAACTGGCCTTCTGTGGTAGTAGTGGCACGATTATTAACTGGGGCGAATATTCAGTGAAACTAGCAGATTTAAAAGCTCACAAGGCCATTGTGAGCGTATTATTATTATTATTTAGCACAGTCTGACAATATTCACTTGACCAAGTCTCAAGAGGCAAGAGCCTCTTGAGACTTGGTCAAGCAAGAGGATGCACACACACGCACACACACACACGCTCGCACACGCACACGCACGCACACTTAACAACCCCAGGGTGTTCAAGGGCAGGGGTTCCCAAACCTTTCCAGCTGAGTCTCACATATAATTATGTAGAT
>NC_139946.1:2947956-2962956 GCF_963454915.1 Gymnoscopelus microlampas
TTATCACTTGATTTGCCTAAAGAAAGAATATGATATTGACTGGTTGAAATGACTGCTGAGGTGCACTCGAAGGCTTGCAGCAGGCAGAGGCCTGCGTTTCCTTTATGTGCATTTCCTGTATGTGAGCTGCACTCACTGCGTACGTGACATACAGCCTGCATCTATGGCTGATCAGTGAGGTCAAAGAGAACCGAAGATTTGATCGTTTTAACCAAATGTTACATGCACACATGCAAGTGTGAATCATTGGATTTTCTGATTAATGATTTAATTTAATCATATATAATTGGGGGATTACATTTAACACCTCAGTATGCCCATATATGGCTGATAATGTCGTGCAAGGTGCAAAGTACAGTAAGCAGCTTTTTTGTGTGTGTGTGTGTGTGGGTGGCTGTTGGACAAGTCACACATACACCCACATACAGACACACTGACTTCTGAGAATCACCTATAGCGTCTGACTTCTAAGAATAGGCATGCACGCCTATGTGCACGCAAATACACACACACTGACTTTCTTAAACTTTCGAAAAGTCACCCACGTGCACACCTACGTGCACACACACACACACACACACACACACACACACACACACACACACACACACACACACACACACACACACACACACACACACACACACACACACACTGGAGAGCTTACTTTAGACCGTACTACCGTATAAAGGGGCGCTCACAAGAGCATCACAGAAGAGGCTGGGGTGACAGAGGCTGAGGGAGACTTAGGAGGTTTTGGACACGGACGGCTGTTGGGGGCCCTTTGGGCCCCTTGGGCTCTTAGGTTTTTGGGGCTTCTTCTCTTGCACCCTGCTTAGATGTTAAACAGTCATGGCTCCACATGGAGGAAGGTAAACATTTACTTAATTAATAAGTTAAAAATTACTTAAATTAGGAAGGTACATTTTTACTTAAATTAGGAGGGTAAAATATTACTTAAACAATTAATTAAATCAAAAAGGATAAAATTCTCTATTTTGAGATTAAAGCTATTTAGTGCTACTTTAAGGAATTATCAAATTTAGACTAGCCTGCATTTCAGGCTGAATGAGATCTAAATGAAACCTCCTTTTTAATCTAAATTATAAATTAGTTTAGGACAAGCCTAACTTAAGGCATTTGTAATCTGACCAGACAGACATGAAACATTACTAGATTTCATTTATATTGGTATTTTGTATTTGTATTTAGTATTGTTAAATACACATCTGTAATCCCACTATGAACTGAGCAAATAAAGGGAAGCTTTTAATCTTCCAAAAAGCCTCATTTTCTGAGTTAGTGTTATAAAGATAATTAGACTAGGGGTTTCTTTTGAAGGACACCATCACGCCCTCGGTGAGTATGAGAATTCCACACTACGGCAACATACATACACATTCAATACACACCCCATACAGGTAGAGATTTGTAACTGATGCAAAGTTTGATGCCAACGTTTGATGCAATGCTGTGTGGAGTAATGTATTGAGTAATGTTTTTGGAGTGCAATGTCTGGTATGCAATGAATTGTGAGCATTGAGTTGTTTTGCAATGATGGTGTGCTATGATGATGTGCTGTGGGTTGGCATGGTGGCGTAAAGAGTGATATGGTTTGCATTTGTTGGCTCATTATCCCTATGTGACTAGACTTAAGAGTAACAATAATTCTCTGGGTGGTAGGCATGGGGATGTAGTGGGTTTGTATAACATATGAGCTTCAGTGCATTTCTCTAGTCAGAGGAGTAAGATTAGGTTGTTTCAGTGGAGTCTCTTGACTGAGTGAAGGTCAAGTTGATATCTCTGTTGAAGCGGGCCAGTAAGTTTACGGGGCCCCTCTGCCTCCTGCCTCTCTTATAACGGTGTTATCCTCAGATCCATAGTTTGTCTTAAGTCGGGGACTGGATATTATGGTAGGGGATTAAGTTATAAAGGGCTTACAGATGGTGACCAGACTTAGACTAAAAATTAGCCGCAAATTCCCTGAAGGCCACGGGCCTGCTAACACAGTCGAATTTGCTCTGAAATCACCATGGCGGAGAACAGGTTGTTCTTCCGTCGCCACAAGTAAATATACAGTTTTACGCTTCTGTGTGTTGCTCTGAGCCCGGGGACCTCCTCTCTGTATTGAACGCCGCTCCAGTTGTTGTCTGGAACGGTTAATAACAGACAGACATCATAGCACTTTCTGTCAAAAATGAATTGTGATGTGGTTACATGGGGGCGGCAGTGGCTCAGGGTGGCCGGATAGAGTGAACTGGAAGCCGCAAGGTTCCCAGTTCGATCCTGGGCTGGGGCGCTCCCCCAGAGTTAGTGTCGAAGTGTCCTTGAGCAAGACGCTGAACCCCTAATTGCTCCCGATGAGCAGGTTGGTGCCTTGCATGGTTTCCTCCGCCATCGGTGTATGAATGTGTGTGTGAATGGGTGAATGGCACAATCAATGTAAAGCGCTTTGGATAAAATGTACATGTTTGGCTCTACATGGGTCAAAGACCTACAAGATTTTCTAGGTAAATATTTTTTAACAACAATTACAGTTCCCTAAAAGAGTTGTTTATGTTCATTGGAGCGACCACGAAGAGCGCGGTGACATCTTGAGAGACAGAGGACGGCCGGAGAGACGGCGACCCGGGGTGGAGGAAGAACCCAAAAGCTGCAGACTGTGGTAAAACCTGCTTTCACTAGCAAAGACCACACCATCAAACAGAGAATCGTTTAGGTTGTATTTATTGAAAATGTAGACAGGGGAATGCATTGATTTGTGTGTGTGGTGCCACTGTGGGGAGAAAGGTTTGTACAGGGGAATGCATTGGTTTGTGTGTGTGGTGCCACTGTTGAGAGAAGGGGTTATTGTGAATGTGGTGCCACTGTGGAAGGAAGATGGGTTAGGTGATTGTTTAGGTTGAGGGGGAGGGGCGCCTTAGATGTGAAAGGCGTGGTCGGGGGGACATGAGGGGAAATATGGGGGTCCCGTTGTTGGGAAGGAGGGGATGAATGGGGGTCCCGTTGTTGGGACGGAGGGGATGAATGGGGGTCCCGTTGTTGGGACGGAGGGGGTGAATGGGGGTCCCGTTGTTGGGACGGAGGGGATGAATGGGGGTCCCGTTGTTGGGACGGAGGGGATGTACAGGGGTCCCGTTGTTGGGAGTCTGAAGGGAAGGTGGGCGTAAAGTGAGGAAGGGGAAGAGGGGGGGAGGTTGTAGGGAGGTGAGATAGAGGCGGGGAGGGAAGAGAGGCGGGATGAAGCGCCTGAAGGAGGGGCGAGGGACGTAGGGGGATGAGGGGAGGTAGGGAGGAGGGATGGAGAGGAGTGGGCGGGGGGCCGGGCGGTCTGGGGCATGGGCCCTAGGTACATTGGCTTTGGGGCCCGTGGTCCGTCGGCGACCTGGTCGCGCCGAGACCCCAAAGAATGGTGCATTGTTTTAACGGGCGAGTGCAATGTGGGCTTGGAGGAGGTCGTGAGAGTTGGAACGGATGTAAGTATGGTATGCTTGCGAAGACCACCTACCCAGGATTTGGATTGTATGTTCGGGGACGCCTTTCCGGGAGGCTGTGGAGGCTGCGCCTATACGGAACGAGTGACCGGAGAAGTGGTTGGCGGCGTAGCCGGCTTTAGTGAGAACGGAGCGGAGATGGTGGTGGAACCAGGTGCGTGTGACTATGGAACCAGATTCTGAGATGAACAGGGGGTCGGATGGTGAGGCGTTTTGCGACTGACGGATGGAGAGGTGGCGGACGAGTGGTTCGTATGGGCTGAGGGGTGAGTCTAGTTTGAACAGGTGAATGGGGGTGGATGTTCCGAACTGGTCGGTTTTACTGTGCCGGAGGGTGTAGATGAGGGTGGAAGGGCTGAATATAGATAGGTCGGACAGACAGGGGTGGCGAGCCGGGTCGAACCTAGTGTTAGTGGATGTAAACTCGGAGCAGCGGAGGAAACCGTAGAATGCCAGGAGGAATAGGGACTCTAGTGTGGAGTCGGTGAATGGGTCTGAGTGACCGGAACGGAGGACAGTGATGCAGTCGGTGAGGATGTTGTCTGTGAGGGGTTGGCGGCTAGGAGGGTGTTGAGGCTCGTGGCGTTTGATGCCTTTGAGAAGCAGTGTGACATGGGGGTGCGCGTGGAAGGGGTGAGCGGCGCCGGTGAGGAGTTTAACGATGAAGTTTATGCCGGATAAGTAAACTCGGATGGTGGAGGAGTGCATGGACCGGGAGTAGTGGCAGTGGCTGACGTATGCCGTGAGGGTGGCCAGGTCTAGTGACGGGAAGTGCAGGGTGAAGGTGGCGTGGAACAGCTGGAAGTTCTTCCATGCAGTCCAGTAGGTGGAGAGTGAGGATGGGGCGAGTGACTGGAGGATGGTTTGTTGTGCGTGGTGGATGAGATGGCCGAGCGGGTGGTTCAGGGGAAGGTCATGTGAGAATATGGAGGTACCGGAGTGGGATGGGTGTCTGCTTCTGGAGCCAAGTGCCTGAATTTCTGAAAAAGAGAGCGAGAGAGTGAGTCAGCGATGGTATTGAGGTGACCGGGGACGTGGGCAGCGCGGATAATGAAATTGTGAGTGACGGTGATCCAGGTGAGTCGACGGAGGAGTGCCATGATGGGGAGTGAGGAGGAGCGACCTTTATTAATGATATTGACGGCGGCTTGGTTGTCTGAGTGAATGAGGACGGAGCGGCTGGTCCACTCCGATCCCCAAAGGGAAGCCGCTACCACTATTGGGTACAGTTCGAACAAGGCGGAGGAATGGCCGGAGTCGCACAGGGGATCTAACATCTCCTCTGGCCATTCCTCCGCGAACCACCGGCCTTGGTAGTAGCCTCCGTAGCCTACGGAGGGGCGGCGTCGGTAAACAATTGGAGGTCCTCTGGTGAGGAATGGAAATCGTCATAGAAAAAACTGATGCCATTCCAGTTTTGTAGCAGGTTGTGCCAGAGGCAGAGCTCCATTTTACACTCTGGGGAGATGGTGACCTGGTTATGGAGGGCTGGAACGGAGGAGGCTAGTGAGAGGAGGTGGGAAATGAATGAGCGGCCTTGGGGGATGATGCGGGTGGCGAAGTTGAGGTGACCTAGGAGTGAGAGGAGTTGCTGTTTGTTGCACGAGGGGGTGTTTGCGAAGTTGGCGATGATTAGGGTGATCCGGTGTAATTTTTCCAGGGGGAGTGAGGCTTGGAAGGTGGTGGTGTCAAGATTAATACCGAGGAACTCTAGGCTGGTGGCGGGGCCCTCCGTTTTGTCCTCGGCGAGGGGAACACCGAGGGCGGTGAAGGCCGTTCTGATAGCTAGCAGGGTGCGTGCGGGGGGTGATGAAGGGAAGTCTACGGATAGGAAATCATCTAGGAGGTGGACGAGGAATGGGATCTTATAGTTGTTCAGGAGAATCCAACAAAGCAGCTCTGACAGGTTGTCGAAAAGCTTAGGGCTGCTTTTGCAGCCGAATGTTAATCTTACGGCGAAGTAGTACTTCCCCCTCCAACAGACTCCGAACAGGTGCCAGGAGTCTGGGTGGAGGGGGAGCACTTTGAAGGCCGACGTAATGTCGGCTTTCGCAAGCCAGGCCCCGCGGCCGGCTAGGCGGATGAGGGAGATGGCGTGGGTGACTGTAGAATATTGGAGGGAGAAATCTGAACTGGGGATGAGGCTGTTAATGCTGGGGACTGAGGAACCGTGGGGGGATGAGAGGTCAATTATTAGCCTTTTCTTCCCTGAATATTTTCTGGTGGCTATGCCGACGGGGCTGATTCTGTAGGTGGGGAATGGGGGGGGAGTGAAGGGGCCTATCATGAAGCCCTGGTTTACTTCTTTTGTGATGAGGGCGTCGACGGTGTCCGGGTCAGTTATGGCGGATTGTAGGTTATTGCAGGTGTGGGATGTGTCTGGGAGTGTGATGAGGCCGGGGGAAAAAACGTGGTTGAGGCCGTCTATGAAAAAACGGATGAAGGTGGGATCTGGGTGGGAGGCCAACTCTGAGGCTATGGCGGGGATGTTGATGGGAGTGGCGAGGTGCTTTAATAGTCAGCTGACTGCGGGCTTGGTGGGATTGTGGGGACAGGTGAGGCGGGAGTGTGCTCCGCTGCAAAAGGTGCACACATGCAACATTTTGCATGTGGACATGTTGCAGCCCTGGTCATTGAAGTTATTGCAGACCATTTTGGAGCCTACAAAAATGAGTTGGCGGCCTCGACGGTCCCTTGACTGGGAGGAGGCTGGGAAGGTGTTAGGACGCTCTGTTCTTGCCCTGGCTGGACGGACGGCGGAGGACATGAGTGGTTGGGGTTGCTGGTTGTAGGTTGGTCGGGAGGGCGGTGCGGTGGTGGTGGGGTGGGAGCTGGTGACCAGGGTGCAATCGGTGGTGGGGTGGGCGGGGCAGCCGCACAGAGTGCAGGCGATGGCGGTTCTGCCGGCAAAGAGCCGGCAGTACAGCTCGGTGTCCTGCGCTCCCCAGTATGTTGCCATGTTCCACTGCTGGAGCCGAGCTGCCGCCATCGCTGCAAACTGCCGGTGGTACTGGAAATACAGGGTGCCCCGGAAGCGGACGGCCATGTCCATTATTATTTGGACGTAGTCGTCCAGCTCCTGCCTGCGGGTGGGAAATAATGAACAGATTATGTTGCGAAATAATGAGAATGCCAGGACAAATTCAGTGGGTGTGAGGACGCTGTGTAATGGTGAGGTGTGGAGGTCACGGAGTGTAATGGATACCCCCCCGCAATCGACGGTCCTGGGTTGGTGGGTGGCGGCGGAGGGTTTTAGTAGGGAGGCTAGGTCAATATCCATTAGGTTAGACACAATGGGGGGTGGAGGAGGGTGTGGGGTTGGATAGGATAGAAGTGCAGCCTGCGAGCACAGGGAGGACAAAACAGATAAAATGTTTGACATGGGGGGGGAAGCAGGCACAGGGGGGTGAGACACGACAATGGGTGGATTAGCTTGAGTGTGGTGGTGGACGGTGGACTGGCTAGGGAGCGCCGTGAGATGTTGGTGGTGGTGGGGGTGGGGGGAGGGGGCCGGAGCCAGTCGAGGTGTTTTCTGTTTTGCCTTTCTGGCGGGGGCGGGGTCGGGTGGTACGACGCTCGCGTCTCCTGGTCTGACGTCATTTTGGCGCGACGGACCAGGAGGGGAGGAGGTCACCAACATGGCAGATTGGTAAAGGGAAAACAATGTCGCTTTAGGAGCTGCTCTAGAAAATAATACGTTTTTGGCCCGTAGGGCTTTCTGGAGGCCGAGTACGGTCCAGTCTGAAATAGGGCGAACTGGAACGTTAACTGACCTGGTGGGCGGTGGGGCTGGCGTGGAAGTGCGCTGGCTGGCACGGGTGTATGGCCCGGCGGCTGTATGACGAGCGCGCTGGCTGCGGCTCGTTCGAGTGGTGGGGGTGGACGGGGGGTTCGGCGGTGTTGGTTGGTTATGGCGGAACTCGTCCGGGGTTCGGGTGAGGGACGGATTGACTGGAGTTGAGGTGGCCGAGCGCAGGCGGCGGCTGGAAGTTGCTGGTGATGGAGTTGGCGGGACGGGAGGGTCTGGGTTGGTAAAATCCTCCTCGTCCGAGGCCATGACTTGGAAAGAGTCTTCGTGGTGGTCCATGTTGCAGGTACGTTGAAAATACTTTTCTGTATTTGTCGTCGTTTTAGCGATCTTTATGCGTGTGTGACATGCAAGAAACACTGAGCATGAATGAGAGCGGACACGGCGTGGTATAAATACAACCCTTGATTAGTTTGGTAGGAGGAGATAAGGGAGGAGTTGTTATCAACGCCATCGCAAGCAGGTGAGCTTGGGAGGAGTTGATATCGGCCAGATTGGAGGCGATTAGGAGGGGGAGGAGATGGTTATCTGGTGTGGTCTTCCCTCCTGAACTTACATTGTACCAATTGCATTTAAAAATCCATCAAGGCAGAATGAGATGTTCTTGCCCAGCAGCAATGACTACGCAACACACAGAAGAATGCCCACTTCTGGTCAGACGAAGGAGGAGCTAGGCCCGGAGGCAACTCACAGTGCCTAGAGCCTCCTAGTGACGCCAACACCTGCTTCTAGTGCTATCACACCTGCCACCCTAAACCCCCCAGAGACAGTGGGAGCAGTAGGATGCCACTTGGACACAGGCCGGGGTCTGATCAGCCTCGGTCGGGTCGCCTGGAGGAGGGTGTCTGTTGCAAGACCTCAAACACCCAGTGACTCCAGGAAACAACACTGATGATGTGTTTGAACGCATACCTCCACTGGAATGGACAAAGAATGGCTCATGCCTCCAGGTGGTTACATTAGTACACTCTTTGAGATAAATTCATTACTTACTGGACCGGCGCCCTTCGGGCATGTGTGTGTGTGTGTGTGTGTGTGTGTGTGTGTGTGTGTGTGTGTGTGTGTGTGTGTGTGTGTGTGTGTGTGTGTGTGTGTGTGTGTGTGTGTGTGTGTGTGTTGAAACATAATGGTAAACAAAATATAACCTGTTCTCCTACTTGAGTCCCTCCGCCTCTCAAACTTAAAACCACAAATCACAGCAGAGTGACATGTTAGTTGACACTCACTGACTTATAATTACTGCCTTGTCCAACACGTTTGATGAGCCAAGCCTGACTTTCTATCCACATTCTATAGCAACCGTCTAGTGTGTGTGTGTGTGTGTGTGTGTGTGTGTGTGTGTGTGTGTGTGTGTGTGTGTGTGTGTGTGTGTGTGTGTGTGTGTGTGTGTGTGTGTGTGTGTGTGTGTGTGTGTGTGTGTGTGTGTGTGTGTGTGTGTGCGTGACAGGCCAGCCGTAACCTTTCCATAACCCCACGGCACATTGGCAACAGCTTCTCAGTGGACTCCTCACAGGTCAGCACAGAGGAAACTATTTGGCAATGCTCGTTTACAGCAAACGTAATGTAACTATCTAGATTTCATGACATACTAGTTTTTATTAAAAAGCAAACAAACACATTTAGCCAAAGTGCTTTAAATATCAGAAACCCTTTACTATGTTATGCTATTCCTGTTTCATAACAAATAAATGATGAAATCAACACTCACTCACTCCTTGGCGATGATGGTTGGTAATGCCCTAACAAAAAAACAAAAAAAACTGATCTCAAAATATTTACTGAAAAAGTAAAATAGGCCTACTGGTTGAAACTGCAAGCTGCAAACACTAATATGTTATGCACGTTTATAACGTTAACATCACTGCTTTCATGACTGTAATTTGGGAATGTTGTTGCTTTTGTACTAGATTAGAGCTTCATATTATGTGCTTTTTGTAATTGGATTATCTTTTAACTAGGTCGATATTTGTATAGAAAGGCCTAACCAGGGACTGGGGTCTCAAATTAGCCTCGGCTAGAAACCACATTCAATGCAACGGTTTCATGTTTTTATAACTTGATACATAGTTTTTTTTTGTATTGTCACTGTCAAAAAATAAATTAAAAAAATACATATTTTCTAGGACCCCCAAAAGGATATGTATGTGGCCGCGGGACCCCACCTCAAAATGTTTTGTTCCAGGGACCCCCAGAAGTAAAGACTTTCGCTTAAAACGTATACATATTCAAAGATTTGCACAAATCCCCCCCCCCCCCCTGACAAGCACTTGGAATTGGAATTGAAGGAGTTGAGTCATTACATTTAGTTTGACTCGGTTCCACAGACAACTATTGTGAAAATAGCCAATCTACAAGCTCACAACGCCTCGCATTGCAAGGCGTTGTGAGCTTGTAGATCGGCTTTTTTCAAGGGAAGTTCATGCCTTATGAGAGCTTATAGATTGGGTAACATAAGTCTTGTGCGGGGGTCCCTCCCCGGCGCGAAATATTTTCAGATGGGGGGCCATGGCCAAATGCATATTATGGGGGTCCTTGACATGAAAAAAAAAACACTGTCGAGTTACTATGGTTGAAGACCCATTGTTTATAGCAGGGGTTCTCAAACTTTTTTGGCCCAGGTACCCCTTGGAGGGGAGACATTTTTCCAGGTACCTCCTCATCCTTGCAACACCGATTTAGATGCTATTGGAACTATTTGTATTAAAAAACGTTTCAATCAAAATCATTCAGACCCATGTCATAGTCATAAACAGAAATTACTCCTACTATATGAATCATGTGCAAATAGTCATTTTATTTAAATTGCTTTTGTGCAAAACCTGACAGCACACTTTTCAAGTAACTGATCTTAATGGTTCAGACTTCAGAAAATGAACGCTTCTATAGTCCTAATAAAAACAGACATGTAAAATGACCAGTCTAAAGGTGACTTTTAGTAGGTGCTTCAATTTAAAAATAATAAACGTATTTTTAGAGATGTTCGATATTGACTATTTTTGCCAATATCCGATATTCCGATATTGTCCAACTCTTAATTTATCTTAAACAACATCACATATCTAATTAAATAAAATAGCTATAAAATCAATGTAAAATCTAATAAATATCTAATACATCTAATATGTCTACAGTGATGTTGTTAGGTTTTCAATTAAATTAGTCCCGGGACTCACTGGTGGTCATTTGAATGAGTCCTACTAATCTTAGATTAGATGTTGGCCTATAGGGCATAGCAGTGGCGGCCATTTTCTTGTTCCACTCCAAAGTAGTCAATGCATTTTTCCCATTGACATTTCCAAAAATATTTATATCAATTCATTTAAGCCAGGAATCAAGCCATCCAGGGTCCTGGTGAATCATGACCATAAAACATTTTTCTGTGATTTTATTTTATTTTATATTTAATTATATGATGTACTATATTTAATAAATACCCTTTGTTTTGCTGTTTTCAAAAAGTTTTTTTCACAGAATCAAACGTTTTATGGTCATGAATCACCAGGACCCTGGATGGCTTGATTCTAGGCTTAAAGTAATTGATATAAATATTTTTGGAAATGTCAATGGGAAAAAAGATGCATTGATTATTTTGGAGAGGAACCAGAAAATGGCCGCCACTGCTATGCCCTATTTGACAGTGCAAAAGCGTGATTGCCTCTGATGCCTATAACATTAACGAGCGTCAACGAGCATCAGCTGGAAACAGACACACACACACACACACCTGCCCTCTGCAGTGCTCTAATTTGAAAGCGACTAGAGTCTGTCTCATTTCTCTGCAAAAGCCCTTGAATATGATGGAATATGATTAAGGATTACTGTGATTATGGTAAGCAAGCATTTCATATCACACACACACACCATACAGTTAGAACTTCTGCAACTTTCCCTAGCCCCCCCCCCCCTCCCCCATAAAAAAATATCAAAACATATTTTTATCAAAAAATATTTTTTGTATCTGTGAATTATTTCGCGGACCCCCTGGCTATGCGTCGCGGACCCCACTTTGAGAACCGTGGCTTTATTCTACTTATGCTGGGCTGCTAAAGGTTAGAAGTGCCATTTTTCAGCAGTGACATTTTGTCAGTTAGCGCTGCATTCATAAATAGCCTATGACGATTGCTCATTCAGTCAGTCTGCCAAATGAAAAAAGCTTACAGCACCTGGTATACGCAGGCGGTCTCCCATCCAAGTACTAACCAGGCCCGACTCTGCTTAGCTTCCGAGATCTGACAAGATCGGGCGTGTTCAGGGTGGTATGGCCGTAAGCAACAGCAGCAGCGGCCGGTAGCTCTTATATAGATGACACTGGCCCTGCTGTGGAATGTGTTTATTCATTTACTCTACTTAGGTTGGGCTGCTAAAGGTTAGAAGTGCCATTTTTCAGCAGTGACATTTTGTCAGTTAGTGCTGCATTCATAAATAGCCTATGACGATTGCTCATTCAGTCAGTCTGCCAAATGAAAAAAGCTTACAGCACCTGGTATTCCCAGGCGGTCTCCCATCCAAGTACTAACCAGGCCCGACCCTGCTTAGCTTCCGAGATCGGACGAGATCGGGCGTGTTCAGGGTGGTATGGCCGTAAGCAACAGTAGCAGCGGCCGGTAGGCGTTATATAGATGACAGTGGCCCTGCTGTGGAGTGTGTTTATTCCTTTACTCTACTTAGGCTGGTCTGCTAAAGGTTAGAAGTGCCATTTTTCAGTAGTGACATTTTGTTAGGTAGTGCTGCATTCATAAACATGACGATTGCTCATTCAGTCAGTCTGCCAAATGAAAAAAGCTTACAGCACCTGGTATTCCCAGGCGGTCTCCCATCCAAGTACTGTCACGGCCCCTTGGCCTGACCACACAGGGCCTGTGTGGTTGTATGGTGTACTCCCGTGTGTGTCTCTATCACTCACAGATATTCTATGGGCGTTGGCCAACTTGGGGTTCCTCATTAGGTGCATTGGGACCACCTGATCAATGCTCCCTGGAGCCCTATAGACACACACGGCCGGAAGCGGAAGGCCTACAAATTCACGCCCACTTTTGACACTCGGGGTCAGTTAGAAAGATGAACTGCAGCTCTCAATGCAATCTCTATGAGAGGCATTGTAAAATACCGTAATTTCACTGGTTAACTACTGGTTCACTGGCAACCGCCTGTCCTGTCTCTACAGTGGGTACACCACTGGTCTGCGCTCGGCGCGCTCCGCGCTCGTAAAGACAGTGATGTCACTGAAATGCGACAACTTGTCTGTCTGCCGTCTATCCTCTGCTGTGTTAACATTATGGGTAACTCGTTAAAGTGGCAAATTAAATGTGAAACACATCAACTATTAAAAAAACAAGAAGATATGTTGACAAAGACACTCCATACATTTGGAAACATATTTTTATTTAAATCAATATCGTCTCCAGTTAATGTAGGAATATTTTAAAAGTAGGCTAACTCTCATATCCTCTCATAGGGAATGCATTGAGAGCTGCAGTTCATTGTTCTAGCGGCGCTATCTCAAAAGTGGGCGTTGATGGAGACGGAGCTAATACCAGCAGACAAATTGTGCATTGAGTTAATTTGTAACCCTTCAGATCACACGTCTCCGCGCGTCCGTTGAATTGGTGAAATTAAGAGCAGACAAGACTTAAAATTAGGTGTATTTATTAATTAATCAGAAAGTCAAAAAGTAATAGTGTGTGTATCAGTTAATAAGAAAATGTAGCATTAATACAGATTGAATATAAAAAAGTTACTTAACAGAGATCTCTGGGCTCCCAATCAACTGTCCTTAACAGCAACAAGTTACTTCGAGGTCAGTTCATCAGGTCTGAGCCCCGCTATCTGTCCCTGGAGCCTATTTATAATATCCTATACATGTTATACTAAAAGTTATCAAAAGAAGTCGCTGTCGGTCCACCATGGTTTCTTCATCAGGGTAGGCAAGGGGTCCCCCCCTGGCTGATTTACGGGTTTAAATGACGACCTTGGATCCACGGACCGAGTGCCTCGCACCTATGGAATGCAGCACATCCTCCCTACAGATAACAGTCTGGGCATACTGTCTCAATGCATCGGCCGGCAGTAAGCATCCCCATTGGTCCAGGTTCTCTTCCCAGGGTGTGCAAGTGGCCCCACTGATTTACCGGTCCAGCCGACGGTCTTGGTCTCACCAACCTAGTCTCAGCACCTGGGAATGTCAAAATAGACGCAGCAGACACCATTGTATTCTCTCTCTAACCGTGACGGTCCTAGACATTAGAAGTGAATTGTGTCTTCTGGGAGATAACACAGCGTTCTGCCATGCGAATAGATCATGTTTATCACAGTGACTGTATTTCTAAGGACATAATTCTAGCAAGGCTATAATGATTTCATAAGTTAATAATGTGTTTTCTGTTAGGGTCTATGCGAACAACAATACAACAGTACTCATGAAGACACACACATTTGCTCTTAGTAACTGGGACTTGGAAAAACAGTAATATTAAAAACGCACACATTGGCTCTTTAATCACTAGGGCTAAAAAAGGATATACATTGCCATATAGGGATATAAGTCATTTGCTCATAATAACTAAGGCTTAAAAAAGGATATCAGTTGCCATATAAGGATATAATTTGCCAACAGCGTGAATTTGTAGGCCTTCCGTTTCCGGCCGTGTGTCTCTATATAAGAGTGGGTGGCCGCCATTCTTGGAATCCCTCACCAGATGACAGCACCCTTTTGTTTCTTTGCCTTATGACTGAGTTCACACACTTTACAACACCCCACACTACATTGAACGCACATCCATACATTGCTGACACTACTGATTAATGAATTACACACCTCATACCTTTTGTAAAGTATTATTTAAGTTCCTTTTGTAAATAAATCACTGTTACTTTTAAACACTGCCATCGTGTCCTCCATTTGTCATGGCCCACGGGCCGGGTTGTGACAAATTGGGGGCTCGTGTCGCTTTTAGTAAAAAAATACTCGGGTTGGCTGTGACTCCGAACAGGTAAAGTAAATTCCTGTGTTGTTTGAAGCCTATTTTGGCAACTTTAAGTCACAGCATTACTGAGGAGGTGCATGGTGTTTTGAGTAATTTGAGTAACAATTTGTTTTGATTAGCAATTTGTTTCTAGTAATTTGAGTAACAATTTGTTTTGAATAGCAATTTGTTTTGAGTAATTTGAGTAACAATTTGTTTTGAATATCAATTTGTTTTGAGTAATTTGAGTAACAATTTGTTTTGAATAGCAATTTGTTTTGGTATTTTGAGTAACAATTTGTTTTGAATAGCAATTTGTTTTGGTAATTTGAGTAACAATTTGTTTGAATAACAATTGGTTTTGAATAATTTGAGCAATAATTTGATTAACAATTTGTTTTGGATAGCAATTTGTTTTGGTAATTTGAGTAACAATTTGTTTGAATAACAATTGGTTTTGAATAATTTGAGCAATAATTTGATTAACAATTTGTTTTGAGTAACAATTTGTTTTGGTTAACAATTTAAGTAATTGGTTTATTTTGGTTAAATACAATTATTTAATTATAATAATATAATAATGCTGTCATTTACTTATCACTAGAGTGGTAATTAGGGCAGGTGGAGCAGGTGTGTCTTAGACAATCTGGGGGGTGGTGTTCCCCACCCAAATAGGTTAGCGGCGTTTCCCCCTGTGGGACTCGTTGTGCTTTCGTTTCTTTCTTGTATGGTTTGA
>NC_139946.1:2967956-3050456 GCF_963454915.1 Gymnoscopelus microlampas
ATTATGCATTCAGATTCTGTCCAAAAATCACGCATATTGGTACACAGTATCTCCATAGTCATGTGATTCTGATGGATCTGCCCGATATTTCATATTCCATCCTATTTGGCTTACAGTGGCTTCCACAGTTTGCAGGATTGATCAGCTTTGAAAAAAATGCCTCAAAACATACAACATTCATTACTATTATGATTATTAGTGGTGGTGGTGGTGGACTGATAATAGAAGTTGTAAAGTAGTAGTAGTAGCAGTTGTATTAATAATAAAACTTATTATTATTAAATCAATGCATGCCTTCACTACTACTTGGCCCAAATGCACATAACTTATAAAGACACATTCATTGTATGGTATTGTACTGCATTCAATTGTGTGTGTGTGTCTCACACACACACACACACACACACACACACACACACACACACACACACACACACACACACACACATTTGAACTGTCTTTATGACCTCAGTTTTTCAGACATGCTGAGCTCAACTGAAGTGCCGACAAGGAATGCTCTTTTTCAGATAGCAGTGTTGTTTTTCTTGAGCATCTAATATACAAAAGGACAGTCTTCACAGTTGTCCTCATAAAGCAGGACTTCAGGCATTTACCATATGGTTGTATTAACCAGTTAAATACCTATATATTTTGAGGTAAACCTTTGCTGAAAAGTGCACATCTACAAGCTTACTACACATTGATTTGCAACGCGTTGTATTTTGTAGATCAACTATTTCCAGAACAGATATTCAATGTACACTGTAAACAGAAGACAGCAGTATAGAAGACTGAGGAATTGTTTTAACAATGTATGGTCTTCAACTACTTAAGAGTCATTGTGTAATTACTCAATATCAGTAATACGTAATGCTATTTACATATGTTGGTATACATTATTCCTGTAGTCATGTTATCAACAGGTATATTGTCACATCTTTCAGCTTCCATTTGTTTTGGTTATGTCTGACTCACTGTTTGCATTTGTTGACTATTATGCACAATGTTTAACACACATGCACAATGTGGTTGATTTGTGCCACATTTCTTTTATAAACTGTGGAAAGTCAATATAATGCAGAGTAATCACTTACACCCAAATGTATAAAGCTTTTCCCCATTTAATTTGTCACTAATGCACATCGGTCAAATTCACATTTGTTTTGCTAGAAGTCATTGTCCTGTTTGACATCCTTCACTGAGTGTCTCCCTCTCCTTATCTTGCTCTCTTTCTGTCAGTCACACACACACACACACACACACACACACACACACACACACACACACACACACACACACACACACACACACACACACACACACACACACACACACACACACACACACACACACACACACACACACACACAGTAAGACTGCTGCCCTCCTGCCAAGTGCCAACTAGGAATGTTGCTTTTACGATATCTGTGTTGACTTTCTTGAACATCCAATCTACACAACAATAGACACTGTTCACAGCTGTCCTCGTAAAACAGTGCTCAAGTCATTGAACATATGTTGTATTAAACAGACAACTTTTGCAGACAATTGCACATCTACAAGCTTACTACACATTGCGAAGCAACGCGTTGTATCTTGTAGATCAACTATTTGCAGAAAAGACATTGAATGTACAGCTTAAACAGAAAAAAGTATAGAGGACTGAGGAATTGTTTTAACAATGAATGCTGTTTAAGCACGTAAGAGTCATTGCTTAATCTGATCACCCCATAATAAGCACATTAATACAAAAACATACATAACATATTATACATAACATACAACATTCATTAGTATTATGATTATTAGTGGTGGTGGTGGTGGTAATAGTAGTAGTCATAGTTCTACACTAATAATAGAAGTTGTAAAGTAGTAGTAGTGGCAGATGTATTAATAAAACAATAATAATAACACTTATTATTATTAAATCAATGCATGCCTTCACTAATACTTGGGCCCAAATGCACAGCACTTATAAAGACACATTCATTACCACTGTGTACTATGGTATGGCATTGTGCTGCATTCTACACACACACACACACACACACACACACACACACACACACACACACACACACACACACACACACACACACACACACACACACACACACACACACACACACACACACACACACACGTTTGAACTGTCTTTATGACCTCAGTTTTTCAGACATGCTGAGCTCAACTGAAGTGCAGACAAGGAATGCTCTTTTTCAGATAGCAGTGTTGTTTTTCTTGAGCATCTAATATACAAAAGGACACTCTGCACAGTTGTCCTCATAAAGCAGGACTTCAGGCATTTACCATATGGTTGTATTAACCAGGTAAATACCTACATATTTTGAGGTAAACCTTTGCTGAAAAGTGCACATCTACAAGCTTACTACACATTGATTTGCAACGCGTTGTATTTTGTAGATCAACTATTTCCAGAACAGATATTCAATGTACACTGTAAACAGAAGACAGCAGTATAGAAGACTGAGGAATTGTTTTAACAATGTATGGTCTTCAACTACTTAAGACTCATTGTGTAATTACTCAATATCAGTAATACGTAATGCTATTTACATATGTTGGTATGCATTATTCCTGTAGTCATGTTATCAACAGGTATATTGTCACATCTTTCAGCTTCCATTTGTTTTGGTTATGTCTGACTCACTGTTTGCATTCGTTGACTATTATGCACAATGTTTAACACACATGCACAATGTGGTTGATTTGTGCCACATTTCTTTTATAAACTGTGGAATGTCAATATAATGCAAAGTAATCACTTACACCCAAATGTATAAAGCTTTTCCCCATTTAATTTGTCACTATTGCACATCGGTCAAATTCACATTTTTTTTGCTAGAAGTCATTGTCCTGTTTGACATCCTTCACTGAGTGTCTCCCTCTCCTTATCTTGCTCTCTTTCTGTCAGTCCCACACACACACACACACACACACACACACACACACACACACACACACACACACACACACACACACACACACACACACACACACACACACACACACACACACACACACACACACACACACAGTAATACTGCTGCCCTCCTGCCAAGTGCCAACTAGGAATGTTGCTTTTACGATATCTGTGTTGACTTTCTTGAACATCCAATCTACACAACAATAGACACTGTTCACAGCTGTCCTCGTAAAACAGTGCTCAAGTCATTGAACTATGTTGTATTAAACAGACAACTTTTGCAGACAATTGCACATCTACAAGCTTACTACACATTGCGAAGCAACGCGTTGTATCTTGTAGATCAACTATTTGCAGAAAAGACATTGAATGTACAGCTTAAACAGAAAAAAGTATAGAGGACTGAGGAATTGTTTTAACAATGAATGCTGTTTAAGCACGTAAGAGTCATTGCTTAATCTGATCACCCCATAATAAACACATTAATACAAAAACATACATAACATATTATATATAACATACAACATTCATTAGTATTATGATTAGTGGTGGTGGTGGTGGTGGTGGTGGTGGTGGTGGTAATAGTAGTAGTCATAGTTCTACACTAATAATAGAAGTTGTAAAGTAGTAGTAGTGGCAGTACCTTACCTTTATTTTAGATAGCCCTAAATTCCTCTTCTTAAAATGTTCCTTTCACACTTACTTTGTCATTGTAATGCTACTTTGAAATTTCCCCCCAAAAAATAGACATTTTGAAAACTGGTTACATTCTCCATTTTGTGTAACGAATATTCTCATGCCAATACTTCGGTATTTTCACTACACAGTATGCTCATTTTGTGGAATTGATACTTTCACTCAACTAAACACAAAGTCAGTTATTTTCAGACCACTACACACACACACACACACACACACACACACACACACACACACACACACACACACACACACACACACACACACACACACACACACACACACACACACACACACACACACACACACATTTAGAGTGGGTGTGTCTTCTCTCACCCAGCAGGACATCAGCTTATATAGGGCCTTGTACTTCATATGGGAATGCCATTTATCCTTCACTCATAGAAGACAACTGCTTGTTGACCAACTTCCACAACAAATGAGATGTTTGCAAGAAGCTGCCACAAAGAGGTTAGTTTGACTTCACTCCTCATTTTCAGGTCTATATGCATCTGCTTGTATTTTTCTTTGAATTTGGTATTTCATAGGCTATTTGACCATACTATAGTTACTGTTTTTACGTTCAACTCCATTCTCTCACTCATGCTCTCTCCCTCTCACGTTCTCTCTGTATTTCTTTCTTTCAAGCCTGTTCCAGGCTATTTGCATTTGGAGTTACAATATCAACCAGCGTGACAACGTTTTATGCAATACAGAACTTATTAGTCTGTGCACTTGTTTGTTTTTCACACCTTTCAAACCTTTCATTGCTGACTGCTTTAAAAACCATTTTAGGTTATTTCAGCTTGTCTACACATTTTTAACAACAAATGAACTGTCCTTGTTTTGCATGCGTTTTCCAAGTTGCAATGTAGGCCTAATGACCTACACATTTCATTAGGCTATTGTAGCGCCAGCCATACTATTGTAAGCCTAACTATGCAGCCAGATATACCTCATGTTTGAATCAACGCAACACAATGACGTTTTATTATAGATAGCCCTAAATTTCTCTTCTTACAAACATTCCTTTCACACTTACTTTCTCATTAAAGAGGGATACCACCCCCTTATTCTCTCTCTCTCTCACACACACACGCACGCACGCACGCACGCACGCACGCACGCACGTACGCACGCACGCACGCACGCACGCACGCACACACACACACACACACACACACACACACACACACACACACACACACACACACACACACACACACACACACACACACACACACACTCTATCTAAACACACTATCTCTAAGGTCGGCTGATCAAAACAAATCTGTAATTTTTTTACCAGCTTTTAAAGCTGGTCTAAGAAGAGACCGACCTACTAGTCATCATTAGACACATTACAGATTTGCATTCGACACATTTGCGTGATTGGCTGTCCTCTAAGCCAATGGGGATACTTTCCCCTTTCCCATACTCTCAATTATATTACTCCTACACATTCTGTCCAGACATCACATTATGTTTATAGTCATGTAATCAACACAGATCTCTCAGATCTTTTTATGTTTATTCTGTTTGGCTAGCATCTACAGTATATCTAAAGTTTACAGGATTTGCCACCATACATTTTGCAATATCAATTGCATGCTTGCACTATAACAAGTTGATGCATGTTTTGTTCACGACTCCTGTATTGTTTGCCTGGTAACGCTGGAAAATCTCAAGTGCATAACCACAATAACACATTTAGTCAAACCTAATAAATCCACACATGTTATTAATTCTATGTCTTATAATATAATTCTTCTTTCTATCTTTTACAGATTTGCTGCTGTCGGCCAACCTTAGCCTCTATGCTTACTGCACAACATAAAAGGTACTCATATGTCATGTGCCATGACTGCTTTTATTAAACACCCAATTTTGCATGAGCTCATCTAATAAGCCAGATTTCTGCAAAACATTTTCTTTATATTACTCCTACACATTCTGTCCAGACATCAAAATTAGGGATGGAGCTCGTTAATTTTTATTGAGAATGAGCACCTTATCGAACCTGCTTATCGAACCGAGCTTTTATCGAGCCCACTATCGATCTTTTTCTATTATTAAGAAAAAAGACGTGAGGTGAAAAATTCTGAACAGAACCGGTATCTTTTTTTATTGGCCAGTTGTGACAGTGAGTTTGTGGCTGACCACTATCTAAAATTAAATGAAGATGACAAAAGTGAAAAATATTTTTGCCTATCATTAAAACAACCATTCATATAATGTGCAATAAGTGTTAAATGGCTTTATATTATGAATAGTACTGTAATAATTACTATAAAATCTCCATGTCTCTTCAACTTTTTATAAACAAAAAATGCATAGTTATTTTTTCTATTCTTTTTTCTTTGTTTTAACCAAAATATATCACGTGCACTACATTTTACTAGGGCATTCAAATACAGTACTTTTCTAACAGACAGAAGGCAAGTGACCTTTTTACTTTTGGAAAATAATATTGAAGAAACGGTTAATGTGTGTACTGTCACTTTAAAAGCGCAACGTATACTTCATCGTACGGCGGTGTCACGCAACAAAACATGGCCGATCTCCAAGCTCACACTGCGTCTGTTCGCACCACGTTGTGAGCTTGTAGATCTGCCATTTTCGGCAACGATAGACTGAGGGACGGACAGCGCTGTTTGGCACAACTTGCAGCTATCAATACACTTTTAGACCAACATGTTTGTGCCAGCGTGGGTGATTAGATTTATTTCTTGATCGCCTCTTGTTTTGATAGTTTAGACATGACGTCATGGGCCGCTACACTCGATAACAGGCTCGACAAGCCTAAAGCTTATCGAAAACCGGGTCTCGATAAATTCATGCCCGGGTATATAATGGACCCGGTTTTCGAGCTCCATCCCTAATCAAAATACACATTATGTTTATAGTCATGTGATCAACACAGATCTCTCATATCTTTTTATGTTTATTCTGTTTGGCTAGCATCTACAGTATATCTAAAGTTTACAGGATTTGCCACCATACATTTTGCAATATCAATTGTATGCTTGCACTATAACAAGTTGATTCATGCTTTGTTCACAACTCCTGTATTGTTTGCCTGGTAACGCTGGAAAATCTCAAGTGCATAACCACAATAATACATTTAGTCAAACCTAATAAATCCACACATGTTATTAATTCTATGTCTTATAATATAATTCTTCTTATTATCTTTTACAGAATTGCTGCTGTAGGCCAACCTTAGCCTCTATGCTTACTGCACAACATAAAAGGTACTCATATGTCATGTGCCATGACTGCTTTTATTAAACACCCAATTTTGCATGAGCTCAATAACCATTCTCTAATTGCAAATTCCATTCTCTGTAATCTACATGTACAATTAATCACCACCTTTATTTCATGTGTTTCAAATTTAGGGATAACCTGCGACATGTAACTCTTATTTACCAAAAGAGCAAAGTCTCTTCACAATGCCTCGCCGCAAATCCAATCCTGCAGCACGCAGGGAACAAAAAAAAAAAAAAATGCAACAAACTCGCATTGCCCAGACTGAAGAAGCAGCAAATCTTCGTAGAAAGAAAAATAAAGAAGCAATGGCGCAACACCGACAACAGGAGTCCACATTAGAAAAAGAAGCACAACGTGCAATGGATGCCCGAGCCAAAAAACAGAAAAGACCACTTGACTCTCCTGAAGACAGAGGGCGCCAGCGTGCAAGAAACACTGAATACAAGAAACTACAAAGATCATTGCAATCTCCACACAACAAAAAGCAACAACGTGCTACTAACACCAAGAACATGAGGCAACACAGATCGCTCCAAACCCCTGATGAAAAAGCACAACACTGTGAAAAGAACACAGAAAACAAGAGAAAACGACGATCGCTCCAATCCCCAGATGAAAAAGCACAACACTGTGCAAAAAACACAGACAACATGAGGCAACAGAGATCACTCCAATCCCCAGCTGAAAAAGCACAACACTGTGAAAAAAACACAGAAAACAAGAGAAAACGACGATCGCTCCAATCCCCAGATGAAAAAGCACAACACTGTGAAGAAAACACAGAAAACAAGAGAAAACGACGATCGCTCCAATCCCCAGATGAAAAAGCACAACACTGTGGAAAAAAACACAGAAAACAAGAGAAAACTACAATTGCTCCAATCCCCAGATGAAAGACAACAACAGACAGCAGATAACACCAGAAACAAGAGACGCTGTAGATCATTGGAGTCCCCACTTCAAAAACAACTACAAGTTCAAAAACAAACACAATCAAAATCACAAGCCAGAGCACAGAAGAAACAACACGTGGAAACAGTTGATGACGCTGCTGCTGCATTCCTAAAAAATATATCAGAAAGTGGACCAAATTATGTTTGCTTCTCTTGCGAACGGATGCTTTACAGAGAGACAGTGGTGGAGTTAAAACTTGAAAAGTACTCGGCAACAATTGATACTGCAAATCTCCTGGACAAAGAGCCAACTGCTACAAATCAAAACAAAACTTGGATCTGCCACACATGTCATCACTCCCTTAAAATAGGCAAACTCCCCACACAAGCTTGGGCCAACAGCTTATTACTGGATGCCATTCCCCCAGAACTGCAGGATTTGCACCCTTTAGAAGAAAGATTAATAAGCCAACGTATTGCCTTCATGAAACTTGTTGGCTTACCAAGAGGCAGACAAAAGGCAATTCACGGTAATGCAGTCAATGTGCCATCTGACTTACACACTATCATCAAGTTGCTGCCAAGACTTCCTGATACTGCTGAGGTTGTGCCCCTGAAACTGAAACGAAAACTTGCCTACAAGGGACACTACATACATGAGTATGTGCGTCCAAAGAAGGTGCTTGACGCCCTACGCTGGCTAAAGCAACACAATCCTCTATACAGTGACATTGACATCTGCGATGACTGGGAGGACAGATGGGTCCAAGAAAATAGTGAATTGTGGGAAGCCATGACAACAACACCACAACAACCTTACCCAAACAACAATACAACCACCTCTACGACTGCATCTATACCCAATGTAGAACATTTGTACAAGAAATTAGCAGATTATGTTAAGTGCAATGACTTGACCATCTATGATGTTCCTGGAGATGGGAACTGTTTTTACCATGCTGTAGCAACCACCCTTGCGACAGCAGGTATACAAACTATCACAGGTGCTGACATGCGCACACAATTAGTTACCTTTCTAGAAGACCCAGACGTCCAGCAACATTACATGCAGTTCCTCGCATTGCCCAATGCTCAAGCACATCCAATTGATTCACCTGACTTTATATTCCAACAGCAGCACGAAATGAAATTGATCATTGACAAGATACGCAAGGGCGATTGGGCTGACAACCTTGCAGTAAATGCTGTTGCAAACATGCTGAATATCAACATACTCATCTACAACAGTGACACAGAACAGGACTATACAGTTGAATTGACCCCACAACAAGGCCGAAGTCTTCATACTGTAACAATTGGCCACCTTGCTCAAATACATTATGTAGCGCTAGAAAAAATTGACACAGATCAAACACACCAATCAACTGCTGAAACTGTTCAAGACAATGAAGATGAAGAAGACAGACAAGCATTTGAACAAACCAGTCAATTACGAAGACTCCCATATGACACTTTGCTTCAAGAAGAACATTTCTTAGATGCAGACACTACATATTCAGTTGCCCCTGCAGAACACCAAAAACCACGCGCTTTCTACCAAGATGACAATTTTGAAGAGTTGGCAAACCCATCAAAGTACCCTTATGGCCGCGGTGGTTTAAAAACAGAAAGAGCAAAAAACATCACACACAGAAAATATTTTAACCAACGCCTTTTGCATTGTGATGGCCGTTTTGCAAAAGACATAGACTATCTCCTGGCAGCTCAGTACATGGTGGAAGCAAAACAAGTGAAAGATCAACTTCAAATATTTCTACGACAAAGCCGCGGTCAAACATTCCAAAATCAAAGGGTTAATGCTGGCATACTGAAATCACAACAACATGTACAAACCATGTTGCGCACAGACATGGCCTTCAAATTTCTGAAAAACACAAGAGGTTCACCAGCCTACTGGCAAAATGTGCTTTTAGAATTACTAGCTATAGTCAGACAATTAGGTATACCAACCTTCTTTCTAACACTGAGTGCTGCAGACATGCAATGGCCAGAAGTAATTCAAAGTATTGCACGTCAGTATGGCAAAATCCTAACAGCAGATGATGTGAAAAGCATGGGCTATGAAGAAAAATGCAAATGGCTGCGCAACAACCCAGTAACAGCTGCACGCCAATTTCACTATCGGCTACAGACATATTTCAGAGACTTCATTGGTGCCAAGTCCAATCCACTTGATGAACTTGTAGACTACTTCATAAGAATTGAATTCCAACAAAGGGGCTCGCCACACGCACACACATTACTGTGGATAAAAAATGCCCCCAAAGTTGGCGTGAACACAAATGCAGAAGTTGCTGCCTTCATTGACAGACATGTAACATGTGCAATTCCAGAAGACGATGGTGTACTCAAAACATTAGTCCTATCAGTACAGAAACACACACATTCTACAACATGCAAAAAAAACCCACCTTCCCAGTACTGAAACCTTAATAGCCACAGAACTTGAAGAAGAAGACCCAAACACGACACAAAAACTCCTTGAAGCAAGCCGCGCCTTCCTAAACAAAGTGGCTACCTCCATGTTTAACAAGGACAATCCTGAGGACATCTCACTAGAAGACTTGCTACAACATGCGTGTGTGGATCAAGAAGCTTACCAATGGGCTCTATCAGTCATGAAGTCTGGCAAAAAGATTGTACTAAAACGCCAACCAGCAGAACGTTGGATCAATTACTACAATGCAAGAATCCTGGAAACTTGGCAAGCAAACATGGACATTCAATTTGTATTGGATGCATACTCCTGCGTCATGTACATGACCAGCTACATGTTGAAATCTGAAAGAGCAATGAGTGAACTGCTGAAGAAGGTTGCCGATGACAACAGAGGAGAAGATGTCACCACGCAACTAAAGAAAGTAGGCTCTGCATTCCTCAACAACAGAGAAGTAAGTGCACAAGAAGCAGCCTTCAGATTGCTATCCCTGCCATTGAAAAGGGGAAGCAGAAAGGTCACCTTTGTCAACACAGCACCCAGACACAAAAGAGTTTCACTACTTAAGCCACTGAGTAAGCTACAAAACATGGCTGATGATGACGAAAACATATTCTGCACCTCACTTCTCGACAGGTATGAAGCACGCCCAAACTCCCTTGAAAGCATGTGTCTGGCAGAGTTTGCTGCCACGTACGTACCAGCATACAAAGAAAGAACTTCCGATGACATGGACCACACACCAAACACCATTGGCGAGGATGACGCACTTGAAGACAGAAACAATGACAACACAAATCCATCTCCCATCACCCTGAATAACCACCTTGGACAAATGCGAGCCCGCAAGCGCCATTGTATCATTCGGTTCCACAAGGAAAAATCTGAGGGAGAAGAAAAATACAGAAACCTTCTAATGTTGTACTTACCCTGGCAACTAGAAGACAGAGACCTGCTAGCAAATTACTCCTCTTTCAAAGAGCACTATGCTCATGTTCAGCAAACAATCCACCACAACGAAAACATGTTCAGTAAAAACGCAAACGAGCTTGACCAAGCTATAGAAGACCTGGAAGAAATGGGACCACCACAACATGCCTGGAATTTGATTGCAGCCAACATTGAACATGAAAGAGCCATGCAGCAAAATGAAGGCAATATCATAGAGAGAGACATACAACAGGATGCAGACCAATCAAATATTGATATCCATCCCAATCCCCCACCTGTCCAGTCAGAACTACATGCTCGTTTCACTGCGGAGCAACACAAAACTACGATGAATCGAGAAGAATACTTATGCATGATGCGATCACTAACTCCAAAACAGATGGAAATGGTGACCTTTCATAGAAAATGGTGCAAAAACACCATAATTGCGCTCAAAACCCATCAACCACATCCAACCTACCAAATCTTTCTGAGCGGACCAGGAGGAGTTGGTAAAAGTCACATCATCAAACTGATCCACTATGAAACCATGCACCTACTCCACCCACTGTCTCGTCACTTTGAGCCAAACGAGCTTGCTGTACTCTTGACTGCATCCACTGGAACAGCAGCGTTTGCCATCGACGGCATAACACTTCATTCTGCCCTCAACTTCACACCTATGACTAAATCCAAAGGATACCAACCTCCAAAACAAGACGCATTAAACACATTGCGCTCGCGACTGGGCAAGCTAAAACTGCTGATCATTGACGAAGTTTCCATGGTGGGTGCAGATCTTCTGTATCACATTCACAGACGCCTTCAAGACATCACGGGCATACACAGCACAGAGTCTCGTTTTGGCAATGTCAGTATCCTTGCAGTTGGTGACCTGTACCAACTACCACCAGTCATGGCAAAACCGATATTTGACCTCCCCTCTGATGCCTATGCCAGCCTACATGGTTCATTGTGGCAAGAAAATGTCAAACTCTTTGAACTCACAGAAACAATGCGGCAAAAAGACGACCAACCCTATGCAGAGCTGCTTATGAGAGTTCGTACAAACACATGCACTGAGGAAGACATTACACTGCTACAAACCAGAATTGTCTCCAAAACAGATCCGTCATACCCAAGTGAAGCATTGCATGTCTTCAGAACAAATGCAGCCACAGACTCACACAATGACGAAAAGCTAAGAACCTTGCCAACACAAATATTCAACATCAACGCAATTGATTCACGAAAAGATTGTAAGACAGGACTGGTTAATGTTACAGTATCAAGCAACCCATCACAAACCGGAGGCTTACGCGAGATTGTGTCTGTAGCACTTGGTGCCAGAGTCATGTTGACAACCAACATCAATGTCTCTGACGGACTGTCCAATGGAGTATGCGGCACAGTTGTTCACATCCAGCAAACAGACACAACAATCCAGACCATCTTAGTGAACTTTGACAGTGACCGTGTAGGAAAAGCAGCCAAAGCAGCCAGTCAGTACAAACAACACTTTCCTGCAGCGGTACCCATACAAAGGCACACTGTGCAATTCTACACTGGTACCAAAAACACTGTAGAAGCAATCCGAGTACAATTCCCACTTAATCTGGCATGGGCATGCACCATTCATAAAGTCCAAGGAAAAACATTGGACAACATCGTAGTCACCATAGAAGAAAAGGGCTTCTTCAACCCAGGCCAGGTCTATGTTGCACTCAGCAGAGTAACATCACTACAAGGCCTGTACCTCCTCAGCTTTCATGACAAACAAATCAAAACTCACCCTGCAGTACACAAAGAAATGACTCGACTACGCAACACACAACTACAAATATCCCAACAGATCCCACTTGCTGCAAAAGACTCCACCCTAACTATCGCCATGCTGAATATCAGATCATACTTGCCACATTTACCTGACCTCAAAAAAGATGCAACACTGACAGAACTTGACGTGCTATGTTTTGTGGAAACATTTCTGAAACCACACCAAAACCTTGATCAAGATGCCCTCATCCTACCAAACTCCACCTGCTTCCGAACCGACAGACAAACACAAAAAGGAGGCGGCATCATGACAATAGCATCAAATAACCTTTCACCAACACAACTAGACAAGTCACTTAACAACGTGGAGCACACAGCACTGACACTATCCAAATGTGCAACTACAATCAACCTGATCACACTGTATAAACCACCAAAAATGAACCCCTCAAGATTCACTGACAACCTTCTTGCGTTCCTACAATCACTGGAAAACAACACCTTGACAGTCATTTTAGGTGACTTCAACTTCAACCTCAGCACTGACCCACAACACGCGATTCTAGATATCATGCTACAGTATGGCTTCCATCAATTTGTTTCAACACCAACCACAGATGACGGCTCACTCCTAGACCATGTGTATGTCAACAGACCCGACAAAGTCTCCACACATGTTGTAGACACCTACTACTCAGACCATGACCTCATCTATATCACATTGGATTTGCCTTAATAAAGATGATGACCACACAGAAGAAGCTGAAAGAAAAACGGAATAAAAACAGGAATAGAGAAAAAAAGATAACACAACGGGACATAGAACACAAGAACACAGGACAAAACAAGACAAGAAGAACAGAAAATAACGAAAGAAGACAACAGAAAAGAAACTAAGACAACACAAAACAAGGGGAAGAGAAGGAGAAACGAGGAGAAAATTCACACAATTCTGCCAATAAAGACACAAATAGTGAAGACAATGCAAGAAAACACAAGAAAGAAAAAGAAAGAACAACAAACAACACAGTAAGCACAAAACTCAAACTACACAATCACCAAACACACTAAATACAATCCTTTTTCAACATGAGCCCTTGATACTCCTTCACACATACAGTATGTAATAACACAACTCTATTGAACATTTATCTCCCTTCTACAGCAAATAAGAAATCCTGTGATACCATTACAAAGTACAACACCAAAGATGTCACATCAATAAAACCCAACAACAACCTGTCAACTACTACAGTAAGATCAATATTCTCTAAATGAAATCTACAAATGTATAGCCAGCCAAAGATTATTAGTGGTGGTAGTTGGAGTAGTGCTAGTCGCAGTAGTAGTACAACTCAGTGTCGTGGACATTATGTCTGCTTCTGAAGAATCCAATGTATAAAAACATTCTAAATTGTACTGCATTCCTTACCGGACCAAGTCACGCCTGCATGTTGCCTCTTAACTATTCGAATGCTAACAACAATTCCCATATTTTCACAGTACCTCAGAAGATGATTCACTGAAGTACCTCAACAGATGCTACACAGCAGTGGACTATGGACGTTCACATTACGCTTTGAATCAAGAACATTACCCTCCTGTCAACAATTACACATACAACAACTCCCACATATACATCCAACACCATTTCTCTACTTCAAATACATCACTATAATGTCTGTACAGTAACTAACATGCCATGGTATCATTACTGACAACCCCAACTTCCTGTATCTGTACTTTACACCACCTTACCCTTTATGCCTAATCTCATTAAGCATTCTTTTATTTTAATGAAAAACATAGCAAACCTACATGATTTATAAGTACACAACGCATCAACCATGTACTGTTTATCTTTGTGATCCTGTCATAATAAATCCTCTACCTACAACACACTACAAGTACCATCTACTGTAAGTCATTGTCAATTGCTATTAACTGCTACTCAATATATTATACTGCATGATATACAAATGTATGAAACCTTACTGCCATGCATAATACACTGTCATGTATAGAACAATGGAACATTTACCATTCTCATGCTAATGAAGCATCTTCATTCACACACATTACATTACATTACATTACGGTCATTTAGCAGACGCTTTTATCCAAAGCGACTTACAATAAGTGTATTCAACATAGGTAGGGAACGAAAACTACTAATCACCAGAAGTTTTAAGTACATTTCCTGCAAAAACAAGCAACCAAGAGTATACCTAGCGCTAAGGTAAAAGTGCAATATATCAGCTACCTACTTTCTTAAACAGATGAGACAAAAAATGGCAAAATCAAATGAGCACGAGCTAAAACAAATAAGTGTATCGACTAAACAAGATCCAATAAAACAATACAAAAATAAAACAAGAGTTCGTACAACTAGTTAACAACAAGTAGGCCAGGCAAAGAGGAAGGATAGTGTTTCCTGAAGAGGTGGGTTTTCAGCCTGCGGCGAAAGATGGGCAGTGACTCTGCTGTCCTGACATCAGTGGGAAGTTCATTCCACCACTGTGGGGCCAGAACAGAAAAAAGTTGTGACCGTGTCGATCGACCAGAAGGACCGTTGAGTGGCGAGGGAGTCACATTATAGACAAACTATCAATGACAGGTTGATACGCTGATTATAAAACTTATATTGTTAAACACAACACAACCTCTATTGCAACTTCCTGACCTGGCGGAGACCTGTGCTCCGAGGAGCACTTTTTCTAGTTAGGTCTCATGCCTGTCTTAAGACTGGATGGCAAGAGGAAGTATATCAGAACTCTATGTTACGTTACAGTTTTGACCCTTGTACTCCCTGTCCACAAGACATATCATTAGATCCTTGATGTCCTTTCATAGCGCTCACAGTGGATGCCCAAAAAAAGAAAGAAAAAGAAAGTCTGGCTCTAACCACACTAACCATATGACTCCCTGTTCTGGGCATGTCATTATAAATGTCATTCAGCAAAACAAAACTAGCCAGAATCAAGTAAGGTGGGTGAATTTCTTAATTGTGCATTTGTGCAGTTAAAAGATAGGTAAAATAATTTGAATATACCAGCTCTTGACGTTAACAATAGAGTTAATGGACTGAACCATTTGAACCTTAATCCCTATTCTAACAATTGGGTTGTTTTTTAGAGAACAATCTTTCCAGTGAAAAAATGGCAACAAAAGTAATCAAAAAAGTCAACCAAAGAACAAGATTTTGGTTCATGATAGCCTCGTTGGTCAGTAGGAACACACTGAGGACACCCATCCAATGTCATTTGGACAATTCCTTTCCATACAACTTTTGAATCTTCAAGGTATGAAGTCTGTGGAGCTCCCTCTAGTGGAACCAATGTGTACATCACCAACCTTAGAAAAGCAATTGACTAGCTATATTTTGGTATCACCTTGTTTACAATCCTGTGTGGACCATACACATTTTTATGTGATACTCTATCCTTCACTCTACCACTTCATGCCACTTGTTGAGCCACTTGGTGCTAATACTCTAAAGATTTCACTTTCTGATTGACATTTGAGATCACTTTTAGTGCCATACATTCTCTAGTTTATTGTCCAATATGCAGCCTAAGTAAGTAACTTCTTCCTTGGTTGTAACTTTCCAAGTGAAACTAGAAAGAATGCAAGCCCAACTCAGTCACAAGTACAACAACTATTACCAGGTGCAAGGCTCTGAATAGTTCAAAGAATGCCAGTACTCATGGAAGTGTCCTTCAGGTATTTTTTCCCCCAGATAATCCACAGGCAAACCATGAATGGCTTTAAATTTGAAAAGGTAAAGGTCCCCTTTATAAGTGACACAACTGTGCTTCATTTCATTATCACGCTGAGGAAGGCTTTGGCCAAAACGTGTTTGCCCGTGCCTTATCTCAATAAAAGTACCTGAAGGACACTTCTGTGAGTGCTGGCTTTCTTTTGCTGATATGTCACTTCAAAGTCACCTATTACCACCTTCAACACAGGGTACTTATTTTGTTCTGCATTAGATTCCGTTGTCTTGCCAAGTTAGTCCATGAGCCAGAGCCCCAAAATTGAGCAATGATTATCGAAAGAGTGGGCAAAACCAAACCTATATTAAATTGTTCATAGGGTCAATAAGAGTAAATAAATATATGATAACCTTTCCACAGGAGCAGCTTTTTCATAGTTATCACACATTTTGTTATTTTCCCCATACGTACATGACAGGTGAAAAAATCATAATGAAACTTCCTGAGTTGATTACTTGCATGAAGACAATGATTTATCGTATTACAAGTTTTCTGAAATTGTATATTCAAATATGCAAATTAGGCATTTAGTCCATGAGCCAGAGCCCCAAAATTGAGCCAGATATTGAATATTCCCTCGTTAAAAACCTTTAACTCCAACATCTTAACAAAATGAGATAAGAATGTTCACTCTGGCTTTGTCCAATGTTATACAATATACAATTTCAGAAAACTTGTAATACGATAAATCATTGTCTTCATGTAAGTAATCAACTCAGGAAGTTTCATTATGATAACTCTTTTTTAAATTGTCATTTTTTTCACCTTTCATGTACGTATGGGGAAAATAACAAAATGTGTGATAACCGTGAAAAAGCTGCTCCTGTGGAGAGGTAATCATATGTTTATTTACTCGTATTGACCCTATGAACAATTTAATATATTTCGATAATGAAATCTTGTCTGGCTCATGGACTAAGTAGAGACAACTTAGTGTCCAATAACTAGATGCTGATTTTGTGTATTTTGTTTCTGTACCAAGTATTTTTTTCTACTTCTAAATCATCATGATGAGAGACTATAGATGTGATCAGCAAAAGTAAGAGGTTACAATCACAGGTCGACTTCATTACATTAACACAATATGGGGAAAAGAGGACTTAAATGCTACCTTAAGGGACCCCACATATTTGTGGATGAAGTGAGGACATGGTGCCATTCACATCCAGACCCATTGATATTACCCATTGTAAAGATGCACTGCTAAAATGCACTGCTAAAAGGCCTCAGTTTGCTTGAAAGGATATCATTTACGTGTAAAGTGCCTTTAGAATGATGATCCAGCATAACCAATGCCACAATACTTTCCCATATCTGCTTATTTCCTATAATGTGATCTAATAGATAGAGCAGACAGGTATCTGTAAATTATTTCTGAAACCAGATTGAAATTCAAACAGCAGATTGTGAGATGACAAATATTCTAATTGTTCGTATATGATCCTCTCTATTACCTTGATACTGAACAAAGAATGGAGACAGGACAGTAGTTACCGGGTTCTAATTTGCTTGTTTTTTATAGATATTTCAAATTTAGCTTTTTAGAGGGGTTGGTCTAGTGGCTATTTGAACATTACCATGTTGTTTGTTATATAGGCTTTGCAGAGAGTGTTGACTTCTGATCTCATGGGCAGGCAGAACTACTCTGCTACACTTGCATACGCGTGCGTGTGTGTGTGTGTGTGTGTGTGTGTGTGTGTGTGTGTGTGTGTGTGTGTGTGTGTGTGTGTGTGTGTGTGTGTGTGTGTGTGTGTGTGTGCGTGTGCGTGCGCGTGCGTCTTTTTTTAAGCAGGCATAAGACAAAGGGGTTGTTGAGTTCTTGTTGTTAAGGAATTGACAAACAGACCATTGCTGTGATACAGGCTATCAATTGTCAATGTGTGTGATGTCCAATCCCACACATACTGTACACTTAATAAATTATAGTCCCACCTCTCTCCCACACCCCTCTCACAGATATGTCAACAAGCCTGCAACGACCAACAGCCATAAACAAACACTGCTGCCATCAAGAGATTTAGATAATAGGTGTAAGTTAGTATTTGTGATATAAAATGTAATTTATGTTTGCACGTACGTATGTATGAGATTTATGCAAAGTAATCATGTTACGTGTGCTTTATGTAGTATTAATTGAATAATAAGCTTTATTTGTACAGCACCTTTATATGTATATGCATACTGTATCCAAGCCTACAGTAGAGGATCTTGAGCCGAGCCCTAACCCGTTGAGAGCTTTATAAACAAGTCGAAGGACACAGGGAGTTTAGTTAAGACTGCAGGATGTGCTCTCTCTTTTGTTTATGTTAGCAGTCTAGCAGCTGAGCTCTGATTAGACTCACTATATCCTTTCAAATGACTTTTTTAGCAAGACCCGCACAAATGGCATTACTAATTGAGATAAAAGCATGAATACATTTTTCAGCATCTTTTTGATTTAGGAATGGTAATACTTTGGCAATATTTCTGTGTTAACTACTTGAACATCGCAGACAACAATAGCGTTTTGAGAGCTTATGTAACAGTTGACCGATGGTCAAGGCTCCAAGCTGACAAAAATCCAGGAATGCAATTTTAATTATATTTATTCCTCTCAAAAAAGAGCACTAATAGTCTGTGCACAAATATATACAGTGCTGGCCAATGCGAAAATGACTTAACAACAATTAAGATTTGAGAAAAATGAGAATAAAATAAAAGCAAACAATAAGGAAATAAAACAATCCAAACGGTTAAGAACTCTTGCAGGCTATACCCTTTTACAAGGGGCCCTGCAGCTCTCCCTCAGGGATGTTACCTGTGTTCCAGCCTAGTCCCTGCAGCCTCCCTTAAATAGGGAGTGGATCCTATACCACAGGACACAAAACCAATTAGCAACAATTAGCTCTTTCATACATTCCCCATAGCATACGAGTAAACATTCCTAAAGATGCAGTCAATGTATCAGTATGTGTGTATTGGGCACGGGCTGCCTCATGACAGCTCAGGGCATAATTATACAATGGTGTATTATCAGCAAATGGTGTTAGGCATAACGTGTTCTAAATGAAATCATAGTGGAAGCATGGTGAGAACACCAAAAGTTGTGACACATTTTCTCCAAGACTAATGAAAGTTGTACTTCCTTGTTCCATCCTGTAAGCCTGTAATGTATGTTCAAGGCAATTTATGAGGATTTCATGGTTCATTTTACGGAGCTACACAGATGCGCAGTTAGTTTCTGTGATTAGCTCTGAAACCTCACTGAAATGTCTCTGAAAATAATGTAGTTTATTTGATTGAAACCTCCCGTTTCAAGTATCTTGCTTAGAAAGGGGAAGTTTGGGTATGCAATTGCTTGGAGCTGCTCAATCAAAATTGGGCTTAGTAGTAGTAGTAGAGGGCTCACAACTCCAGAGATCCCTGATCCCTGATTTGGCTTCTCAGGCCCAAGTCCAGGGGCCCAAAGGTCACTGCAACAGTGGCTTTCAGATGTGCTATTTTTTGCCATTTGTATTATTTGTGAAAACATATTAATTCATTCATTCATTTTACCATTTTGTCCATAATGACATAACCAAAACAAGGACACCAGGTTCAAAGTGGCTAAATATAAGTTATATATTTCTTTAGGATATAGAATTTGCCTCTGTATTGTGAAATGAGTGCGCACATAGTATAGCCTCAGCCAAAAGTACACCTTGCGTATGTCACTGATCACATGACCTCAATCAAGAATACCAATATGTTGCCTAGAACTGGATAATTGATTGAGGTCATGTGATCAGTGTCATACGCAAGGTGTACTTTTGGCTGTTGAGGTCATGTGTACTTTTGGCCTCAGCCATAATTGGCAGCCATCTTGCATTTGAAGGTCAACAATAGGTCAAATCATTATATAAACACCAAATATGTATTCCTTGACCAAAATAAGCTCTGAAACCATGTATTGTGCATCATTGTAGGTCAAACCATTAAAAAGTCAATTTTCACGGCAGCCATTTTGGATTTTTGTCACTCACAAATTTTCCCGCCCCTTTTAAAAATACACCCCGGCTAAATGTGTTTAATAACCCTTCTAGATGACAAATCCATTGAGAAACAGACCTTTGTACGGAGCCCCTGAAGGGACAGATTGTAGATTGTTAAGGGTATAGGTACATTTTTTGGAAGGGTCACTTTATTTTTAAAAGCTGGTGTTTTGTGGTATGGGGAAAAAAATAATATGTTGGCAGAAAAAAAACGGGGAGGGTGACTTTTTTTTTAATAGTTGCTTTATTTTTTAAGGGTGTATAAAATAATCTTTTTAGAGTATGACATTTTTTGAAAGGGGGATGATTTTTTTTTTATTTAGGGAATATAATTTTTTGTGTGATAAAAAAAACTTTTTGTCAAAGTTTTTTTTTTTTTAGGTTAGTTTTTTTTTTCAATCATGACTTTGAAAAAAAAATATTTGAAAAAAAAAAAAAACTGAAAAAAAAAAAAAAAAAACTTTGACAAAAAAAAAAAAATAACCTATCTCGAAAATGAAACCTCTCCTTTTCAAACTCGTGCGCACGAGTTTGAAACTCGTGCGCACGAGTTTGAAAAAGCACTTTATTTTGAAGGACAGGGCTTCCGTCAAAGGAGTTCCGGCAAGTACGTTCCTTCCTCTTTGACCAAATTTGGTCACCAGACTTTCCACTTTCCACCACGGTGGAAATAGCTGGTCAGCTAACGGTAATTTGTTTACAAGGAAATGATTGTAAGTGATTATGTGCTCTCATTAATCTACCGCTATCTGGGAGAATTAATGAATGAATGAATGCGTGTGTACAGCTTGCTTACTAACGTTAGCCATTATGCTAGCTAACGCTAACGTTAGCACCGTTAGCTCCATGGGTAGCACCCAGCTAGCACTGGCACTGACCCACTACGTTAATGTACGTTGCCGATCATATTTATGTTGTATATGGCATTGGTTCTCAAAGTCCGGGGACCCCCAGGGGTACTTGAGGGGGTTCCAGGGGGTCCCCAGCTAAATGATGGACAGGAACCAAATGGACCCGTATGGGTCTGTAACTCTGAGAGTGTACAAATGGAACCATAACGGGTCCATTTGGTTCCATTTGTACACTCTCAAGAGTTAAATTAACATTGATTTTACAATATGAATTGGGGTCCCAGAGGTATAAATGCCATTAAATGGGGGTCCGTAGCCTAATGCATGTTAAACTGGGGGTCCTTGAAATTAAAATGGTTGAGAATCACTGCTAGAGAGCCGTAAAAACCTTCTCTTATTGGGGTCCCTGGCTTATCTTTTCAAATGGGGGTCCGTGGGGTAATAAGTGTCATTTTGGGGGTCCTTGACATGAAAAAGTTTGAGAACCACTGGTATATGGAGTGCAGCGTTTCAAAGTGATTTAATTCTAGGGAGAGAATGTCATCATATTGGCTGGCATGTTCTATCATGTTCTATCACATGAATAACGTTGACACCGAAAATAGCGAAATAGCAAATATCAGAACAATACAGGCTATTTAGAATACTTTAGCACAGCTAAAGGAGAGGGCTGTCAAGCTAAGGTAAAGCAATAAAATATGTTTGGCCCCTGTAACCCCATATCAACAAATACTTCAAACTATCCAAATGGAAATGTCAATAAAATGTCTATTGTTTTAAATTCCAACTTCAGCTACAAAGGCAAAGCTGGTGTCATCGATAGTGGATACATTTCCATGCCTGAGGGACTGTCATGGGTCAGTAAGTAAAGTTAATACATTGTTACAAAACATTCCAATGTGAATCCTACTGTAATGTGAACCATTATTGGCAACTCTTAATTTCAGTGTTGCTGCTGGTTATTTCCTAATGTGTGCATGTGTGTTTGTGTGTGTTCTTTTCTGATAACTTTCTCTACTTTATGATGCATGTTTCAACCCAGGCCAGGGAGGAGTCACATGAAAAAGGTAAAGCAAGGTGTCTTGGATTGAAATAAGGTACAAGTTGCCCTTCTATCTCAATCCAACTCATGTGACTACTGTACATTTAGGAGTGGATGTGACTATGCTTTTTGCAACAAACCGTTCTTGTAAACTTGGATGTTCATCTATCACCATTAGCTTGGGTTAATCTTTTTCTGCTCTTCACAGAATCAAATAACTGCAGACAAGCCTTGCCAAAACATGTGGCCACCACTGCAGACTGCAGATGGGACAAATTCAATCCAAGCCATAATCGAAGAGTTGCCGCATCTAGTGGACACTCAAAGCATGGTGAGGGGTTACATCTCACAGAATAAGTTTAGTACAGACTAAATCGATTATTGTTTGTGCCTTACACATTTTTTGTCTTTTCCTGTCTGTAGATTTCTCAGGATTTCTCGATGTTAAATCCTGAGTGTACTGGGAGATGAACTCTGAATTCTCTGCGAAGATCACTCACATGGCCGGCCAGGAAGGAGAAGACGGGTGACCTTCGCGTCAACATACAGTAGATTTGCTCTCAGCTGGTATTCACATAGAGCTCACATATTCCGGGAGCAGTATGGGTTAGCTCCCCAGCCTTGGTCTCCAGCCTTGGTCTTCCGTGAGGAAGAAGCCCAACAAACAGTTGGATCATGCAGACACATTTTTTTGTAATATAGCCTAATATATAAGTTGGCATAAGATATTGATAGCTAATTACAGTGACATTATTTTAATGCTGTGTAAGGGCAGGCATGTGTGTTCCACCTACATGTGCATTCACACTCATGTTCAGTAACTTTGGACTCTATTTGGACTTGAGCACTACTGGGGAATTGACTCAACCTAGACTCCAGATATAGTGACTTGACTACAGCACTGGAGCTTTGGAGTTCAATTTAACCTGTTGTATCAACTTGTAATAATCTTGTTCTTTCCTCTCTTTTCTTTTCTTCTTCAGCCTTTGACAAACCTGGTGCAGTAGCTGACTGCAGCAACCACAGAGTATCCATATGTTTTTATGCTAGGGGAGGGGCATCAGTGTTCCCAAGCTTATGTGATGATAAATGGGGCGGCCTTGGCGCACCCATCTCTTTTGGGTGATGGGTGTTTTAAAGCATTTTATGTCTTCGATCTCAATTTCCCTGAAACCATGTTCCCAGGTTTGGGAGTTCATTCAGACTTTCATCTTTGATATCCCAGGAAGCGAATCCAATGCAGTTAAATGAATGAGATCTCAACTTGCTATTATGTAGGATGACATTTTGTTAAGGTGCATGGAAGGAGCTAGTAGGCTTCCAAGATTTCAAAAATGGGTTACCCCCCACACCCCTGTTCAATGGTTCTAGTCATCCTGATGATAGTAAAGTACACTAGCTTCCAAGAGTTACCCCCCTCCAATGGTTTGAGTCTTTGTCATGTAAGCTAAGTATACTTCAAGTGCAAAAGAAAAAGGTTTTTTAATTGGTCAATATTTTTTTGCCAAAGGCTTTCTGTTAGCAACATGAATGTGGGAATGTATGTCAGCATAGCATGAGATAAATGCAACATTTAGCATGTAATGAACTAAGATCTAGATGTTTTGCGGGGTAATACTATTCAACAGAGTTCAATGTGACATAAGCAATTGATAATGTAGGAAACAGCAGTCATGAACATGGCAAAATGTCAAAGCACAAATGCCTATTTGTAATTCTTGTAGGCTATGCACTTTTAATTTAAGCTGTCATTTATATCAGTGGGTATGTATATATGTGTGTGACACACACACACACACACACACACACACACACGGGACACGGTGCGCTTTGGTGGAAAACATCGGATTGCTGCTGGACTTCCTGCCAAGGTTACAACCTGACCTGACCATGTCTACGGCCAGCCATCTAAGAGGGCTTGAACAACACACCCAAAATGATGACACAGTTATTGCTGATGTATACATTTCTGCTAAGAGTGGCAAATAAAGACCCTGATTTTGTAGGCTACATGGTTGTGATGTTGAGGAGTTAAAGTGACCTATCTATTTGATTTATTATTTCAATAACTTCAATGACAATAGCTGTACCTTAGCATGTCAATGAATGAGAAAGATGACCCAAGACGACTCGCCTCTGCATTCACATGCCATTTGAGGTACTTAATAGCTGCAATAGCAGAACATGACCCAAGATGATGAGACGATGATTAGCATGTTAATTAGAAAGATGACCCAAGACGATGATGATTGTTAGAGTGAATCACCTCTCTTTCACTTGTAGAAGTTGGAAGTAAGTACAGAAGTAACTTATTTTTGATCAAAGTCGTTTTTCAATCCTGTAATCTCATTCACATAATATGGGCTACAGCAGTAGTTAAATAGGTCTATATGGTTATACTGTATACATGCATGCATGTATGTTTTTATTATTTTTTAATTTGTAGAAGTGATTCTATAAATAGGCGAAGCTCTAAAGTGAGCTTGTAGATCGGCTACTTTTAGGTGGTTTAGGTCAAAAAACAAATAGAACAACACCTCTTGATTTGACCAACAATAGAATAAGACATCTAACAAACACATCAATAATAGCCTAACAAGACAGAACCATTAAGTTGTTTTGTAGAGACTGTTTTGTAGAGACAGTATTTAAAACTTTAACCAAGCCTAAAACAGAATAAATCCACAAGTAACAAATTCCTCAAGTAACAAATTCCTCTTGTAGAGACTGTTTTGTAGAGACAGTATTTAAAACTTTAACCAAGCCTAAAACAGAATAAATCCACAAGTAACAAATTCCTCAATATTGTACTTAATTCCTCAATATTGTACTTAAATTCCTCAATATTGTACTTAATTCCTCAATATAAATTCCTCAAGTAACAAATTCATCAATATTGTACTTAATGCTGTGGGGTGAGATGGGCTCTGCTGTGGGGTGAGATGGGCTCTGCTGTGGGGTGAGATGGGTTCTGCTGTGGGGTGAGATGTCTGGGGTGAGTTGGGCTTGATTTGGGGTGAGTTGGATTGGGGGTGAGTTGGGTGGTATTCTCTCTAAGCCTATCTAGTTTTGAGTTCTCCAATAGCTGCAATAGCAGAAGCATGAGGCATTGTTAATGAATTAGAAAGATGGGGGCATTATATAGGCTACTCCATTCTACATTGTATTATTACGTTGGTGGCATATAGACCTACTTAATATTATTCTACAATTTAGTGAAACTAAAAAGCGGCGCAATTACTTAAACTTGCATTCATTAGAAAATCGTCCAGAAGAGAAAAGGGGGAAATAATAATGACCCGTCCGAAGGGCCACTCTTCCTGGGTACCAGATGGGACGAGTGCCCCCCTCCCAGCTCTGGAGGTGTGCCTCCGAGCTCCAGGGGGGTCCCCCGTTGTCCCTGCCCGAGCCACGGAGCAACTCAGCAGAGGGGGAAGAGGGGACCCCACGCTTGCCGGGTAGAGACGGTCCATGGGCCGCCCGGAGCTCCGAGGCGCACCTCAGGTAGGGAGGGGACTCGTCCCATCTGGCACCCAGGAAGGGTGGCCCTTCGGACGGGTCATTATTATTTCCCCCTTTTCTCTTCTGGACGATTTTCTAATGAATGCAAGTTTAGTCTGAAGTAATTGCGCCGCTTTTTAGTTTCACTAAATTGTAGAATAATATTAAGTAGGTCTATATGCCACCAACGTAATAATACAATGTAGAATGGAGTAGCCTATATAATGCCCCCATCTTTCTAATTCATTAACATGCCTCATGCTTCTGCTATTGCAGCTATTGGAGAACTCAAAACTAGATAGGCTTAGAGAGAGCTTCGCCTATTTATAGAATCACTTCTACAAATTAAAAAAGAATAAAAACATACATGCATGCATGTATACAGTATAACCATATAGACCTATTTAACTACTGCTGGAGCCCATATTATGTGAATGAGATTACAGGATTGAAAAACGACTTTGATCAAAAATAAGTTACTTCTATACTTACTTCCAACTTCTACAAGTGAAAGAGAGGTGATTCACTCTAACAATCATCATCGTCTTGGGTCATCTTTCTAATTAACATGCTAATCATCGTCTCATCATCTTGGGTCATGTTCTGCTATTGCAGCTATTAAGTACCTCAAATGGCATGTGAATGCAGAGGCGAGTCGTCTTGGGTCATCTTTCTCATTCATTGACATGCTAAGGTACAGCTATTGTCATTGAAGTTATTGAAATAATAAATCAAATAGATAGGTCACTTTAACTCCTCATCATCACAACCATGTAGCCTACAAAATCAGGGTCTTTATTTGCCACTCTTAGCAGAAATGTATACATCAGCAATAACTGTGTCATCATTTTGGGTGTGTTGTTCAAGCCCTCTTAGATGGCTGGCCGTAGACATGGTCAGGTCAGGTTGTAACCTTGGCAGGAAGTCCAGCAGCATGTTGTGTGTGTGTGTGTGTGTGTGTGTGTGTGTGTGTGTGTGTGTGTGTGTGTGTGTGTGTGTGTGTGTGTGTGTGTGTGTGTGTGTGTGTGTGTGTACACACATATATATATTTATACACATATATACATACCCACTGATATAAATGACAGCTTAAATTAAAAGTGCATACAAGAACAGGAGTTGCCAACTCTCACATGTACATAAACGTTCAGATTTCAAATATAAAGTGCTTACCCCCGAGCCACGGACGTTACAAGGCGATCCGGACCGCGATAAGTACCCGTATCTCCCGTATTGTTCAATAAAAAGCATTTTAATCCGATCGCCGGCCATTTTTTCCGACGCTTTCAACCATGCGACACCAATTGTTGGGAGGTGTATTGCACTCTGATACATTACCAAAAAAAAAGAAAAGAAAAAGAAAATGGCCGGCGATGGGATTAAAATGCTTTTTATTTAACAATACGGGAGATACGGGTACTTATCGCGGTCCGGATTGCCTTGTAACATCCGTGGCTCAGGGGTAAGCACTTTATATTTGAAATCTGAACGTTTATGTACATGTGAGAGTTGGCAATGTAAAAAAAAAAAACGAACACCACTATAAACCAGAGACTCGACAGCGTCATGTGAATGGCTACCGTTTGCGCTGCAGCTGCGCCCTAATAATGTTGTTTTCGTTTATGTTCACGTATGCTGTTCACGTATGCTATTAAAATAATGCAGCTATTGCAGTATTGGGCCTTAACATGTGATTACAAATGTATTTGTATTTGGCCCCTCATATACAATTATAAAATAAATGTAAATATAAAATCTGATATAAAATTGAAACTTGCAGCTGATCGATGCGTTTCTGCGTCTACGTGTGGACAGGGATTTTTGTTTATTTTTGTCATGTGGCCAGGGATTCTTTTTAAAAACGGAGGACTAAAATATCCGTTTAGTAAAAGATCCATGTACGTGTAGCCAAGGCCTAAGATGGTTTACATGGTATTATACTGTATCTGTTATTATAGATTTTTTTGAGCTGTTGGAAATAACTAGGCTGCACTTGGTTGGTAAAGTCCAGATGACAAGAATATGAGGTTTTGGAATTTATAGTCACGCAGTGTTATATTATATTTTTTATATTAGTGTATATCTGTCCTCTGAAACAATGGGTTTATAGTTAGTGAGAACTTCACTTCTCCCTTAAGCTTGCACAAATGTATTAATTTGTGTGTACAAAGTACTTTGTAATTGTTTTTTAAAGTGCTTTATAAAGTTAGTTTAAACTAAAGATGATGGCCAATGTTGATATTACATGAGAAAAGAACATTAATAATGTATCATATCGATATCATATGCCCAACATCATATCATGAAATGAGTGTATCTTGACACCCCTAACCCTCCCCATCATCCCCGTCCGATGTTTTGCTTTCCACATTGATTAGAACATTACTGTAGTCAGTCATGCCAGGTCAGCAATGTACCTGCCATCTGTCTAAATAAAATGCTATCTAATTTACATTTTAACGTTAGCATAAGACTGCATGGTCGTCAAGGCTAGAACATTTAAAACAAAACTATATATTAATGAATTTGTATTGGGCGTTATCTGAGTAGATAGAAAGGTGTTTTATTATCTCCTGGAATAGAGAGAGAGAGAGAGAGAGAGGACCTCTGAAAGTCTTATTAAAGAAATGTAACTTAACATATCATTGCCATTCACGTGGCCGTTGCATGTGCATTTTGCACGCATGTTTGCGTCATGTACTTTCTGTACCATGAAATTATAAATCGGTTTCTGCGTAAACCTAGGTATGTATGCAGCACTCCTTACTATTATTATCTGGAATGCACCCTTCTAACAATACAGGTCGAGTTATTTGCATATTGAAACAGATTTGAAATGTCAAATATGTCAAGCCTCTGACGTTTTTACATTCATCATATTTTTAGTTCATCATGCAACACGTGTGTTCCGCCCTCAAATTCATCTTATGGAGGCCATCACCCCTGCCAGCACACACGCGTTAAAGTCTATTTAAGTTCATGTACGGTATATATATTAAGTTCTAAATAAAAACGGGTTTCACTCCCACCTTATGCATGGTTGGCACGCACGTCCATTTGTGGACGTTATTGATTCTAAATAGACCAAGGTGTTACTTGATTTGAAACCTTTGTATCCTTTGAAATAGAGAGGGGTCATTAACCGCTGTTCTGTTGTACTAACTATTTTATCAATTCAAAATTGCATGACCCTCCCTTGGATTCAAAGTAAAATTAGCTGACCCTCCCTTGGACTAAAAAGAGAAAGGCATGACCCTCCCCTATTTTCCTCCAGGGAACCCCTTCTGTAAATTTCGACTGGTCCCTTACATCAACTGACTATGGTCACACATTTTACAAAAGGCACCTGGTAAAATCCTGACCCAGGGCACCAAATTCCTCAGGACCAGCACTGGTAGCTTAGCAACGGTATAAGGTGATGAGCAACTTGAAAAGCTCAGAATACCTACACAGTAACAAAGTCTTTGTTGTCTTTTAAGTATGTTAGAAATGACCGTGTCTAATTCAAAGCAGGCATAGAGCTGAGTCATATCTACACGTATGTCATCACAAGGTGTGGGTCACTGGGTGCTATCATCCATGCAGTCGAGCAGTAAAATTTTGTTGACGCTCATAACGACAAAAAATGCTAAATCCTCTTGGACTACCCTTCATCTTAAGATAAGATAAGAGCCCCGGGAACATGTACAGTAGGTGTCATAGCAGCAACAGTGGTAATAGTCAATATCCAAACCAAGAACCTAGACCATCTTGCGATGGGATCACAATGCCAAAATAGCCTTTATGGTGCAATGGAACAGTTTGAGAATACAGTCAGGCAAGGTGAGACAGATATGGCACATGCTGATGTTCAAAGGCTGAGGAAAGAAATGCACATCAAAAGCTCATCAAACGCTAACAGCACATCAAATTCTCTAGCCTATAACCCCCTCTCTCTGCAAATGTGCACAATTTTCTGTATTCTCAGCTATGCACACAATCCAGTGTTTAACATAAAGTGTAAAAAGAGATTAACGTCAAGCTTTAACAAAATGTTAATTTTCTAAAACCCAATGTGAAAATGGGTAATTATTTTATAATATTTAACCAATAGGAAATTATAGGCTTATATTTCTCTGTTATACATTAATATATTGGCTTTCAATGGGTACTGATGCATACCCAGATATAATGCGCTAGTCCAGGGGTAAATTCTGTCCATTTCCATTGCTGGCTGTTATACTGTAATATTACTGATATATTATTATGTTTTGGTTTAACAGGATGTGACAGGATACATTTTCAGAATGAGAGAATTAGAAGAAGACTAGAAAAAGTGCTCCTCAGAGCACAGGTCTCTGCCAGGTCAGGGAGGTTAGTGTGGGCCAGCAATGTTTCGCCAATCAGGCTGGAATGTGAAAAATCGGACGGATCGAATGGATCCGTCTTGATCACTTGACTAAAGAGATAATATGTACGGATTTGCGTGATGTTTGGACAACATTTGTAGGAGTAATATATATATTTTTTAAAGTTTTGCAATGTTTTGTCAGTTGGATACTGTGGGTAGCACTTGCATTGCAAGACAGTTTAACAGGATTCCATCGTCTTTCATTTGAAGTCATTTTCAGACCCTGGGAATGATTTCCCTGCAGCCATTGCCAGGGTTAATGTAAAACTACACAATTGTACCCAATGAGTAAAATATACTGTCAGAGTTGTTCAACAAATTCATGAATTTGCATTGATTAGTGAGTCAGGTGTGTGTGTGTGTGTGTGTGTGTGTGTGTGTGTGTGTGTGTGTGTGTGTGTGTGTGTGTGTGTGTGTGTGTGTGTGTGTGTGTGTGTGTGTGTGTGTGTGTGGCTGGGGGGGTGGGTGCGTGTGCACGCATGTGCGGGCAGGGGTGATGGCCTAACCCATACATTACCCACGTCAGCCCTATATACATTTCGGCCATTTGAAAATAGCAGATCTACAAGTTCACAATGCTTTGTGATGCGACGCATTGTAAGTTTGTAGATCTGCTAAACCCCCCCCCCCCCCCCCCCAATAAAAGCATATATGAAAGCATATCATGCCATTTGCCATGTGAAAAAATAAAACAAAACTATCATATATTAATATGAATGAATTTGCATTGGGCTTTATCTAAGTAGATAGAAAGGTGTTTCATTATCTCCTGTCATGCACACACGCATAGAGAGAGACAGACTGTGCTGTACTATTGCAATTAATAAAGCGGTTTAAACAGGTTTCTGCACATCTAAGGATGAAAGCATAATGGCATGTGTTTGACATTTAAAATCTTCAATATGCAAATATCTCAACCTGTATTGTTAGAAGAATGCATTCCAGACAATGTAAGGAGTGCTGCTTTTCATCCTTCCTCAACGTAGTGCTAATATGCGTGCAAAGTTTCACCGCAATCGGACGCTGCGTTCATGATTTGCAGAATTGTGTTCAAACGGTCCACTCCTGCACACTTTAGATGTCAATCTTAACCAATCAGGATGGAATATGAAAAATCAATCAGTGTTGATCACATGACTATAGAGATCATGTGTACCGATTTGTGTGCAATTTAGATAACATCTGAAGGAGTAATATCCAAAAATGTGTTTTACATAAGTCGGTCTGGTGGTGCTATAAAAGGCAGATGTGGGCAAAGGTTTTTCCTTGGCCTCTAGGGAGTGCACATACAAAGTTGTACACAGATCGGTGTAGTTATCCTTCAGGGTTGACACAGGGTTGACACAGGATTCAAGGGGGTGCAGTACGTTAGTCCGACAGCGCATTCCTCCGACAGCGCAGCGCTCCGACGTTTCCAATACTAAACCCGAACCAAACCCGCACCCTAACCCTAACCGCACGCGGATGCCACATCGCTCCAATACTATTTTCCAACACTTTTTTTCATCTTTGTTATGTGGGCCACATGCCATTATGCTTTCGTCCTTAGATGTGCAGAAACCTGTTTAAACGACATGTAAGTTACATTTCTTTGACTTTCAGAGGTCTTTTAGCTCCAGTTTCTTGCCTTTTCATTCTCTCTCTGTCTCTTTCTCTCTATGTCTCTCTATGCATGCGTGCATGACAGGAGATAATAAAACACCTTTCTATTGTGGTATCTTATGTATGGTCTTGGAGATCGATGGTGGTTGGAAAATGAGTTGAGGCAGTCAAGCCAAAAAGTAGGTTACAATAAAGATAGAGTTTTAACTCATAACTCTCTCATTCATTCACTCAAACTTGAAGAAGAGACACAAAGTCCACTCGCACAGAAGAGGGAGAGATAGACAGTATTAGTCCAGTACCTTAACCCTATTTTTTAACATTATCAATACGAAGCGGATAAAAGCCCCACATTTTGCATGAGGCTTCCTTAGGATCAACTGATGGATTCTAGCCTTGGGATCCCAACTTTATTTTGAATATTTTCCATACAATTAGCCATATCAGTATCCATAATAAAAAACAGACCGATTAACGTTTTGGTCTATAACTCTTGAACCGTAGGTCATGGCATCAAAAATATTTTTTTCCTGGAATCCTTGGATCATCACACAGCTTCCCATATAGGCCCGCCCCTTTTCCGATTCCAAGATTTTCCGCCTTTTTGCGTTATCTTCAAAACACATATTATGCTACTACTCCTACAATTTTTTCCAAAACTCACACAAATCGGCACACACTCTTTGTCTTTGGTCATGTGATCAAGATGTATGAATCAGATTTTTCATATTCCCTTCGGATTGGCTACGATTGGCTTCTGAAATTTGTGGGAGGGTCCGTTTGGCAAAAAAAAAGTCACAAATCATGAACACAGCGTCCTATCTGTCCCAAATGTATCATTGAGGGGCCACTAATAAACGCAGAGCCAATGTGATTTCACTTCCACCCATAGGGGCGCAATAAATTCTACAAATGTCACTGTTTTTGCACCAAATTAAGTACAAATGGTCTTGTGAGTCATGCGACAACGACCGTCCAACAGGCTCTTGATATTCCATACTGTTTGCCTGTAATTGGCTTCAAAGAAAAAACATTTGATGAGATGACGTTTTCATACCTTATATCTGCTGAAGCAGCTGCAGGAAACCAAGCGGTTGGATGTGTATGGGACACATATATCCCAGATAGTTTGAAGGAGTCCACCCGCAAAAAGAGAGGACAAGGTGTTCGCAGGAAAGTGTCAGGTCAGACAATTGGATGGATTTTTTTCGTGACCCAACAAATAAGAGGGAGCTGTTTGCCTTTTTGACTTCCAGGACTGAAAAGTTCAACTGGCCACCATCCAAAACTGTGTATGTCACATCAGGGCAAGCTGTGTCGTTTTTTTGGTTCCAGTAGTACCATGACCTGTTCATCATGAGGAGGCAGACACCAGGATTCTGGTTCATGTACGGCATGCACTGGAGCAAGAAGCAAAAACTATCCTAGTGCGTACTGTGGACACTGATGTCATAGTGATCCTTGCAGGCTTGTTCTATGATTTAGTTACGATTCAACCTTTGGCTGACATCTATTTGGCATGGGCAAAAAATACAGATTTGACCACATCAACAACATGTGTAAATCTCTGGGGGAGACAAAATCTCGTGCTCTGCCTATGTTCCATGCATTGTCAGGTTGTGACACAACATCTGCTTTGCACAGTAAGGTTAAGAAGTCAGCTCGGCATGCCGGGCAAGCCTATGATTATGTCACAGAGATACTTCTTGAAAAATCTTGAAATCTGATTTTTGATGCTATGACCTACGGTTCAAGAGTTATAGGCCAAAAGGTTAATTTTTATGGATATTGATATAATAATAATAATAATCTTTATTTGTATAGCGCCTTTTAAAAACAAGTTTACAAAGTGCTTCACAACACAACCCACAACAGACAGTGTGGGGAAAGCAAAACAAAAAACAGAAAAACAAGACACAGACACTTCATTTAATACAACAGCATAAAAGCAACAGCAACAGCAATTAAGGGTTCAGCACCTTGCTCAAGGACCCTTCGACACTAACTCGGGGGGAGCCAGGGATCGATCTGGGAACCTTGCGCTTTCCATCCGGCCGCTCTACCCTACCCCTGAGCCGCTGCCGCCCCAAACAATAGACGTTGCAATCTCCAGTGTATTCCACACAAACATGCTTGTCAAAATGTCAAATAACTGTCTTATCCTTAAAATTCACGAGATTAACTATATATATCACTATAGTTACGTGGGCCCACAATAGGCTCTATTCACAGCAGCCATATTATGAAGACATTCACAGCAATGATACTAATGAAGGCTCTGTTCCATTCTGGTCAAACAGAGTCAGGGTGCTGATATTGTGCATGTTGGCTCACTGGTTCCATTTGTACACTCTCAGAGTTATAGTCCAGGGGCCAAGCCATATTTTGGTACCACCTAAGGTGACCGTAAAGTTTTTGTATTTTTGTCTTCCTACATGTCTCTAGTTTATATTTTGGTATGATAACCCTTCCAATCTTGTAGCTTAATGGCAGTTATCACTACCTACCGGCTAATGTATCCGGTAGGAGACACAAAGTAGAATCTTTGTGTCTCCTACCGGAAATACACCCGGGCATCAAATTATTGCGACAAAAAACACAATATATCCATGTATTCAAGGCTTCATGGGGTGTGCAATTGATAGAAAATATATTTTTTAAGTTTCCCAGGGGGACTATCTACCCATTCAGCTATGACCACCCTAGACCGAGGGAGGGTCAACTTTTACAAGCTTATGGAAAGCAAACACCAAAAATCTGAGAAGTTATCAATTGCACACCCCATGAAGCCTTGAATACATGGATATATTGTGTTTTTTGTCGCAATAATTTGATGCCCGGGTGTATTTCCGGTAGGAGACACAAAGATTCTACTTTGTGTCTCCTACCGGATACATTAGCCGGTAGGTAGTGATAACTGCCATTAAGCTACAAGATTGGAAGGGTTATCATACCAAAATATAAACTAGAGACATGTAGGAAGACAAAAATACAAAAACTTTACGGTCACCTTAGGTGGTACCAATTTGTGAAAATATCAGTGTTGGCCCCTGGACTATTATGGGGGTCGTGGAAACCACTGTGCTACACTAAATGGAACAGAGCCTTCATTAGTATCATTGGTAACACCTGTGAATGTCTTCATAATATGGCTAGTGTGAATAGAGCCTATTTAGACAAAATTACCAACGTACCACATCTCCTCACCTGTACATTTACCAGAACTGGTAAATTAACCCTTTAAGACCGGGAACGCATCTCTGTGTAAGTTTTAGATGTCTTTGGGCTATTAAAAAAATAGCAGATATACAAGCTCATAGCGCGGCACCGAGCACTGCTAGCGCTATGAGCTTGTAGATCTGCTATTTTTTGAAAAATCATGAACATTTGTGCACATTTTTCAATATATATGTTTTAAAGCGAACATTTTTAACTCTAATGTTTGCTTCTGGGGGATTCTACAAATGTCTTCTAAATCATAACAGTTTTTTTGAAAAAATGATGTTGCTATAATCAAACTTTTTCATGTCAAGGACAAGGACCCCAAAAATTATATGTATTTGGCTGTGGACCCCCCATCTCAAAATATGTTGTTCCAAGGACCACCCCAGAAGCAAAGATTTGAGTAAAAGAAATTTGCAAAAAATAGCAGATCTACAAGTGCCGCGCTATGAACTTAATGCATCCTTCTAACAATACAGGTTGAGTTATTTGCATAATTATGAAACAGATTTGAAATGTCAAACATGTCAAGCGAATTATACTTTTTTTTGTTTACTTGGTCTGCTCTTTTTTCCCTCTACACCTATACCTCTTTGCCAAAAATAGCTGATCTACAAGCCCACAACGCCTCGCAGCTCGAGGCGTCGTGAGCTTAGAAAGAAAGAAACAGGCCATGAGGAAAAGGCCTGCATAGACAGAGGTGTTGCCACCAAGCCAATCATATGAAATAATACAGCCTACTATACAACATCAGCCACAACAACAACAACACAACAGACACACTGTAGATCCACATCATTCTTCAACAAGGCTCCGCCTCGTTCCTGACAGCGTGCCGTGCCAATAATCATGGTGATGCACATCCTCTCGTGTAATATTTCTTCATTAATTAATTAAAAATCCATTAAGAAATTAAGGAAATATGTTCTTAACTTACTTCTTGAAGTTATTCTGCTGGACAGTTGGACAAAATTATGGACAGACAGACAGACAGACAGACAGACATGCTCATGTCTTGCACCAGGTTGAACATCAGCTTCCAGTTCCCCCCAAACTTAGCTTTATGTACTATGGTTAACATTTAGCTACATTAGGCAACATGCTTTACATGTAAATTAACACACTACAGAAATACAGTATTTTTATACTTTAAAATCTTGGTATTTGTGGGGCTTTTGTATCGGTGAAAGAGACCCATTAATGCTAGATCATAAAATGCCTGACAAATATCATGACAAACAAAACAATGGAAATGCAACAAAAATGTGTCTGGGTGTGCAAACCCCTTCCACGGCAACATCTCTTGTTTTACATCTCTCCATTTCTCATGACTGATGTTGAACTTAACCTGTGTGTGTGTGTGTGTGTGTGTGTGTGTGTGTGTGTGTGTGTGTGTGTGTGTGTGCGTGCGTGCGTGCGTGCGTGCGTGCGTGCGTGCGTGCGTGCGTGCGTGTGTGTGTGTGTGTGTGTGTGTATTAATGCCCATTTGAACCTATTTTTATAATTTTGCTTTATTTTGTCAGCCTACATTTAACACTAACTGCTGCATATAATGCTGAGCATTGCAAACTTTGATCCATTATCAATGTGTCGTTATAAACACTCTTGTGTACATAACTTTGATCCATTATAAATCTATGTACTGTACAATCTTTTGTACATAACTTTGAATCATTATAAATGTCTGTACTCTTTTTTGTACATAACTTTGAATCATTATAAATGTATGTACACTCAGACTCTTTTGTACATAACTTTGAATCATTATAAATGTATGTACAATCTTTTGTACATAACTTTGAATCATTATAAATGTATGTACAATCTTTGGTACATAACTTTGAATCATTATAAATGTCTGTACTCTTTTTGTACATAACTTTGAATCATTATAAATGTATGTACACTCTTTTGTACATAACTTTGAATCAATATTAAATGTATGTACAATCTTTTGTACATAACTTTGCTGTTACTCCAGTTTGTCTGCCTCCTGCATTTGTGAGAAAATGCTATAATTGGTTGTATAGCGGCACCCAGTGGTTACTTTCAGGCAAGACACTGTCACACTCAGGAATGAAAGATAGGACGCAAAAAGCAGAAAACACTCTTAAAATAAAATAAGTTGGGAAAACTCCTCAAAGGGCAAACGTCAAGCTCAGAAATACGCTTCAGGCACTCGAGCAGGAACACAAGACAGCAAATGAACAGAGAACTTCAATAATCCAGCAGCACCATCACTGAGCACACTCAGCTGGGTGCCCAGGTGGAACCAGTCTCTCAATCAAGGCCACACTGAGAGGGGAGGAGGAGCAGTACGAGGCCGAGGGTAGCCTCGGAAACCCATGGCTTTTTTTTTTGTTACAAAAGAAAGAAGTTATTGTTTGACAAAGCGAATGAGCGACTGACCGTGCAGCGCTCTGACTGTATAACTGAAGTTGTCACTTTGTATATTGTTCACGGGTGAATCTGAGATGTGAGGGGTTCGTGAGAGGAACATTTGGGTTGTTGATTTGTGTGTTTGTTTGTTTAGAAGGGAAAGAGATAGGGACAGAGGTGATTTAAAGCCCTGAGTATATTATTTGTTTTGCCATTTTTGCAATGGTCATTATTATTTTGTGCTTAAAAAATCTACTTAAATTAAATCCTGCCGATCCTGTTGATTTTCCTTTTAGTTAATCATTTTCCCTTAAGAGTAAAAGGGCGATTGTTACAAAAGTAAAGATTTGGCGGACCTCCTGTAGTAACTCTGAGGATCCCCTAGGGGTCCCGGACCCCCTGTTGAGGACCCCTGGTCTATGGTTGGTAACATGCTTGGGGAGTCTGCTCCACAAAAGTTTCTGTCCGTCCGGTATCTGATGCCTATTTGTTTTTAAATAAACCTTTTTGTTAACTAACTCAAATGTGGCTTCTTTTGGTATATGTATATTACAGTTTTAGCGGAACGGAAATCAGGATGTCTTCCAGATAACATGGAAAGAGTGGAAATTGTTACAAGAAAATGCAGTCAGTGGCCGTTTTGAGTTTTTCTTCCAAGTACTGCCAGCGAATGACTTGGAGGAGCGCATAATAAATTAGGGCGGGCTCCCAGGGCCCTGATGAGAGCAGCAGACAGACAGCACTTGGGCTGAGACTCCTGGGGGTGACAAGAGTATGGTGGGAGTGTTGAGGACAGGACGAGGGGTTTAGAGAACGAGTGGTGGGAGGAAGAGGGGTTCTGGATTGTTCTGTACAGAGATTATAGCTGGGGAGTCTGGTTTAAAAAAACACATTACCCTCTTGGGGGAGTGTCTCGGAGCAGGAACTGTGCCAGCACCTGTGACTGATGCCTCCCAGATGTACGGAAAGAGCAAGAATGCACACATGTACACTTTGTCCTTTGAGGGTAAGTGGAAGTAACAGCAGATCATCGCACAAAGAGAGCCATCAGCAAACACTCAAACTAATATACAGTTTATGTACAAATAGATAATGACACTCGAAGAATTACAATTCCCTTACAGTATACTGGCAGACAGTGATATATATATATTTACATTCCTTCTCTCAGCCCTTCTCCCTTGAAGCCCTTTTTCTGTTCAGCTGTATTCTATTCCAAATTCCCTCTATTTTCAATTATTTGTACAACACAATCATGAACGGTATCTGCTTCAAATCTACACTTCCTTAAGTCTATGAGAATTGAGAAGCTTTTAAATCTTTAGAAACACTGCCAAAGTGTCAAACCCGGTTAGGAAAACATAAGTGTGATGGGATCATAAAATAGCTGGATATTTTTTTCATAGGAGGCTGTACTTGTAGTTATGACTTTGCATAAGCAGTTACTCTATGATCAAAACCCGATACAGGGGTTAGTTTCTAGACCCTTCTGGAGTTATTGTCCTGTAAGGAACAGAAACAACAAATCGGTGTTTATCAGTGAGCCTCCATGAGGCTAATCCTGATCTGAGGTCACCAGAGGTCAAAGTCACCTCATATGATGACATCCTGCAAACCTCCCCCAGACTGATGTGACCCCTGGGTCAACAAAGGTCACTGTTAATGTTTATGTATTTGGTGGACACCACAAATCTTCTGCCTATTAATAAAACATCACACCCTGTGTGAAGAGAGTGGTGCCTTTGATGAGCCCCGTATTGATGTTGTCATCAATGTTTGTTTATTGGACATACATACGTACATACCGACGGACACACGGACAAAGTCAGATATAGGAGTGGTTGGCACCACTCAAAAAAAAGTTACATTTTGTTTATCGACTTCACAGGACAACTCATTGTGATGAGTTCCATTCAGAGGGTTTCTCTTCTAGTGACATCATCAGTTACAGTCATGGGACACCTTGAATAGTTCCGATACCACATGCTCCAAAAGTTATGTTAACAAAAGTAGGCTAACTCTTCTGACAGTAAACATCACATCTGGTATTTAATATGATAAACATTCACACAAGAAATTGGCAACCCGCCTTAAAATGTATTTTCTGTTTATTAAAGACCTGGAGAGACCCCTGTTGCTAAACAAACACACTATAATAATGATTACGATCAAAATATAATTTTAAAAACTTCACCTATCAAACCCGAACATGACCTCTGACATAAATCGTCTGCCAATAATCATCTTACCTAATACCCCGACACTACATATGATATATAGATACATATATAGATATGTAATAATTTTTCATACCCTCAGGGAGTATTAGTATATAATTTCTGCTTAACATAGTACCTCCGTTTTTATTGCTGGATTACTTCATTCTTTTTTGGTCCAGAAAACTTACACATGTAAATTGCAAAATGATGCTACAAAATAGCTACTATTCTATCATGCAGCCTCAGCAACATTTCAGGGTCCCAGACCCTGAACGTTTAAGAAATGTATTTATGAAACCTCTCTCCTGGTATTATAGAACTACTGATGTCCCCAAACCCTCACCTCACACCCTTCAGAGAAACAGACAAAAACAACATGTTTATCCAAGGTAGATTATATGGAAAAGGCCTAATTATTTCCATTATGATCATGGTACTGTCTCTAATGAAGGGATGTGGCTATGCTGGGATTACTGAGAGGAAAGGATTCCTTGTCTTTATGAGATCTTGTGCCATTATAATCTCACCAGGGGATGGAAAGGGTTTGATGTTGCCCCTTATTTGTTATCTAAGCTTTACCCGAGCTGGACTATAGTAAAAGACTTGTCACAGTATGCCGTGACAAGTCTTACTGCATATATAGCCTTCAGTTAAAACCTTGAGCATGTGTTGCCTTTCTTTCGTTTCCTTTAATAAGAGCACACGTAACCATGGATACGAGGGGTTCTGTTTCATGTATTTCTAAATCTAAGAGGGTTTGCTAAATCTTCAAAGAGACTATAAATGAGGGTCATTTTCTTTGTTTAACATTTCCATAAATTCTGAATTACTCTTGGTGTCTCTCCAAGGTTAGACTTAGAACCGATTCACTATTCCAACATGAGGCCATTGACCTGAATGATGGAGCCAGTTGACCATATTCCTGGTCAATCCATAATCCTACTGAGATTCAACATCTCAATTTCCACTCTTTATGAGCAAAGCCAAGGTCTTGCTGAAGACATCAGTGGCTTCGTGACTAGTGTGTTCGTTCATTTTATTGCTCCAGATGGAAGCAATACATGGGATGTCAGTTCACCTTTTATGCCTGGCTTTTACTTTGTACCAAGACCATGTGCCCTTCTTCCCGGTTTTCATCACTATCACACATCACATTATGATCTGAAGTAACACTTGTTTTTAACTATAAAATGTCACTTACAGCGCCTTTTTAAAGGCGCTGTAAGTGACATTTTATAGTTAAAAACAAGTGTTCTGTTAAAAAGTTAAAGCTCTATATTACGATAGTAAGTCTCCCCTTCTCTTTAAGAAACAGAAAATACATTTTCAGATGGGTTACCAATTTCATCTAATCAAGAGAGAACCCCCACGAAGGGCACTGATCAACTTTAATTGTATTGTGTTCCAGGTCCAATTTTGGCTCCTCATTTCTTTATTCCAATTTCACTTTTTTATTCTGTATCCTGTATGAGTTCTCTCTAGCCTGGTAAACCACCCTGATCTCCTGAACACTGATCTCTCAACAAAGCAATGACTTCACAACAATGTATTTTTAAAAAATATTATGGGTGCGTTCGGAAATTGCGCAGCGGAGCGCACTCGCCTAGTAGTTTGTATTGGCCAGTGCGCTCAGTGCTGTATTTCCGAACCTCACCTATGTCATCGGCCATATTCTCACTATAGAGGATATGCGTGTGACATCATCATCAAACCCGGAAGTTATGCAGGAATGCCTACTGAGTGTCAAAAAAATACTTTCTGGCCTTGACAGCCCATGCATCCAAACAGAAATGTCATATCTGATTGCATTAAACAACATTAAACAATGTTAAACTCACTTTGCATGTTGCTTTGCCACTCGATGTGCCATTCACTTTAAGCATGCGCATATCCTCTATAAGATGTATATTTGGCTAAAAGTACATAACTTGTCACGCACACACCGAAATGTATTGACAGATGAGAACCTAAAAGTACAAGTATACAGTTAGATTTTAATTAGCCCTGGCCCCTGGGTCATTAAAGATACCACATTTTACTCATTTTTGGCACACGTGGAAAAGGGTTTAAGACCACCCGCTCTAACCAAACAGTCCTGGGTCGTGCAGCGTGAGAGACTGCAACAAGCGATGGAAGTCCTGCACCGTCCAGGCTTCTTCTGTAGACTGTTTCCCCGTTCCTGCGGCACTGCTGCTATCCGGGCTGATGCTCAGAGGGTCATTGAACGTCACCACGAGGTCCGTGGTGAACTGTGGCAGCCGGAACAGGCCCAGATGAAGGGTCACCGTGTTCCTGGCCGCTTCGTTGAACTTAGCCACGGCCTGCGTTCCGGTCAGCATCCAGGCGGAGCGGCACTGCGACATGGACAGTTCGGACCCGGGGAGGGCCACGACGCCGGTCACCTCCAAGGCCCCCGGCGGACCCAGCGCTTTGTTGCTTCCCGCGATGTCCTCGAAATGGTACTTGGCGGCGTCCTGGTCTTGCACCTGCTCCTGGAACTCCAGGACCTCCACGATGAGGCTCTGGTCGGTGTGACGGTGGGCGAACACCTCCTGGTTGTCCGGGATCTCCCTCAGCTCGCTGATGTCCGTGGCGCCGCGCGGCAGGGCGGCCGACAGGGCGCCGCCGAAGAGAGGACGGTTGCTTGGGGCGCTCTGCATCCTGAAGTGAAGCCTCTGATACGGTAACAGTCAGTTTAGATGGACAATATGTCAATTATTAGTCTCACACACACACACACACACACAAGACAAGGCGTGCATGAGAAAATGCTTTGCTGAGGAAGTGAACTTATAATGACAATCGCACACCTAACAGGTTACTTAAATACCCAGGACAGGGTTACCATAACAACCACTAATAAACATACCATGTAACGTGTATGCAACAGGGTTACCATAGCAACGGCTGACCAATAACACTATGTAACACAACTTAACAAAACATAGCATTCATGGTGTAACGCAGGGGTTCTCAACCTGTGGGCCCAACATGATTTTGAGGGGGTCCCCAGATGACAGTGAAGTGACAATTTAAGGACTTTCTAAGAAGAAAAAAAAAGAAAAAAGAAAGAATAGAAAAAGCCCATTACCGCATCAAAAGTAATCGACAAACTATACTATACAAACTGGTCAAACATTGGCTTAATTGTCAAATAATATAAGACGGAGGCAAAATTTGTGAAAATAGCAGATCTACAAGCTCACAACGCCGATGCGAGGCGTTGTGAACTTATAGATCTGCTATTTTCACAATATTTATCTGTGGAACCGACTCAAACTAAATGTAATGCCTCAACTCAAATATGATTGTTATTTTGGGGGTCCCCAGTTCAAATATGATTATTATTTTGGGGGGTCCCCAGTTCAAATATGATTATTTTGGGGGGGGGGGGGGGGGGGGGGGTCGCGGCTTGAACCTCTGGTGTGACTGATTGATAGATTGATTGATTGATGTACTTTACTTAATAAGACATGAGAACAACAGCACATGGAACAGTACAGATTCACAATACAAGGTCTACTAAACTGGAAGGCTCATAAAGCACTGAGCTTGTTTAAAATGAGATCCCCATGCACACAAATCATGACGACATATAAGAGACAGACAGATATACACACTACTAAATAGAATGTCATACAATCAGCTTACAGGTTACTGGTATGAAACATAAGACATATGTAGCTGTAGAATACAACCCTCGTAGACGTATTTATGATTCTGACGTTTTCAATCTACGACAGTGGTATGGTTCACCCCCCATGGACACAGGGACTTTCAGCACTATGTCCCGTAGACACTCCAAACATGTACAAATTGAAAATAAAGGTGCTTACCCCCACGCCCAACATGTTAACTCTCGCTACGGGGTAGTAGTGTAATGTAATAATCCATATCTTTCAATAAAGAAGTGTTTTAATGCCGTCTGTGGCCGATTCTGTCGGGTAGTTCCCAATGGGCGGCAGTGACGCGCCCATCTGGTGAAACCCGGTATTACACTCAATGTAAACAGGAAGTAAACGAGGGTGAAAAAATGGCGTTCGGCCACAGACGTCATTAACACACTTCTTTATTGAAAGATATGGATTATTACATTAAACTACTACCCCGTAGAGACAGTTAACATTAGGGGCGTGGGAGTAAGCACCTTTATTTTCAATTTGTACATGTTTAGAGTGTCTACGGGGTATAGTGCTGAAAGTCCCTGTGTCCATGGGGGGTGAACCCTACAACTCTCGTAGATTGAAAACGTCATAATCATAAATACGTCTACGAGAGTTGTAATTCTACAGCTAAGAAATATGTAAAATAAATATGTACAAAATGTGTAACACAGGGTGGAACTGGCAACTACCTGCTCTTAAATTGAGTTGACACAGCCCCCGCATCCAAACCTGCAGCAAATAAGTCACATTTCACTGAGCAGCATGAAGAGCTGCAGCCATTAGCAACAAATCAACACTTCCGGTGAGGGTGAAAGAGGAGTTTCTTCTATGGAACATAAAGCGTCTCTGCCGTGTCGCTGCTGCCACCTACAGTTCAGGAGATGAGTTCTAAACAGATTTGTTTTGATCAAACTATTTCATCTAAGTATTTGATCTTGTAAAAACTTAAAATACATCCTAGTTGTTGCTGTCGAGATACTTGAACTTTTCATGACGACAATGCCATGATAAGAGACCATCACATGGACCATGCATTTTAAAATAAAAAATGCGTTCATGTTATAAGAATTCTTGTAATAATCGCAACAGAGCTCGTTATAAAACGTAATAACGAGACCCCAACTCAACTAAATGGGAAACTATCAGAAGCTCGATCTGTCCCTGTTATATCATATGTAATGGTAAAATTCCAGCTGTTTCTGGAAATCGGAATAGCCTGTTTCAATTATATATTATATCAGTGGTGGAAAACGTACTCAAATTCTTTACTTAAGTAAAAGTACCGATACTGAAATATAAAAATGCTCCAGAATTCAAAATGTACCTGAGTAAAAGTACAAAAGTATTGGCATCAAAATGTAGGCTACTTAAAGTACCAAAAGTAAAAGTACTAAATATTTGAAAATAGACGATCTACAAGCTCACAACGCGTCGCATCGACGCGTTGTGAGCTTGTAGATCGGCTATTTTCAAATAGCCTAGGAATAAAATAGGGCTAAAGTGGTTAATGTATGTTCTATAACATCATAATTTACATCTGCAAAGTAGTAACTAAACTTTTCAAATAATTGTAGTGGAGTAAAAGTATAATATTTGCCTCTGAGATGTAGTGGAGTAGAAGTAAAAGCTATTGGAAATTGGAAATACTCCAGTAAAGTACAAATATCTCAAAATTGTACTTAAGCACAGTACGTAAGTAAATGTACTTAATTACTTTCCACCACTGTATATTATATCTACCTCCCTGATTTAGGGATTAAAACGTATGCCTAGGATACAGGGAGACTGCATGGGCACCTACATTGTGGGCAGTGGGCACCACTCCAAGACGAATTCAGACAAAACATAAATGATATAATATACTTTTTTTGTTTTGTTCTCACAAGTCAATATTTGTTATTGTGAAAATTAAGTAAAACACACCAACGCAGCCAGTCAATTTGTCCCATATTATGATCAATGTCACAGGCGTGACAGGCCTGTCACAATTATTACATAATCGTCTATATAGGCTCTATCCACAGCAGCCATATTATGAAGACATTCACAGGTGTTACCAATGATACTAATGAAGACTCTGTTCCATTCTTGGTCAAACAAGAGTCAGGGTGTTGATATTGTGCATGTTGGCCCACTGGAAACACTCTGTTACACCAGTGGGTCTACAGTTGGGGTCCAGGGACCCTCATGGGCTTCCAAATGGCCCCTTACAGGTGTCTAACTCTGAGAGTGTACAAATGGAACCAAATGGACCCGGAAGGGTCCATTTGGTTCCATTTGTACACTCTCAGAGTTATGGGGGTCGTGGAAACCACTGTGCTATGGAACAGAGCCTTCATTTGTATCATTACATTGGTAACACCTGTGAAGGAAGTGATAATTATTTGAGATAATCGCAATAATATTTGCATACTCGTTTATATGTATAAAAAATGTTCACCCATTTTAAAATGTTTAAAAAAACAGAAATAGCTGATCTACAAGCTTACAGCTGTGTGTATAAAATGATTAAATATGTCAATAATGTATTTGTTATTTAAGTTCCTGCCCTGTGCAATTTTTGATTGCGGGGGAAAAAAAGGTTAAAGGAGGAGTTCACCCAAAAAATGACTTATTTTCTATCACTTGCACACCCCATGAAGCCTTGAATTCATGGATTTATTTTTGTTTTTGTGGCATTCCTAAGCCAATAATTTGATGACCGGGTGTGTATCCGGTAGGAGACACAAATAATCTACTTTGTGTCTCCTACCGGATACATTAGCCGGTAGGAGACGGGAATCAAATTATTGGCTTAGGAATGCCACAAAAACAAAAATAAATCCATGGATTCAAGGCTTCATGGGGTGCGCAATTGATTGAAAATAAGTATTTTTTTGGGGTGAACAACTCCTTTAACAGAAATTGACAATTAATCGTCAGCTTAAATGCAGCCCTATAATCACATCTGGCACAGTGCAGTGGTCCTTTACTGGTCACTCTCTCTCTCTCTCTCTCTCTCTCTCTCTCTCTCTCTCTCTCTCTCTCTCTCTCTTCTCTCTCTCTTCTCTCTCTCTCTCTCTCTCTCTCTCTCTCTCTCTCTCTCTCTCTCTCTCTCTCTCTCTCTCTCTCCAGCTGTTTGTGTTGGTTGTTCAGTTCCTGGTCAGCTGATCACCACAGCATACAGAACACAGTTAGCTGCTATATTAGCTGTTATAATATCTCATCCTGCAGTTCTAAATCATACAATAACGTTATAACTCTGCAGCTTGCCTCGGATCCCCGAAAAGCCCGGATTTATAACTGAGCTTTTAAAAAAAGAGAGAGATTCGTGTTGGATCGTCTCCACACAGAAGTGGACCTGGGTGAGAAGAACTAACAGCAGGTATAGCTAGTGACTTAGCCTGTTAGCCGCTTAGTTAGCATTGATTTGTCAGCTGCATCGGCCGCCTGTTTGTGAGCAAAGATTATTAAGAAGTGCTAACGCTTCTAGTAGCAGTGTGTAGGCTACACGTAAACACTGATCCCAGACTGAATGATGCTCTGGTGTGTTTGCCTTTGGGTCAGACAGAGGGATTGCTGTCATTTGCTAAAACCAGTGGCAGTACATTTACTCAAGCAGTGTTATTTTTTACTTTACTGATTGATTGATTGATTGATTGATGTACTTTATTTAGTAAACATGAGAGAAACAGTACATGGAACAGTGCAGATTCACAATACAAGGTCTACAAAACTGGAAGTCTCATAAAGCACTGAGCTTGTTTAAGATGAGATCCATGCACACAAATCATGATGACATATAAGAGACAGGAGTGGTGGAAAAAGTACTCCAATTCTTTACTTAAGTAAAAGTACCAATACTGCAATATAGAAATACTCTGTTACAAGTAAAAGTCCAGAATTAAAAATGTACTTGAGTAAAAGTACTTAAAGTACCAAAAGTAAAAGTACTAAATATTTGAAAATAGCAGATCTACAAGCTCACAACGCACCGCGATGCGACGCGTTGTGAGCTTGTAGATCGGCTATTTTCAAATAGCCTGTGTATAAAATAGGGTTAAAGTGGTTAATGTATGTTTAATAATATAATAATTGATATCTGCAAAGTAACTAGTAACTAAAGTTTTCAAAGATTAAAAGTACAATATTTGCCTCTGAGATGTAGTGGAGTAGAAGTAAAAGTATTGGAAATTGGAAATACTCAAGTAAAGTACAAATACCTCAACATTGTACTTAAGTACATGTACTTAGTTACTTTACACCACTGATTGATTGATTGATTGATTGATGTACTTTATTTAGTAAGACATGAGAACAACAGTACATGGAAGTATAGATTCACAATACAAGGTCTACTAAACTGGAAGGCTCATAAAGCACTGAGCTTGTTTAAAATGAGATCCCCATGCACACAAATCATGATGACATATAAGAGACAGACAGATATACACACTACTATACAGAACGTCATACAAAGACTGGAGTCTTTCCAAATTGCAGTACTTTGACTTTTACTCCTAGACCACAACGTCTCAGATTCAAATATTATATTACTCCATTACAATTATTTGACGGCTTTAGTTACTTGTACATTTAGATTATTATTACAAAACATACATTTACCACTTCAGCCCTATATATATTTCGGCAGATCTACAAGCTCTGTGAGCTTGCACTTTTACTTGTAAACAAAGTATGTCTACATTACAGTATTGATACTTTTATTTTAGTAAAAATGTGAGTACTTTTTCCACCACTGGCTAAAACTTTGTGGTAAACGATAGCTTTTCATTATGGCTAAAGTATAACTAAGTATAATTCTGAGCTGGTCTGTCGTTTATTGCCTGTGCAACAACAATATTGTGAGAGTAACTGAAAGAATATACAGTGTTGCTCTTTCTTTGTGTGTGTGTGTGTGTGTGTGTGTGTGTGTGTGTGTGTGTGTGTGTGTGTGTGTGTGTGTGTGTGTGTGTGTGTGTGTGTGTGTGTGTGTGTGTGTGTGTGTGTGTGTGTGTGTGTGTGTGTGTGCGCGTGCGTGTGTGAGGTATCTGAGAGGAGCCTGTTTGTTATAACACAGTAAGATCCTCAGTTTATTTAAAGGTAGGGTAAGTGATTTTCTTTGGTTAAAATAAGTGTTAAATAGCTCTGTATTCTGATAGTACTCATTGCTATAGAGTGTTTGTTCAGTAAAAGGAGTCTCCATGTCTCTCCAACTCTTAAACAGAAAATGCATTTTCAGTACTCTGTCCTGATTGGCTTACATTGTGTCACCAACTGAAAATGTACTATATTGTGTTTACTAAAGCGCTGGAGAGACCCCTGTGACCGAACAAACGCTCTGTAGCAATGATTACTATCAGAATATAGTCATTTAACCTTAAAAAAAAAATCACTTACCCTACCTTGAACTGATGAAATGACTGTATAGCTTCACCTAATGCAAGTCCCACTCTCTAGGAAGCTGCACCTTTTTCTGAATGTTCCTCATTCCTTGTAGATTAATGGCCAATAGATTACTTCTGTTCTGTTCTTTCTTATTTACTTCAACACTTCATACGATCGTGATCATAAGTGGTCCATAATCCTCACCCCCTATGGTTTGGATACATTGTGGGACTTCAATTCGGTTCTTAAATCCAAAACATTAACAACAACTCCAAGGTATAATGCCTCTTTGACAAATTCTGTCATGCCAATTGTTTTGTATGAATCGCATCGTATGAAGTGTCTCTTTTCATGTAGACTAGCTAGTAGCTATTTAAAATATGCTTTCTGCAACGATAGAGAGAGAGAGAGAGAGAATATTTTAGACTTGGCTTCTCTTCTGCCCTCTCTCTCTCTCTCTCTCTGGCTCTCTGTGCCCTATTCTCTTTCTTTCTGCTTCAGATAGAGTGCTGTCCCCTGCCTCTTTCTCCTCCTCTGTTTACGGAACGTTCCCTGCTGCTCCTGGCCACCGAAAGGCCCTTTTCCAACGGTGGTGCCAGAAAAAGGACACTGCAAAACCCCCCAGTTTCAGGCTGAGCTGGATTCAATGGTATTAAGAGTCTCATAAGTCGTATCGGTGGAGTATGTGTGAGTGGAGTTGCACTGACTTCCCCCCCTATATACTAGCCCCAGACAGTGATTGCAGTTCGCTGCAGGGAAACACTGGACTTCTGTTGAAAGGTTATATGCCATGTCTGCAAACGGAGGAGATGGAGTTGGCAGAACAGTGTGTTTTCCAGGCTAAAGTTTTAGGGTCAGAGTAATGGTGCGTTCACACGGGCAGATTAAAAGATACATGCTACCATTCATTTTCAACGGAAAGCAGCGACATGAAGATACAAAGATACATCCGACGTTTGTAGCTGTAGCTCTCTAGCGACAAAGCTACAAATTCAAGTTGAGCAGGGTTCAACTTCCAGAATACAAAGATACACAGCTACAACTGTCGCTCCGATGTCCGCACGTTTGATGACGTCAGCGACCGCGTTGAGCAACACAGATACAAAGCAACACACCGACAAAGATGCTGTTTATTTTTGTATCTTTGTATCTTTTAATCTGCCCGTGTGAACGCACCATTAAGGTCGTTACACAGCGGGGCGTTTTTTTTTTTCATGCGAATAATACGTTTTTTTTTTAAACCTTATAAAGTCAATGCAAGCTTACATGGAGCGAAAAAGCGAAGCGAAAAAGCGTCTTTTAATTATTCGGAACGAGTCCGAATTTTGCGTATACTCGCATATTCGCCGGTGTGTAATGACCTTAACGCTTCACAATATATCATTTCGGCATCGACATTGCAATGTACCTATGTACAGTCACATTGCAAAGGATGCATGCATTGCTTTTTCTCTTTTGACCAAATATGTTTTTCTTTATAAGAAAAAAGGATTTCCAAAGAAGTACGGCACTGCTTGCCAAAAAGGTGTGAAATGCAGACTTACAGAGAAAATAATTCCAAGGCAAGGTCTCACGTGAAAAGATGTATGAATTTATTTAGAGCAAGGCAAATGAGTATGACCAACGCGTTTCGACCTAGAAGGTCTTCATCAGGGTCTATGTTGGGTCAATGTTTTTCTTTACAGTATATTGCAATATTACACAAAACAAAAATAGAAAATACTGCAATGTCAAATCGTCCCACAATTGTTCAGCCCTAGCCCAGAAACGTCAGGAGCCATGATGAAATTTCCTGTTTTGTACGGCCAGGCTCTCTGGCTGGTCACACAAGAAATGTTTGGAATCAAGCTAGTTTAATCTCTGCTATTTCTAATGGGATAGGAATTAGGAAAGATGCCTGGTTTTGCACAGGGATCTGACTTTGCCACCACAGTGCAGCATGGCTGAATGGGGGGGGGGGGGGGGGGAGACAGTCTTTCTAAATATTCTCCAGACAGGGCTCTGCCAGGAAAGAGGTGAGCCTTGTGACCAGCAGGCCAGTCTGCTGAAGAAATGTCACTGCCAAGAGGCCTTCCTCAAATCACTTACCCACCCGTGAACGAATGGCCAGATTTGTTCAATCATTAACCCTTTGAGGCCGGGAAGGGAACATATGTTTGTCATTTTAAGATTTCTTTGGCTATTCAAAAATAGCAGATCTACAAGCTCGTAGCGCGGCACAATTGTGTGCAAATCTTTTATATACATTTTTAACTCAAATCTTTGCTTCTGGTGGTTCCTGGAACAAAATATTATTATTACATATTAGACAAATACATATTATTTTGGGGGTCCTTGACAAGAAAAAAGTTGGAAAACCATTGATAATATAGCAACATAAGTAAAAAAAAAAGAAAAAGAAAAACTTTAGGAAAAAAAACTGTTTTCTCAAAGCAAAGATTTGAGTTAAAGACTTTCGCTTTAAAAAAAAAAGCATATATATATTCAAACTAAAGATTTGCACACATTTTCACGATTTTTCAAAAAATAGCAGCTTGTATATCTGCTATTTTTATATAGCCAAAGAAATCTTAAAATGACACAGATGCGTTCCCGGTCTCAAAGGGTTAATGGTGAGGGTGAATTAGAATTTCATGTGGAAGGATATGCGATGAGGTGTTTCCCACACTTTGCGACGTGTAGCCCCGGTAAGGTCTGTCCGTGGCAGCGGCTCTGCCCTGATCAAATCACTCACACACACACCTAAACAAACATCAGAGGAATTCCTCATTTTGACGGCTGTCTGGTATACTAATTTCCCCGCAAATAGAGCCATGTATGCATGTGTTTTGAGGTCCCCCCCCCCCACTGCCCCCTTTACAGTTGCAGCAGGTGTGCTCCAGCTCATAATGCGTTAGAGAACTCTTTTAACTAATGCTCTTCTCCTACTGTCCTACAGAGGGAGCCGGAGCGGGAGGAGCAGATCGAGGAAAACATGCCCCCCAAGTTTAAACGACACCTCAATGATGACGAGGTCACAGGATCCATCCGCAGCGAGAGGGTGAGACACTAATGGAGGAAGTGGTCGTAGGAGTGGTTTTAAAGCCCAACATCTTAGAGTGTCACTGAGTGCAGGGGGTTCACTATTAAAGGGATACAGGGGGAGAGAGGCACAATTAAAGGTAGGGTAAGTGATTTGCTTTGGTTAAAATAAGTGTTAAATAGCTCTATATTGTGATAGTACTCATTGTTATAGAGTGTTTGTTCAGTATTAGGAGTCTCCTTGTCTCTCCACCTCTTTATTAAACAGAAAATGCATTTTCGTTTCAGTTTCATTTCCAATTTTATCCAACCAGGACAGAGAACTCAATCAGGATACAGATTAAACAAGTGAAATTGGAAGTGATGACACTAAGAAATGAGCAGACAAAATTGGAACTGGAACACTATACAAATTAAGCTTAAAAATGGGTACTTTATCCTGATTGGCTGAGATTTTGACACCTACCGAAAAATGTATTTTCTGTTTATTAAAGAGGGAGACATCTGTTACTGAAAAAACACTTTATAGCAATGATTACTATCAGAATATAGTATTTTAACCTTTTAACAAAATACTTTTTGTTTTAACTAAAAAATATCACTTACCATACCTTTTAAAGGACCATCTCAATTCGGCCCTCGAAGTCCTCAAAGAAAAACGAAATGACCCTCTTAAAATCTTAAAAGGCAGCATTATGGAAATTAATTTAACTTGACATTGAAAAATGTACCATTTGAGTACATACCTTTCCATATTCCATATTCCATCCGTATGTACTCAAATGTTAAATATTTTTAATGTAACAGTGAAAGAGTCTGCCATGGATGCATATTTATAACATAATGCAATGGGCCCCATTTTGCACGGCGACATCTTATTAGGCATTTTTATTATTTTAAAATAGTGAAAATAGCTGATCTACTGCAACACGTGGTGAGCTTGTAGATCGACTGTCTTCGCTAGTCAATATTTTCGTGTATCAAATTCATGCAGTTTTAACATAATTCAGCGCTATGTGTTTAAAGTTTCAATTCAATAATCCAATGTGTGGCCCTTCATTCACTTTGTCAGTAGGGCCCCCTGGGGAAAATCCTGCTGTAAACAGTACTGTATGTACCCTAGTTTTTTGGAAGGGGTACAAGAGTAGTCAAATAGCAACATATTAACAACATATAAACCAGTGATTTGCAAACCTTTTTCTCAACCCTCTATTTTACATGCATTAGGCCATGGACCCCCATTTCATAATACATTTGATGATATATTTTTATCCCTGGGACCCCAGTTTAAGAACATTTGTATTTAGGGGTGTGCCGATATATCGTCCCACGATATATCGCGATACGTTTTCGTGACGATATGTATCGTTTTTTTTTTTTTTTTTTTTTTTTAACAATCATTATAAACAGGCATGCAAACAGCCCCGAGGTGAAAAGGGTGACAACATGTTGTTTTTTTTCGGGTCAGGTGTCACACTATTGCCCTATTTGGATTAAAAACGGCTATTGTAGCTGAAAAGCTACAAGTTTGCATGACTGAATAATGCAAAAACAGAATTATTTGTTTGCATTTACTTTTTTTCTCCCCCATATATTTTCATAATAAAAAAAGTGCGTATCGTATCGATATCGTATCGAAGTTGTGAGCCAAATATCGTATCGTATCGTTTGGTGAAATTAGTGTATCGGCACACCCCTATTTGTATTGTTTTGTCCAGGTACAGTGAAACTCTGATAAAAAAACAGCCATTCCTGTACGTTCCTTATCTGTATGTACATGTACGTACATCTAACCATCGTGAAGATGAGTTATAAATAATGTATCTCTGGGGACCCCTGGATCCCCCTCAAGATCCCATGTGAACCACCGCTGTAGACCACCAATAAAAAATGTTAAAGGAGGAGTTCACCCAAAAAAATTACTTATTTTCTATCAATTACACACCCCATGAAGCCTTGATTTCATGGATTTATTTTTGTTTTTGTGGCATTCCTAAGACAATCATTTGATGACCGTGTGTATTTCCGGTAGGAGACGGGAATCAAATTATTAGCTTAGGAATGCGACAAAAACAAAAAAGAATCCATGGATTCAAGGCTTCATAGGGTGTGCAATTGATAGAAAATAAGTCATTTTTGTTGGGTGAACTCCTCCTTTAAAGTGGTGTGAAAATTAGATGGAGCGGATAGACAAAAGGGGGGCCAGAGATGAGAGTAAGAACAGAAGGAAGGTCGAAGCCTCTCCAGGATCCTTAAAGCCAAATATCTGCTCTTAATCAGCACTGCCATCAGTGCCATGACCTTCCTAGACATCCTCCAACCAATCCCTGTTGATTTCCTCTTTCTTCTCCCCTCTTAACCCATTTAGACCGGGAAAGAACCTGTGTCTTTTTTAGATTTCTTTGGCTATTCAAAAATAGCAGATACAGTATACAAGCTCATTGCGCGGCACTCGCTTGTAGATTTGCTATTTTTGAAAAAAACGTGAAAATTTTAGCAAATCTTTGAATATATATATATATATATCTTTTTTTTAAAGCAAACATGTTTAACTCAAATCTTTGCTTCTGGGGGGATTCTACAAATGTCTTCTAAATCCTAGTTGTTGTTTTTTTGTTTTTTTTAAATGTTGCTATAATCAGTGGTTCTCAAACTATTTCATGTCAAGGACCCCCAAAATTATATGAATTTTGGCCCGCGGACCCCCATCTCAAAATATTTTGTTCCAGGGACCCCCCAGAAGTTGTAACGGAGTTAAAAATGTGCGCTACAGAAAAAAAAATATTTTTTCCCACGGTTTTTCAAAAATAGCAGATCTTCAAGCTGGTAGCTATTTTTGAATAGCCAAATAAATCTTAAAATGACACGGATGTGTCCCCGGTCTTTATGGGTTAAAGCGCGTCACTCGGTTTGCCGTTGCGGTTGAACGCTGATCAAAAGGAATCACACCAGCCCAGGCGGGCTCTTGCATAACAAACACCCTTCCAACGCCATCCGTTTGCATCCCCATGCCCCTCAGATCTGATAATAGCTACCAGTTGTCCTTTTACCTCTACTCCTGGATATCAGACAGAAAGAGTTTTTTTTTTATACAGTGGGAGAGTGTTGGCATCTTTACCGCGTAAAGTTATCTATGATCATCTGGACACAATTCTTTCAATGTTTTCTCACATTGAAGGTGTGTTGGATAGCTCTCTAATCAAACATCTTGTCAGGGTGTTGGCTGACTTAAATCCACCGTGCTGCTAGATGTGGATTCTTCCTCCTCCGGTCATCTTGATTACAGTGTTGGCAGAGTGTCCTGAATAAGATGGATCATCCTGTGACTGGAAGGTCACAGATTAGACCCCTTTGTCAGCCAGTTTAACATCGCTGACTAAGCGTCCTTGAATAAGACGCCATTTCAGCACCAGATGCCACTGAATCGGCTCCTATCTGGAGGCACTTCCTCGTCCAACCTGTTTTTTTTTTTTTTTAATGACAGATTTACAGTGGTGGAAAAAAGTACTCAAATTCTTTACTTAAGTAAACGTATCAATACTGCAATATAGAAATACTCTGTTACAAGTGAAAGTCCAGAATAAAACGTTTACTTGAGTAAAAGTACAATATTGTCATCATAAAATGTATTTAAAGTAAAAGTACAAAAATGTTTGAAAATAGCAGATCTACAAGCTCACAACGCGTCGCGATGCGACGCGTTTGTAGATTGTAGATTGGCTATTTTCAAATAGCCTAGGTATAAAATAGGGCTAAAGTGGTTAATGTATTTTTCATAATATCATCATTTATATCTGCAAAGTAACTAGTAACTATAAGTTTTCAAATAATTGTAGTCTAGTAAAAGTACAATATTTGCCTCTGAGATGTAGTAGAGTAGAAGTAAAAGTATTGGAAATTGGAAAAGTAAAGTACAAATACCTCAAAATTGTACTTAAATACAGTAAATGTACTTAGTTACTTTCCACCACTGCAGATTTATCAGAAGATGCCCTACCTATGCCTTATAGATGGAGTATGTGGATGCAATATGTAGATATCTATATATATATATATATATAGATGGATAAAAGGTGTAACCTACCTACCCGGTAACAGCTGGCAAAGTCCATATGACTGCTACTCGATGGGAAACAGAGACGGAGACAGTTTGTCTCTTCGTGCTCCAACTCTCCACCTGAAAGAGTTTTATGTGGCAGTCCAGGCTGATTGGCTGCTGTGCCGTCTCTATGAATAAGGATTTACGCGGGGGCCTTTTGTTGCCCTTACTGTGGCCAGCAGTGGTAGAGGAGGCCTGGTCGTAGTTATATAGATGTTTTTGACAGCCTTGCTAGAGACCTTTTGAAGCTCTCACTCTAGTCTCCTTCCTAACTCAATTCGGTATCCAGCTGTCTTTTATGTCCATCACGAGAAACACTGTTTATAGTTTTAGAGACCATCTGAGGTCTGAAAGAAGTCAAACTCAAAAGAACAGCTTTTGTAAGCAAATCAGCTTTTGTAAGCAAAACACAAGAGATCACAAGACTTTTTTCTTCTTTGCGGGGCGTTTATGACCACATCACAAGTACAGTACAATTGCATGTCGCACTTTATTGGTTACTCTGAAGACGTTCTGATTAGCATTAACTTAAAAGCATCTATTGCAGGGGTGGGCAACTTTGATGATGGAGAGGGCCACTGTATTTCCACACTCACTCCAGAGGGCCACACAGCATATACTGTCTGTCGGGCCATTCTATGTCACACAAAAGTAGCAAAAATAGCCGATCTACGAGCTCGAAACGCGTCACAGTGCGACACGTTTTGAACTTGTAGATCTGCTATTTTTGCTACTTTTGAATTGGAATCCTGAATTTTGTTTTGCTATTTTTGAATTGGAATCCTGAAAAGTGTCCTTTTTATTTAATTTCAAATGCATTTAGTAATAAATGTTAACTTTAGGAACTCAACTATAAATACAGTGGACATAAAAAAGACAATAGAAATGTTATACTAGTCAAGTCTAATACAGACTGAAGTAATTAAAGCGGGTCATGTTTGCATGTTTGGAATTGTAACAGCTGAAATAATATATCAGTATTCCAATATTAACCTGCGGGCCGCATTAAGTGAAGGTGGGGGCCGCATGTGGCCCCCGGGCCGCCAGTTGCCCATGTATGATCTATTGACCCCTTCAGCAGTTATTGTATGAGGCTTCTGGAGGTGTCAATACAGTCAGTTGTTGGTTGCACTGGTTACTTATGCCAAGAATGTTCTCCCATATGGACTGGAATTTTCTGTCCTGTAACTCACCAGTCTGACTGGTCCTAAATGGACATTCCACTGATGAGGAGACAGGAGTCATTCGAAGCCACAGTGGTTATGTGTGTGTGTGTGTGTGTGTGTGTGTGTGTGTGTGTGTGTGTGTGTGTGTGTGTGTGTGTGTGTGTGTGTGTGTGTGTGTGTGTGTGTGTGTGTGTGTGTGTGTGTGTGTGTGTGTGTGTGTGTGTGTGTGTGTGTGTGTGAATGACCTTTGGCCTTTTTGTCTTTTACAGAGGAACCTGCTGGAGGAGGACTCTGATGAGGAGGAAGACTTCTTCCTGTACGTTGTTCTGTTGACGTATTGACATATTCTGTTCGACCTCTGGGTCATAATATATCAACATATATTCTACATTAAAGTATTAGTACGCACTACGAAATTTGTTGTGTAATGTGAAATTGACCACAGTACAATTTATTGTACTTTATTTACCATTACTGTTATTGGTACTAATGGTAATGGTAGTAATCATAAAGTCATAATAACCTTTTTTTGTACAACATCTTGAGGGGTTTTATGTCCACTCACTTTAACATGATCACTCCTCGTCTTCCAGGAGAGGACCAACTGGTCCCCGATTTGGACCTCAGAATGACAAAATCAAACAGTAAGTAACAGAACATCCGTACGCGCTGGTCGGCACCAAAAGCTCAGAATAGCCTTGCCAGTGTGGAGGAGATTTGGTGTTACATAACAAGCTAATAATGTTTACCAGAAGAGCACCAGATTGCTAGCAGATTGACTAACCGCACCGGTGATGTTGTGGGTCCATGTGTAACAGCACTCTTCCAGTCAGTCCCACATCCAAGTCCTCCTGAGACTGTTTCCACATTAAAGTCCCAGTTGCAGACAGACAGCCAGAGAACAGAGAAGGTTATTGTTGAGACATTTCTGGCACCTGCCTTTGGTACTCCATGCTCCATCGAAACACATGACGTATCTGATGTTCTGGTAATGTGGTAGACTAACGTGCCGCCCCTTGTTGTCACACTTTCCTGGAAAGCATCGTGTATATCAAACAGAGTTCGGCCGCTTTGCCTCTTTCTCAACCTCTACCCTTTTGAGGTCAAGTCTTCAAAGTGTGGGTGTGTGTGTGTGTGTGTGTCAGCAAGGTGTTGAAAGTGTCCCGACGGGTTGAAAATGTCTCTTTGCGACACAACACATATTTCCTTTTACGGCCGAGAAGTGGTGAGTCAGTGTTATGATTTTACACGAGCCGTTGTCTGGCACTCATCCTTGCAAAGGAGAGGATTGTTTTTTTCAATGTGCAGGACCACGATGGAGGATTTATTTGATTCAACAGGTGCTAGAAAGATGCTTGTTAAAACATGTTTTTGCAGTCTGAATCACAGGGGCAATATAAGTGCCTGAGTACTACAGTAGTTGTCGTAACCTACCACTTCAAATGCCCCATCAACCACTCTCTCTACACCCACCGCATCAGTCTCACCCCCCTGGCCCTGCGAGTGGCCCTAATGCAAGAAATAGAATATTGTCCTTCCCCCCAGCCTTACCTTTTTGCCTTTGATGTGTCTCATTGTTTTTCATTTCATGTCTTAATTTCGCTGTCTCTCCGATCCCATCTTTTGTGTCTTTAGCGTGCAGTCGCAGGTTGACGAGGTCATCGATGTGATGCAGGAGAACATATCGAAGGTGATAGAAAGGGGCGAGAGGCTGGACGACCTGCAGGACAAGTCAGGTGAGACGCGTTAGAGATGTGGAGACCGCGGTGTGCGTAAAGCGGCAACAACATACGCAGGAATGCAGGCGCCATTGCTAGTTTCCAACTGACTCGGGTGTCATTGTCACACCCAGCGCCCATGTTGTATAATTGCCAAATGTTTTGCGCTCATCTGCGCGCGCCCATGGGCGTGTTGGTTTTAAAATGAGTTGTTTGTCTGGTCCAATGCTATCCTACATAGGTGAGAAGACTCGACTCGATTGCGCCTTAGACTGGCCAGCGAGCTGGTGTTGAATCCAGTGCAGTGGTGGCGCTGATATTTTCTTGCTATTTAGAGAGTGATTTCAGATTAATATGGTGATTTAAGATGGTGTGACCCCATCCATGTAGGTGGGTTCACAATGCGCACACACTGCTTGCAATCAAAATCCATTCCAAATTTGGCACAACCCTCATGTTCAACATAGGGGTGGGACGATATGGCTACCTCACGATATATATCACGATATTAGGCCCACGATAACAATATATATCACGATATTCGACAAGATTCGATATATTGCGATATCACGATATTCGACAAGATTCGATATATTGCGATATCACGATATTCGTTATATATTGCAAGAAATTTCACCAACGATATATATCACGATAGTCCTTGTATTAAATTCATAAACACATAAAATAGCACCAAACAGTTAAAAATCATCATTACACAAATACAGAGTTGGAAAAACAACGTATCACAAACTAAAAAAAAAAACTAAAAAAAATAATAATATCGATTTAAAAAAATAAATAATATCGATTATTTATCGCGGGATAAAGTATCGCGATATATCGATATATCGTCCCACCCCTAGTTCAACATGAGCCGAGGGACTCCGCTTTGAGGTTCAAACATTAATTAATGACGTGGGGCCAGATTATACATATATTTCACAATAATAATAAGAATGTCTCAGTGCATCTTTGAATACCTGAGCGATGAGGAGAGAGAAAGAGAGATGGATCTGTTTTTCTTGTCACCCATATAAAGTACAGATAACTTTCAGAAAGGCGACAAGAACAATCCAGACGGACACAGGCAGCCATTTGGGTATATTGATTATATTGTATCTTCTATTCAGACAGAGAGAGAGAATGGAAGGTTACAGTATCACAGGTGGCATCATCGGTCGTACCTCTCTCTCACGAGAGACGGAATAAGACTGGGGTTTTAACATGACCCCCGTTATCAGTTTGGTAACATGAGCATAAGACATCATGTCAGACACGTGAGCATCCGACCGTCGGAGGTGGAATCCTCTCACTGGCGGCTGAGTGATGTAGTTGATGAAGTCAGATGAAGACGATGATGGTAGATGATGAAGGTGACCCAGCGAAGTGTCTGGGTCAACACTTTGACCTCGGCTCTTGTCCCGGTCACTCAGTGGCACTGAAAGAAGTGTTATTGCGTTGGAGGAACACAGAGTTAAAGTGTTCTGAGAACATTTCCTTCTGCAATATTGACATAGCTCGAGGAGACGAGGTACAAAACAAAAAGCCTGTAGCCAGTTTGACCTTGCATAGAGAGAGAGGATAGGAGACTAGAGGAGCACATTTAACATGACTGAGTTATAGGCCAAGATGACACTAAAATATGCTATGATGACCGGTTATATATATATATCAATGTTGTCCACAAAATACATAGTTTTTCAGACCTATCAGAGTTAATGCAGCTTATTTCAATAAGTACCCTACACTTATTGCTGCAATGTTCAAATACCGCCCGTCATGTAAGAATGCCAGGAATCCATAGTCTCCTAGCTTTTCTCCCCTGTCTCTGTACAGTAGTAAGTTCAGCATCAATATGTAATTGGGGCTCCGACAGCGCACGGAACGTGCCATCTGTCATTTAAATGGCAACGGGCATGAAGCAGGCGTAATGTCAAAGAGGAATCTGTACTGGGTGCTCAAAAACATGGCTCACTGAGGTCATGTACCACCTCTGGTTAAATAGGCCTGTTTCAGACACACCCCCTCAACACCATGCACACACAGTTTTTCACATAGAGATGTTAATTTAGTCAACAAGCATGATGACAAAACAAAAGAATTTAAATGTTGCATAGGGGCCAGCTTGTCTCATAGAAGCAGGGTGGGGGCACACAGACTGCGGGAAACTGACAAAGTAGTATAATTATACATTGGTTTGTTCTAAATTCACATTATAGAGTTCTTTCAGATTAACAATATTACATACTTCAAATTTCCTTGACAGTAACCTGCTATTTAAAGGTAATAGGAGCCAACACTCAGATTTGATTAATTAAAGTAACGCCTCCCAAAACCATGACTAATTCAGAGTTTAAATACAACACCTTTGCCCTGTGCACCTCACTTTACGCTCAGGTAACGCGCCATTTAACTATCACAACTGGAGTTTGAACGCACTCCCGACGCAATTGCGCCCTGCGTTATAGACCGCGCGCCATATATCGTCTAAAATAGGGCCCCAAGTCTCAGCAACAGGACCCAGGGGATATTTACAGCGGGAGCATGTCAAAATTCTCCGCACCACTTCAAAGGTGCTAATGACACGGCCAGGCTTATTGTTTGAACAGGTGTGTGTCTGGCGGTATTTGCCAGCTCTCATGCAACTCACTCACAAACCCCGATCTCTCTCTCTCACCTCCGTGTACATTAACGGAGACGTGAAACATGTGTTTCGGTTCCACCATAACATCGCTTTTTTTTTCAGCCACAGTCTTTCACAAGAGACACAGAATCCTTCCACTTTTGTTCTGGCTCCTTTTCTTCTCGTGGCCGTAGAACACATGTTAAATGAAGTTGATGTGCTGTCTCTTGTTGCCTCATCTATTAGGGAGTCATCATAACATCTGCAGATGTTTTATAATTGCTTCTCCCTCTCACGTCCAGTCCACCAACCCCCGGCCAAGACAATGCCCCCTGCCTCACATCTGGAACACATTTGTGTGTGCAAACACGTGTGTGTGTGTGTGTGTGTGTGTGTGTGTGTGTGTTTGTTTGTGTGTGTTTGCGCGTTGGCGGATTTGAGCGCATGTACCCGCGTGCAGTGGTGGAAAAAGTACTCAAATGTTTTACTTAAGTAAAAGTATCAATACTGCAATGTAGTACTCTGTTACAAGTGAAAGTATGGAATTCAAAATGTACTTGAGTAAAAGTACAAAAGTATTGGTATCAAAATGTACTTAAAGTACCAATAGTAAAAGTACAAAAATGTTTGAAAATAGCTTGTAGATCGGCTATTTTCAAATAGCCTAGGTATAAAATAGGGCCAAAGTGGTTAGTGTGTATTTTATAATGTAATAATTGATATCTGCAAAGTAACTAGTAACTAAAGTTTTCAAATAATTGTAGTGGAGTAAAAGCACAATCTTTGCCTCTGTGGAGTTGAAGTAAAAGTACTTAAAATTGGAAATACTCCAGTAAAGTAAAAAAAAAATACCTCAACCGACCGACTGTCGAACCGCAGGCGTGTCTGACCTGGCCCGCAGGTAGCCCGTGTACCGTAGAGAATTCCTTAGGATTAACAAGCATCTTTCTCGGAACGCAGAGTGCTTCCCTTTGTGGTTGCGACGGGTCGTTAACAGGCACATGGAGAGGGAGGCATCGGACACATGACAGAGCATCTGAACCAGGAACAGCTTGGACCGCGCAGAGCCGCACGCCAGGGAATTGTTAACACACGCGCGCGCACGCACGCGCGTGCGCACACAGGTCAACACCAGTATCTTGGAAACGGAGAGAGAGAGAGACAGATGGGGAGAGATTTTGTGAGAGATATGTGAAAAAGAGACAAGAGGTCTTTTGTCCTTTTTTTTTTGTTGTCGTTCCATTGCGTATGAATTTGGCAATTTATGGTGCGACATTTCGTTGCCAAACTTTGATTTTTGTGGATTTGGACGTGAGGACGGGAGTGATGTCACCAAGAACGCCGTAGGCTTACATAACTCCCCACTCCATCCATTATTTCATCAAGTACAGCTAAACAAACATCAGCATCGTAGCCGTCCGCGGCCAGCTTACAGTTCATCGTGTTATTTCACCGTCGCCGACAATCAGTGGAGATTGGAGATGCCCTTGAGCATGGCATCCTCCAAATGACTCGGGGGCGGGGCTGCTCCATTGCCAGTAGTACTGTCAGGGATTAATGTGTGGAAGTCTATGGGAGTTAACCCATTCAATCCGGGAACGCATCTCTGTCATTTTAGATTTATTTGGCTATTACCGGTAAAAAAAAAAAGCAGATCTAGATCTGCTATTTTTGAAAAAATCATAAAAATGTGTGCAAATCATTGAATATATATATATTTTTAAAGCAAACATTTGTAAAATATGTTGTTCCAGGGACGCCCCAGAAGCAAAGATTTGAGTTAACAAATGTTGGCTTTAAATATGTTTATTCAAAGATTTGCGCAAAATGGTCAAGATTTTTCAAAAATAGCAGATCTACAAGCTCATAGCGCGGCACTCGGTGCCGCGCTATGAGCTTGTATAATCTGCTATTTTTGAATAGCCAAAGAAATCTTAAAATGACATGTGGGCCACCCCCAAAAAAATAATTGGCAAAACACTTATGATTTTAATACAACATTAACTCATTCACTGCCTCTGACGTAATTGATGTAATTAAGCAATACTGCCACTGACGTAAAAAACGTTTTTTTAATTATAAAAATAATAAATAATAATAATAAAAATTATTATTATTTTCTATTTTTTTCCAAATTTGACCCAAAGACCAAGGAGATATGATTTTTCGAAGATCTAGACTCCCATCCACTTCCTTGTTAACTTAAAACTTAAAAATTCTGTATCTCGGCTCCTGAGTACTGAGTAAGTCTCTGGCAGTGGGCAAACGCGGAAAGCAATCATTGTGGCAGTGAATGAGTTAATATAAAAAAAAGTGACACCAATAAATAAGAACTTAACGTATAGTATACCACATAGGTTGATCCAAGGTAGAACACAGTCGATTGTGTTAAGTAAGGTTAAGGAAGGTACCGCTGTTTTTATATGTTGTATACGTCTGTCCTGTGTTCCAGAGAGCCTATCGGACAACGCGTCTGCCTTCAGTAGCCGTTCCAAGCAGCTGCATAGGAGGATGTGGTGGAGAGACATGAAGGTATAGTGTGTGTGTGGGTGTGATTGTGATTGTGCCAGAGAAAGAGAGGCAGTGTTGTTGCAATCAGTGTTGATTTCGTCAACTAAAACTATGACGAAAAATGTTCGTCGACTACCTTTTTTTCACTGCCGAAAACGAAATCAAAACTAAATAAAGACTAAGCTACGATGACTAAAACTAAGACTAAATATATTGGCAATTTCGTCAACAAATAAAAACTAGACTAAAACGTTAGAGAGAGACTAGTGGAGAAGAGATCCAGTAGAACTATTTCGCATTCAGTTTAAAACCCTGGTGCTAGCCTATAGGGCAGTTAAAGGAACAGCTCCCTCTTACCTCCGGGCTATGGTCGATGCCTACACCCCTGCCCGACCACTCCGGTCTGCCACCTCGGGGCGACTGATTGCCTCGTCACTCAAGGGTCCTTCTGGCCGATCCACACGGTCACGACTTTTTTTCTGTTCTGGCCCCACAGTGGTGGAATGAACTTCCCACTGATGTCAGGACAGCAGAGTCACTGCCCATCTTTCGCCGCAGGCTGAAAACCCACCTCTTCAAGAAACACTACCCTTCCTCTTTGCCTGGCTTACTTGTTGTTAACTAGTTGTACGAACTATTGTTGTATTGTTGTACTGTTTTATTGGATCTTGTTTAGTCGATACACTTTTTGTATTAGCTCGTGCTCACTTGATTTTGCTATTTTGTCTCATCTGTTTAAGGAAGTAGGTAGCAGATATATTGCACTTTCAACTTAGCGCTAGGTATACTCTTGGTAAGGATAATTCCTTTTAACAGGTCGTTCGTGAAAGTCCTTGCGGTCTTGTTTCCAATGAGAACCTGTGAGCAATTAGGGGTTAAGAGTCTTGCTCAGGGACAAATTTCATTTCATCGACTCATATGCTGGCGTGGCCTGGAATCGAACCTGGGGCAACCAGGGCCTCTGGCTCCCTAGGCGGGCTCACTAACCACTCAGCTATGGCCGCCCCTTGCTTGCTTGGTTGCTTGTTTTTACGGGAAATGCACTTAAGACTTCTGGTGATTAGTAGTTTCGTTCCCTACCTATGTTGAATGCACTTATTGTAAGTCGCTTTGGATAAAAGCGTCTGCTAAATGGCTGTAATGTAATGTAACTAAAAGTCAAGTTATTTTATGGTTTGTTGCGCTAGGGTGTGCATGCTGAAAATAGCCGATCTACAAGCTCACAACGCGTCGCGCTGCGACGCGTTGTGAGCTTGTAGATCGGCTATTTTCAGCATGCAACCGAGTGTAAAATCTGCCATTACGACGCCATCAAGGCACCGCCACAAAACATTTTAGTCGACTAAATCATCTGTAGAGTTAGTCGACTATAATCTTATGATATTTAGTCGACTAAAACTAGACTAACAGTAAAACATTTCAGATGACTAAAATATGACTAAATGGAATTTTATTCAAAAGACTAAAACTGAATCAAAATTTGGTGCCAAAATCAACACTAGTTGCAATGTGCAATACAAATACACTTGCCTTGCCTTATATGTGTTTAATGCGTCATGTTTCCTCAGATGAAGATCATAATTGCCATGGTAGTGGTTGCCCTCCTGCTGATTATCATTGGTGAGTATTATTGGACAGTGATGGAAAAAAGTACTTTGTACTTAAGTAAAAGTATCAATACTGCAATGTAGAAATACTCTTGTTACAAGTAGAAGTCCGGGTACTTGAGAGTAAAAGTACAAAAATAATGTCATCAAAATGTGCTTAAAGTACCAAAAGTAGAAAGTAGTCATTGTGCAGAATGTCCCATTTCAACCGTTTTCAATGCAGATCTACAAGCTCACAATGCGTCGCATTGTGAGCTTGTTGATCGCCTATTTTCAAATAGCTGAAATGTATATACTGTAGGGCTGAAGTGGTTAAAGGTAGGGTAAGTGATTTTCTTTGGTTAAAATAAGTGTTAAATAGCTCTATATTCTGATAGTACTCATTGCTATAGAGTATTTGTTCAGTAAAAGGAGTCTCCATGTCTCTCCAGCTCTTTATTAAACAGAAAACGCATTTTAGTTTCAGTTTCATTTCCAATTTTATCCAATCAGGATAGAGAGCTCAATCAGGATATAGATTAAAGAAGTGAAATTGGAAGTGATGACACTAAAAAATGAGCAGGAAAAATTGGAACTGGAACACTATTAAAATGAAGCTTAAAAATGGGTACTTTCTCCTGATTGGCTGAGATTTTGACACCTACCGGAAAATGTATTTTGTATTTTAATTGTTCATTAAAGAGCTGGAGAGACGGGGAGACTCCTGTTACTGAACAAACACTCTATAGCAATGATTACTATCAGAATATAGTGCTTTAACCTTTTAATAATATTTGCCTCCGAGATGTAGTGGAGCAGAAGTAAAAGTATTGAAAATGGGAAATACTCCAGTAAAGTAAAAGTACCTCAAAATCTTACTCAAGAACAGTACTTGAGTACATGTACTTAGTTACTTTCCACCACTGGTATTGGACCCGAACATACCTAGACCGTCCTTATGCAACCAGAACATAACATGCCACTAAATCCTTCCTCTCTCTCTCTGTATGTACGTTTCTTTCCAGTTCCAGTCATCCTGCGGTACCGCAGTGTCTGACAAGGAGGACAGAGGGGGGGGGGGGGACATCTCTCCTCTACACTTTCTCCTCCTTGCCCCTTTCTCTCTCCTGCGCACAGTCCTCCACACCAGCTAGGTGGCGCAAGCCAGCCAGCCCTACCACCTCTCCTCTATGTCAGCCCCGTTGTAACCTCTCTAGGACTATACTAGGTCCTGCTGGCCTCCAGAACCGCGTCCTTACTGCCGATCTCAATCGTTGCGCATTTTCACACTTTCAACCCATTAAGACCTGGAACGCATCTGTGTCCACTTTTTGATTTGAGCTAAAAAAAAAAAAGCATTACTTTACACTTTGGCTATTCAAAAATAGCAGATCTGCGGCACCGAGTGCCGCGCTACGAGCTCGTAGATCTGCTATTTTTGAAAAATCGTGAAAATATGTGTAAATCTTTTGAATATGTATTGTGTTAAATTTCACATTTTTAACTCAAATCTTTGCATCTGGGGGGTCCCTGGAAGAAAATATTTTGAGATGGGGGGGGGGGGGGGGGGGGGTCAGCGGTCAAATACATATAATTTTGGGCGGTCCTTTTTTGCAGAATCGGCCTCAGGTCTTAATGGGTTAAAAAAAACATCTTGTTAGAACGGGGATGGGGGGGTGATGAGGAGGAGGGCTTAGTTTAAAATTCTGAAATGAGGTTGCAGGGTTGACATAGAGCACTGGTTTCTCAACCTGTGGGCCCGCGGGGGGGGGGGGGGGGGGTATTGCAAGTGGCATAATTGGCAAAACACTTATGATTTTAATACAACATTAATATAAAAAAAAGTGACACCAATAAATAAGAACTTAACGTATAGTATACCACATAGGTTGATCCGAGGTGGAAAGCGGTCGATTGATCGATCATTCGAATAAACATACACACGGCCCACCCAGCTGACAAAGTGGGTCAGATGGGTGGGCCGCGAATGCTGTCGAGAAAGTGGCCCCTGATTCCAGAAAGATTTGAGAACCAATGACATATAGACCCCCCACCCTGACAAGCACTTGGAATTGTAGGAGTTGAGGCTTTACATTTAGTCTGACATGGTTCCACAGATAAATATTGTGAAAATAGCTGATCTACAAGCTCACAACGCCTCGCTACAAGCTATTTTCATATTGTTTGCCTCTTTTTGATCTTTTTTCATTTCTTTTCTTTACTTTTTTTTTTTTTTTTTGTACAATTCTTTTTTTTTTTTACATTTATCACTGTCATCTGTGGACCCCCCCACCAAAATCATGGGGTGACCCCTCCGGGGGTCCCAACCCACAGGTTGAGAACCACTGACGTATTAGAGGAAAAGGCTTTAATGAAAAAAATGTTTATGCTACTGTATTGTGTGGAGAAACTCCATTCCATGATGGCACATATCACATTCAGGGCTTTGGCTTTGTTTGGACAAACAGGGAGCCCAGGCTCCCTCCAACTCGCACCTTGTTCTGTTTTCTTTTAAGTTGTGCTTGTTTACCACTTTCAACCATGTTGTTATAACATTGTCAAAAATGTTTTTAAAAAAATAAAATATCAGATCTATAAGCTCAGAACGCGCTACGTTTGTGACGTGAGCTTATAGATCAGCTATTTTCCGCTATTCGTCATAAGACGAAGAAGTAACTATATCTGGTAACTCCTCCCACACAAAACAGCCGTGGCGTTCTGTGGAAGGGACCCCGCCCGTGGCTCCCGTGCCTCCTTTTTAAAACAGTACAAGATAGCATCTTGGAATAGTGGAATAATTTGTGAATGATAACACGTTCCCCATGCCACGCCCTTTATAACAAAGAATTGAATTGAGGGCATGCAGCAACCTTTTTAAAGTTTATTGATCGAAGCGAAAAGGTGTCTCCTTTTGCTTACTTGCGCCCTGTTCTGGAAACATCAAAGAAGGTAGCTCCAATCGGAACCTCTCCCTCCGCTGTATAGCTCCGAGATGAGGTTCCATGTTTGTCGGTGCCGTTTTAGCAGGACATTTTCCATTTTCCATAAATATTTTCCACTTTACATGTTTCTTATCCCTTTCTGCACATCGTATCCAAAAAGTAAGGGTTTTCTGAAATGCTCTCAGATGTTTTAAGTTCTAGCGCGCAATAAAATCTATCCAACGAGTTGAAAAAAGCGTTTAAATAGCTTCTCTCCTAAAAAAAATTAAGACATACCCGGAAGTTGCGCCCTCAGAGTTGACATTACTGATTCCCCTACTGGTCAAATGTTGAATTTCATCTTCTAATGCATAACATTATGGAACCGGCTGAGGAGAGAAGCTATTTAAACACTTTTTTCAACTCGTTGGATAGATTTTATTGCCAGCTAGAACTTAAAACATCTGAGAGCATTTCGGAAAACCTTTACTTTTTGGATACGATGTGCAGAAAGGGGTAAGAAACATATAAAGTGGAAAATGTGCGACAATGTCCTGCTAAAACGGCACCGGGCCACGTTCGACCTCATCTCGGAGCTGCATAGCGGAGGGAGAGGTTCTAAATGGGGCTACAGAGAAGGGTGCCTGACACAAACTGTGTTCACTCTTCAAGTGTGTGTTCACCTGACCTCGTGTGACATAGTAGATGGAACTATTACAAAAGGAATAAAAGAAACAATACGCCTCAATTCCAAAGTATTGTGTAGTGAGGGGTGCAGACGTGAAAACATGCAGCTGGCAAAGAATAGTCCGATGATTTATTAAAAGTGCACAGTATTAATCAGAGTATGTACTGTACTTCTAACTACTGTGCTGCTGTTGTGTGTGTAAATCATGGAAAAAAAGGCTGTGAGTGAGTGAGTGCGGACTATTGATTGCGTCTGTCGAGGCAACAACATTCTCTGTGAAAACGTGCCACACTCTGTCCCCTTGCTTTCTGCCTCTGAATTAGCTTATTTACATTGCACACATCTGGGGATAATGCCAAACCAAAACATGCAGATTATGAATGTCCTCTGCGCTAGCTATGTGAATGCACTAGAGTTAAGAAGCCCCGCCATTAAGAACGACGGGGCCGTTCTTAAAATAGCAGATCTACAAGTTCATAGCGCGGCAAGTTCAGAGTGCTGCGCTATGAACTTGTAGATCTGCTATTTTTTTTTTTTTTTTTTCAAAACTGTTAGGATTTAGAAAACATTTTTAAGAATCGCCTCAGGCCTTAATGGGTTAGAAGAGTTGGGAACAGTGGGCGTAGTCACATTCTAATACAGCCCGAATACCCAATCTCAGTATCGGCTATAGTGGCTTGTCTCGTTAATCACTAGACTCCCAACCCACACCTCCCGGGAGTCGGGGTTCGACTCCCGCTTGAGACATTACTTAATCAAACAACCGCAGACTACTTTTTTTTCGCCGATAAAGTATAGTTTTGGACCGCGGACGGAGGGGACGCAGTCTCAAGCGAACTTGAGCCACGAGAGGCACCACCGAGCGCGCTAAAAAGCGTGCGAGTTGCCGTGCCGAACGTTGCGAAGTTCGCTTTGTGCCATACTCAGCACCCCGTCCCGAGTTATGTACCGACAGGTACAGAATCGTAAAAATCATGTTGTGGGGGGGTCTGCGTTTTCCCCCTCAAAACTGCCACTCAAAGTGACTAATGGCCAAATCACAGCGCGTCTTTGCCGGGACCTCGGCTCAACTCCAGTCCTCCAGAACTCTAGTGCATTCCCATAGCTCGTGTCCCCCTGCATCCCGAACCTCAATGCCCCCAGCCATCCCCCAAACGCCAGCCCCCTCGGGCCCTCCTCAGCTCTGGGGCGACTTGGTCACGGCTGTCCTACTTTCCTGCTAGTGGCATTAAGCCACGGCTCTCTCTCTCTCCTCTCCTCTCCAAACAACGCATTCTATGTTTTAATATGAATATTGTTCCATCCTGTATTATTGAGTTATTTCGATTGAGCCCCACCCCCCCCCTCCTCCATCATTTCTGCTGGACAGTAACCGTGATGCTTGAAGTGAATGTATGCTCTGTTATTCCCTGACGCCACTGAGGATGAAGTTCATCCAAACATATACTGTTACAATGTGTTTACTTTACCCAACAAGTGATTTAGGGATTTAAAGGACAACTTTGTTTTTTTTTTACAACCAAGGTTTATGTTTTAGCTTGTAATTAAAGTAAATAAACGATGAGAGTTAAACATTTTAAATGTACTGCTTTCTATAGTTTTAGCAATTTTCGCGATCTTTTTTTTACAGTGGACGGGGGCATTCTGTCCGGTGTCTTTTTTTACACAATAACCTGGCATTTTCTTTATTATTATTTACAGTAGCTCTTCTAGTCCCCCAATAACTCACATCTGGCCATCAAAGACCACAGGACCTTTTTTATTGTGCAAAAAAGGCATATTTAGCCACCGGACAGAATGCCCCCGCCCACTGTAAAAAAATATCGCGAAAATTGCTAAAACTATAGAAAGCAGTAAATGAAAAAAATATAACACTCATCTATCTTTTATTTACTATAATTACAAGCTAAAATATGAACCTTGGTTGTAAAAAAACAAAGTTGTCCTTTAAGGGAATTTGAAGTTAAAAGTTAGTGACTGGAATACTTATATAATATACGCCCCCACTCTCTATATATTGTCATTCCTTTCATTATTATTATTATTATTTTTCATGTAATTTATTTGAGGTGTAAATATTGATTCTGTAACAATGTACTATACTCTCTGACGTTGCATTGACAGACTGTGAAATACTGTACCGTTCCTCTGAAAATAAAGTGGTGGTTTTAAAAGGGCATCTGGACTCTGGCTGGTCTGGTTGGACCGTACCCTATGTGGGAGAGGCAATTAAGGATGTAGAGAGAAGAGTTAAGGAAAGAGACCTAAAAGCAGAAACAGGGAAACGACTTGGGTTCGAATGGCATGCCAGCAGCCCTCCACTGTGTGTGTGTGCGTGTGAGAGAGAGAGAGAGAGAGAGAGAGAGAGAGAAAGGGGGCATCCACAGTCAAAGAACATTGGGTTATAATTTCCTCCGTTCCCAGAACCAGTACAAGGTTCTTGATGTCTCTCTAACTCCCATCTCATTACCAGGACATTTTATTGGGTCTGTGATTTTTACTGGCGGTGTGGAAATCCCAGGATGGCACTAAAGCTGTGGGGCCAGGAGTGGAGCCCCCTTATTGTTCTGACAGACACTACTGTTGCCCCCCCCCCCCCCCCCCCCCCGCTCTCTGCCTCCTCACAGCAGAGCTCGCAGCCCTCTTGCAGTCCCACTTATACAGCAGCAGTACCCAGTGCTTTTTACAGAATGAGGAGTTAAAACTTTGGGGTGTGTCTTTCGATGTTCAGACCGATGGCAGATGTCCCTCCAGCTGCCACTCGTTACCGCTGCGCTCAGTGGGGACAATGGCTCGATTTCCTTTTTGTTTCGGGGATGAAAAGGGAAGAGAATTGGATTAGCTTCACCTTACAAGCAAAGCAATCCATCTTCATTGACTGATTTTCGTTTAATCGATTGATCTTACGGTGGTGGGGACATCCATCCAAATCCACGGTTTAATAACTAGACTCGTTTTAAGTGTTGGTTAAGCTGTGATGAATGGAAACATATATTTACTGTATATACAGTATATAGCAGGGGTCTTCAACGTTTTCAGGCTAAGGACCCCCTAGCGCTACGAGCTTGTAGATCTGCTATTTTTTGAAAAATCGTGAAAATGTGTGCAAATCTTTGAATGTATATATTTTTAAAGCGAACATTTTTAACTAAAATCTTTGCTTCTGGGGGGGTCCCTGGAACAACATATTTTGAGATGGGGGTCCGCGGCCAAATACATATCATTTTGGGGGTCCTTGACGTGAAAAAGATTGAGCACCACTGATATAGAAACATACGTTTTTCAGAAAACTGTCGGGATTTAGGAGCCATGTAGAATCGGCTTCAGGTCTAAAACAGGTCTAAAATAAACATGCTCTGTAAATGCACATGGCCCACCCATCTTAACAAGCCCTTGTTGGGCTGCCGTGTTAAGTGGTCAGATGGCTGATGGGTGAAGAGTATACTGTATATATACCTATGTTCCCCTGACCCCTTGGTGTTTCTACAGTGTGGGCCCACCCAATCACAATGAAATGAGAGGTAGTAAACTCTGGGGGCTGTAAAATGTTACAGCTCTTTTAACTGCTCGGCAAGTCACTGGTTTTAACGGCAGGCGAAATGTAGGTCTGAGTTGAGATACGTTCTTTCCCCTCTCTAGTCAGAGGTGTGTGTGTGTGTGTGTGTGTGTGTGTGTGTGTGTGTGTGTGTGTGTGTGTGTGTGTGTGTGTGTGTGTGTGTGTGTGTGTGTGTGTGTGTGTGTGTGTGTGTGTCTGTGTGTGTCTGTGTCTTGAAAAACAAGACACAGACAGTTCATTTAACAGATACAACAGCAAAGTAAACTGTAATGAATGGGATTTGAACCAGGGACCTTCGGCACATGAGGCTCACACTCCACTGGTGGAGCTATTCAATACACAGCCTTAAACAGTGAGAAAGGAGAATCCAACAAAGCAAAACAAAAGGGCGAATGAAGTACGTCATACATTGAAAATAACTACTTTCAAGTATGCATTTTTCGTTATCTTTAACAATTGCACATGCATTCATTGATACAGTCATGTTGTGTGCAATGCAATTATAATGAAGTCTACATGAGGTGGGTTTCGAACCGGCAACCCTGTGGTTTCAAGGCAGATGATTAAGCGATCAAGCTATTGAACCAACACACCTGAACCTGTGAAAAAGGGCCTCACAACTGTATTTGACACAGTTTCACGCAAATTGCTCAGAAATCCTTGGTTTAAATGTTTTTCAAACTGCTCAAAATTGCAGACAATCTAAGGGCGGAGCTTACTGGTCAAAGTGATAGATATGTTCCTCATGAGTCAAGGCACATGTGTAAGCAGGTTTAACGACTGTCGGCCAAACGAGGCATGACTTTTGCCTGTTTAAAGTTTGCATTTTCAAAAAATTGCTATAGCACCCCCCTTTGACCAATTGGAGTAAGATTGGTTTCAGTGATACTTGGAATGACCCTCTACAATATTGCAAAGTGTCAAACAAATGTGAGTCTGCATGTATGTGTTAGGGGCAGATGAATAATTGTCATAAAACTGCAATTTTCATTGGCTTATAAAAGCTTATAAAAGTTTTCACTTATGGAAAATCTGCTTGCTCACGTTTGTCGGCATTGGTCCAAAGTTCATGTGTAGACAGTTTCGTGCAGATTGCTCAAAGAACCCAGAAAGCTATGGACTTTTACTGCTTTTTACTGCTTTTCATAGAATTCGAAATGGTGGGAGATCTAAAGGTCAGAGGTCAAAAGTCAAACAGTGAAAGTTGTTAGGCATGAGGAGACGCATGTGTGCATCGAAGTTTCATGGCTGTGGGTCAAACAGGGCATGAGTTGTACCTGTTCAAAGTTGGCATATTTCAATTGAGTGCTACAGCGCCACCCTTTGGCCAATGGTTGTGAGTTTCGGGTTTTCGCCGTTTGGCATAGCCCTCTACCATATTGCCGAATTTCATAAAAAGTGACCACGCTGTTAGGCCAGAACTGGCAAAAACGGCAGAAGAATAATAATAATAGTGAAAGCCAAGGAATGCAATAAGGCTTCGAAGCCTGATAGGCTCTCGAAACCTTAAAAAAGCAGAAAACAACAATAGAGGCCATACAATGGATTCCTCAGATGGGTATAGCGCTCTAGTTAAACGCCATTCTAAAAAAGTGGGTCTTTAGACAAGTTTTAAAAATGGCCAGTTAGGTAGCTTGTCTAACTTCCAGAGGAAGATTATTCCATAAAAGTGGAGCCCTAACAGCTAAATGCTCTACCCCCTTCTGTGACCATATTAGATGTTTGAACATCAAGCAACAGTTGGTCTGATGATCTAAGGTTGCGGGAAGGGATGTAAGGGGGCACAAGGTCTGAGATATAGGCAGGTGCAAGGCTGTTTCGTGATTTAAAAACAAACAATAATATTTTAAAATCAATTCTTAATATACTGACCATGATACTGACTGATACTGACCATGATACTGACATGTTACTGACATGATACTGACCATGATACTGATGATACTGACATGATACTGACCATGATACTGACATGTTACTGACATGATACTGACCATGATACTGACCATGATACTGACCATGATACTGTCATGATACTGACTATGATACGGACCATGATACTGACCATGATACTGACATGATACTGACTATGATACTGACCATGATACTGACATGTTACTGACATGATACTGACCATGATACTGACCATGATACTGACCATGATACTGTCATGATACTGACTATGATACTGACCATGATACTGACCATGATACTGACATGATACTGACATGATACTGACCATGATACTGACCATGATACTGTCACAGGAATGTCAGGCCATGTCACATCAGGCCCCTCTCACAGCACTGAGTGACAGGGATGTCATGCCCTGTCACTCACAGGGCCTGACATCCCTAAGATGTTTGAACTTTAAGAGTCACCAGAGGTGAAATATTGGATCTTTTTTTAATGTGTGACATTTAGATGAAAGAAATCACTGTTTGTTGGTGCTATTACCACCTCATAGACATCTGGAATGTGACCCAGATCACATTGGTTCTCGTAAAAACAAACAAAAGCCAAAAATAAATCTCGAACCATAAAAGCATGTATATTTACCCTTGTTTTTTTGTCAATTAAATGTAGTGGAAAATACAACATTTCCCAATGTAATGCAAGGGAGTGGAAGTATTTAGCATCAAATGGAAAGTACAACTTGCCCACCTCAAACGTTTTGTACAGACTACAGACCTAGACATACCAGTGCATGTGTGTGTGAGAGAGAGAGAGAGAGAGAGAGAGAGAGAGAGAATGCATTTGTATCCCGTTCTGTCCCATGGGACACACCCATGTTGGCAGTAGGGGATGTTTTGGTGCTCTGGTAGTGGACCTCGGTGGATGACTTCAGATTCCAGGCATAGCAGACCTCGTACAAGTTATATAAAAGTCAATGGAATAAGGCAGGCGGCATCTGCCAAGCAGTGTAGTCATCCCTACAAACACACACACACACACACACACACACACACACTTGTATTGCTATACTTTTGAGGACATTAACATTTTAGGACGGCGATTTTCTGAATGCCATTTTTCAAATTTTTGGCCAATTTTAACCCTAGTCCTGAACCCAAAATAGCTGATCTACAAGCTCACAACGCGGCGCGTTGAGAGCTTGTAGATCTGTTATTTTTGCGTGCGACACTATCGATTAGTCACCCCATGGAGACTTGAATTCATGGATATTTTTTTGTTTTTGTCACATTCCTACGACAATAATTTGATGACCAGCGGACCGGTGAGCAGCGGTTCCGGTAGGAGACACAAAGAATCTCCTTTGTGTCTCCTACCAGAAACCGCTGCCGGTCATCAAATTATTGTCTTAGGAATGTGACAAAAACTAAAAAATATCCATGAATTCAAGTCTCCATGGGGTGGCTAATCCATAGGAAAAATGTAATTTAGGGGGTGAACTATCCCTTTAACCATAAAACAGCATTTTCTCCATTTTTTCTTTCCTTCTCGGAAAATGGTCCATCATGTCTATTCCTCACATTCTAATTACTATACTTGTGGGGAACATTTGGGCCTCACAAGTATAGTAATACAAGTACACGCGCACACACACTCCAGGGCTGCCAACATTGGACTGGGGGGGGCTTAAGCTTACAGTGTTTGTTATGAACTGTTCCACAGAAGTAACAGACTCTGACTGCATTACAGTAGAGTCAACAGTAACAAAATAAACATTACAATATTTGGAGTGTGAGAATCTAGGAATGATGGGTACAATTCCATCCATTAAAATGCTAAAAGTAGGTCTACAGAAATTGATTTGATGACTGAAGCAATGTAAGACCCATCTTTAATAATAACCATTCATTACTTAAAAGTTAATACCTCTGTATGATTGCATGCACTGACCACACCCAGAAACGTTTTAACATAGTAGATAGTACAATTTTGGGATGATTGTCAGGGGACATTGTCGAAATCCAGGAGACTCCTGCAGGATCCAGGAGTGTTGGCAGCCCTGACACACGCACGCACGCGCACACACACACACACGCACACGCACACTGTTCCTCTGAACAGTTCTAACAGTATAAGTAAGGGTAGAGGTGGATGTGTCGCTAGATGGGGGAAGCAGAGAATAAATTGGCGGCACAGCAACTGTGTCTGCATTTGATACAGGTCACTGGCGTGAGAACGTTTAGGAAAGATTACCAGCCCAGTCCTCTCTCACGAACAAAGAGCTGTTTATATGTTTTCGAGACCTCGCCCTCCTCACTCCCTTTCTACCTTTAACCTCTTAGACCCTCTAGAGTTTGGTAAACTGGACCTGGGTTGTCTCTGTCCTTGGACACGCTATTTTCCATCTACACCCAAATCTCTTGGCCAAAAAATAGCCGATCTACAAGCTCACAACGCGTGAGCAATGTTTTACTTTGTGTAAAAGTTGCAATACCACAATGTAGAAATGCTTTGAAAAAGTTCTGATAAAAGTTCTGTATTCAAAATCTTACTTGAGGGTTAGGGTTAAGGGTTAGGGTTAGGGTGAGTAAAAAAGAACAAAACTATTGGCATAAAAATGTACTTAGTAATAAGTAAAAGTACTCATTATGCAAGTTTTTTCAAAGATTTTCAAAACTTGTCAAAGAACTGTTGAAGAATAGCCGATCTATGCATCGCATTGCTACACGTTGTGACCTTATAGATCAGCAAAACATTTCTTAAATAAAAATAAAATAGGACTTCAGTGTTTCATTTTGTGTAATAAAAATCGAAATTTGAAAAGTAACTTCATCACTGTCCAAATACTTGGAGTAAAAAGTACAATGTTTGCCCCTGAGATGTAGTGTGGAGTATAAATAATTGAAAAATGGAAATACTCTCAAACTTCTACTGAAGTACAGTAAATTTACTTTGTTACTTTACGCCACTGTTGGCTCCTGCCGTTCTCCTTTCCCAGTTTGTCTCTTATTGCTCTCCCTCCCTCCCTCCCCCACCTCCATTTACATGTGGTTTCACTCAACAACTACTCTTCTCTTGATTCTTGTCTTTCATCCGTCCCTCCATGATCCATCCATCCCTAATTTCCTCCCCCCTCCTTCCTCCTGTGTCCTCAGCCTCTCACCCTTCTGATATTTCCTGTGAGAGGATGTTGCCCAGGTCATAAATATTGCTCCCGTATTGCTCACTAGAAGTTCCTAAAACAAACACATGCCCGCTCACTCACTAACCTGTCCAGTGGTTCTCAAACTGTTAGATTCCAATAGTGGTGGAAGAAGTACTCAGATATTTTACTTAAAGGGCAAGACTACTTTGGTAGAGGTGTGGGTTGTGTAGTTACCTTGCCATGATGTAACTCCAAAGGTGGACAAGAAATCAAAAATAATTGCTCCATTGATTAGAAATTGATAATTCAAAATATGCTCCTCATTGACTTACATTGTAAAGTGAAACAGCTCTCACATAAACGAACGCAAACAAAGCTGATTCAGACAATATAGAACATCACCAAACCCAGTACTGTTTATTTCTTTAATACAAATGTTAACCTCCTGTTGATGTTGCTATTTTTATTAAGAAGAAAACCCGGACTGGATCCGCGGATCCGGAACTTCAAATAGTAAAATCAGCAGGAAGTTGACATTCATATTAAACAGTACTGGGCTTGGTGATGTTCTATATTGTCTGAATCAGCTTTGTTTGTGTTTGTTTATGTGCTAAAAGAGTGACTTTGAGAGCTGTTTTACCGTACAATGTAAGTCAATGAGAAGCATATTTTCAATTATCAATTTCTAATCAATGGAGCAATTATTTTTGATTTCTTGTCCACCTTTGGAGTTACATCATGGCAAGGTAACTACACAACCCAGACCTCTACCAAAGTAGTCTTGCCCTTTAAGTAAAAGTAACAATACCACAATATAAAAATGCTCTGTTACAAGTTAAAAGGCCCATGTTCAAAATGTAACTTGAGTAAAAGTACAAAAGTATTGGCATCAAAATATGCTTACAGTAACAAAGGTAAAAGTATAAAATGTTTGAAAATAGCCTATGTATAAAATAGGGCTAAAGTGGTTAATGTATGTTTTATAATATAATGATTTATATCTGCAAAGTAACTAACTAGTAACTCAAGTTTTCAGATAATTGTAGTGGAGTAAAAGTACAATATTTGCCTCTGAGATGAAGTGGAGTAGAAGTAAAAGTACTGACAACTGGATATACTCCAGTAAAGTAAAAATACCTCAAAATTGTACTTAACTATAGTTTTGCCTTGGCCTCCTATATAGTTAAATTCATTAAATATTGGGATAGTGGATCAGGAATGTGACAACAACAAAAAAAAACTCAAAGGGTGAGTAATAGGCTCTATTTACAGCAGCCATATTATGAAGACATTCACAGGTGTTACTAATGATACTAATGAAGGCTCTGTTCCATTCTGGTCAAACAGAGTCAGGGTGCTGATATTGTGCATTTTGGCCCACTGGAAACACTCTGCTACACCAGTGGGTCTAAAGTTGGGGTCCAGGGACCCTCATGGGCTTCCAAATGGCCTCTGTGTTACGGGTCCATTTGGTTACATTTGTACACTCTCAGAGTTATGGGGGTCGTGGAAACCACTGTGCTACACTAAATGGAACAGAGCCTTCATTAGTATCATTGGTAACACCTGTGAAGGAAGTGATAATATGGCTGCTGTGCATAGAGCCTATTGATTGAGAAATAAGTAATGAACTATCCCTAAAGACAAGATAAACCTTCACCTAGAGAATAATTCAGGTGTTATAGCAGCAACAGCAGAGAGAATGAAAAACAGGATGCTGGTAAGACTCAAGAACCAAACCAAAGAAGAACAATAAAATAAAAGTAAAACAGTAAAGCACAGATTGAGCTTATCATGTTCTGCACTGAGAGCCAGGAAGTACACACCAAGCCATCAGTGCAGTGTTTGTAGGCAGTGGTGGAAAGTAACTACAGTAAGTACGTTACTTTTTACTTTACTGGAGTATTTCCAATTTTCAATACTTTTACTTCTAGTTCTGCTCCACTACATCTCAGAGGCAAATATTGTAATCCACTACAATTATTTGAAAACGTACTTACTAGTTACTATATTATAAAACATGAACCACTTTAGCCCTATTTCATACATAGGCTATTTGAAAATAGTCGATCTACAAGTTCACAACGCAATATCTATTTTCAGAAGATTTTATACATTTGAAAACTTGAAATGGGACATTTCACATTCTGCATAATGAGTACTTTCACCTTTGGTACTTAAATACATTTTGATGCCAATACTGTTGTACTTTTACTCAAGTACATTTTGAATTCCGAACTTTCACTTGTAACAGAGTATTCCTATATTGCAGTATCGATACTTTTACTTAAGTAAAACATTTGAGTGCTTTTTCCACCACTGCAAGGTTCCAAGGATCTAGAATGGAACCAATTCTAGGAAGTTATTTTGGTGGAAAAGGGGATTTACAATATTGTTCCTGCCTTGTTGAACTCAGTAACTCATATTCCCCACCAGAGCACCCCTATACTTCCCCTTGCCCTTCGGCCCCTTGGAGCGATGGATCTGGGTCAGTGGATGTTTGGGGGATCGGAGTTTGGCCCTTGAGGTCAACAGAGATGGATGGCTGAACGTGAACGTGTCATTCAGATAGGAGGAGAACAGGAGAAGAGAGGAGGAGAGGAGGAGAACAGGAGAGGAGAGGAGAGGAAAGGAGAGCGGAGGCAGTTGGGTGAGAAGAGCCACCGAGAATGCAAACAGAGACGCAGGATATGAGCGTAAGGTGAGAACACAAGGAAGACACGTGTGTGTGTGTGTGTGTGTGTGTGTGTGTGTGTGTGTGTGTGTGTGTGTGTGTGTGCGCGTGCGGGTGCGTGCGTGTGCGTGCGTGTGAGTGTGTACACCTGCTTTTGTGCACGTGTATCACCTTTTTCATCGCCACTCGCTGAAAATAAACAAGGGATCATATTTAACCACTTAACCCCTATACACTTCAGCTGACCGAGGTCCCCCAGGGGTCAACACTTGGTCCCCTCCCTTTTGCCTGTACATCGAATCTCTTTGGCGAAAAAAAATTGCCAATCTTACAAGCTCACGCACACCGCATCGCGTTGCAACACGTCGTGAGCTTGCAGATCTGCTGTTTGCGCCGAACGTTCACCTATTATGACATACCCAGAATAGGGTTAGGGGTTCATGTTGTTGATATTGCATGACAGAGAAGGAACTCAGAGCAGCAGGCAGCGGATGTGTCTGATATTGTGAGAAGGGATGGAGGGGGAGAGGTGGGGGGGGGGGGGGGGGGGGGGGGGGTTAGAGGTCTATTTAGATGGTGACGGATACATGGCGAGCTGGGTTACACTGGGAGGTGTGTCCTGCAGCCAATGACGCATTGCATTATGTCAAAATTCAAACTTTGAAACTGGTTAAGCTGTGGTTGAGTGGGAAAGCACCTGTTCATAATGCACGCACACGCACACGCACACGCACACACACACACACACACACACACACGCACACACGTAATCCTACTGTATACGCATGCATACTGTATACGCTTGCATATAACCCTGTATAGATGCACACACATATTCACAAACACACATGCATGCACGCATGAACCTACATGCACAAATGCATGCTCCCGTCAGTGCATGCACACATCTCATCACCGCAAACTTGTGAGAAACGGGTGCATGGTTAGGGTCACTCTCTGGGCCATCCAGTAATTGATGGGCTCGTAACCCTTCACTCCTCACAATGATGACATCTAGTGCCAGTTTGCGTCATGCTGTGGCCCCCTACCAGGGTGAAATGGGACACTGTCTCCTTAGGAGGGTAACTGTACCCCATGTGTCTCAGCTTTGCCTCCCTTGCGGGGGGCCAGACCTTAGCCCTGTTCCCTCCTCCAGGATGAACTGGAGCTCGGTGTTAACGACACTGGAGCTGGACGCCAGTTGGCTTTGTCCAGGAGGAACGAGTCCGAAAAACGTGAAGACTCGAAATGACACGAGTTCCGAGCCAACATTATCGCGTTGGGTCCTATAAACACAAAGCACAAAAGCAAAGGCTTTCACCTAAAGTACAGACAGGCACGTGTGTGTGACACACAAATAGTCAAATGAGCACATGAATGTGTGCATGTACGCACATGCACACACGCACGCGCACACACACACACACACGCACACGAACACGCACACACACACACACACACACACACACACACACACACACACACACACTAGTTAAATGGAATGTTTTTGTTGCCGAGACGGTCCCCAAAACACACAACATCCCATTCCTCCCACTTTCTCCTCCCCTCCCTCCCGTTCTCCCAAAACATATCCTCCCCCTCCTCGCTTTCTCCCCTCTCTCTCTCTCTGACTCTCTCTCTCTCTCTCTCCCACCCTCCCTTTCACCTCTCCTCTCCTCTCTTGCTCTTCCTCTCCCTCCTGCCCTCCCTTCCAGATTGTATAAATAACTGTGAGCTGGTGGGAAGGGCTCAGTGTTACAGACCTGGAGGACCTGACCAAAAGGACAAGAAGAAGACCACAGCCGGCACCTGAGAGACAGAGAACCAACACACATAGATGACAAGAAGAAGAAGAAGAAGAGGGATTAAAGACTC
>NC_139946.1:3055456-3305456 GCF_963454915.1 Gymnoscopelus microlampas
ATTAAGACAAAGTACAAAAGAAACACAAACGACGATATTTATCTACAATTAAAGAATTAAGTGTAAGGCACATAAAAGGCAGAGGCAAACAAAACTATTCAGCTTTGGTTTAAAAGAACTGATAGTTGTAGCAGACTTGACGTTTTCTAGGAGCTTGTTCCAGATATGTGGCACATTAAAAACCGAACGTTAGCTTCTCTGTTTAGTTTTGACTCTGCAGGGACATAAAACTGACCGGTCCCAGACGACCTGAGAGGTCTGGAAGGTTCATAATGTAGCAGAAGATAATAAATGTATTTTGGCTCTTAACCATTCAGTGCTTTATAAAGCAACAGTAGTATTTTGAAATCAATTCTTTGGCACACAGGAAGACAGTGTGTTAAATGTCTGAGAACTGGAGTGATTTGATTCACTGTCTTGGTCGTGTAGAGAGGACATGTGCAGAAGCATTCCCAATCAAACTGTTGAAGTCTTGCAGGAGAAATAGGTTCCCGTGTACCTGCTCAACATTTGTTGGAGCGTAACAGCATCTAGTTAAGATTTTTTACAAATGTTAAGAATGTTATTTAGATAGCATGTTGTTTGGACAGATGCTAGGTTCATTGTTTACTTGATATTCTAGTTTCTTTGAGGGACTATATTGTTCCCTTTGCACTCTTGTGTGACTATTTGCCCTGTTGTTTGTTGATTAGGTTCATGCTTACTCTGCTTACTCCGATGTCATACTTGTAAGCGTCTGCTAAATGCCTACATTGTAAACTGTAACTGACATGGGTAGCAAGTCATGTTGTCATACAAAGTGAAAACCAAACCATGTACAAGTGGAACTAAATGGACCCTTACGGTAGTTTTGCAGTACGTTTGGTTCCATTTTACACCATTTGTACACTCTTTGGACTTAGACCACTATGGATTTTACAGTGTATGGACTTCTAAACACTATTACAGTAAGCCCTGTACAGTAACATCATTGCATGACTTAATTTGTAAGAACAATAACTGAAAGATGCTGTTTGCATAAGTATTCAACACCTGTGCTCTCTGGAAGTATCAAGTTTTCACAATAAACTATACAATAATAGTAAATCATTTTGACCTTACGAGGATACAATTGGCCTCTACCTGTGAAACATTAATATAGCTCACATTTTATGGATAAAACACCCAATCTGAAGGGAAGATGTGAAAATGAAGACCAAAGAGCTTTCGTAGGACTTTAGAGATAAAATAATTGACATCCACAAATTAGGTAAAGGTACAAAAAAAAACTGGATAACCCAGTGAGTAAGGTTGGATCATACTTATACTTTACATACAATGCATTATAATCTGCTTATAACACTGTATAATTATAGTAAGCACTCGTACAGTCATTATGCTTTTTAACAATAATCAAAACATAATATTATAAAGCACTTTATTGTATTATAATACTTCATCACACGCAGCAGTGTGAGTGTAACTTTAGGACACATGATGCTACTGTACACTGAGTCTTTGTATCTGACACAAAGACACTGCAGGAGTGATGACCTGAACCCGACCCCAGGGTAGAGATGAGTGAACTAGGCCAATGCCCGTTGGGAACGCATGCAGCACCGGTTATGCAATACCCGTTGTACCCGTCTGTCTGACTGTGTCCCCTTCATGCCCATATATTATGGAGATCTCTGTCTGTCTGCGTACCTTTCATGCCCATATATGGAGTTCCGTTGTCAGTCATGCCCAAATTTGGAGACCAGGCCAGGCTATGATGTCCGTACATGTTGACTTCATGACACACCATATACTCACTCACTCACTCGCACACATAGATTTGAATACATTATGGAAGGATGTGGACTGGATGGTGTATATATTATATCTATTAATGCACGGAATCTGTGTGTTTGAACCAGCGGCCGACCAGAACCAATACTCCAAACATCTCTTTGTCTGATTGTCTGTGTCCCATTTAATGAAGTCGGCACAACCTAAGTTCAGGGGGGAAGACCGCACCTGATAACAATGCCTAGCTTATCTCCTCCCTCAAACCAATCAAATACATGACCTTCACCAGCCATTCTTGATCTATATCTCGCATGCCTCCACCAAATCATTCTCCCTTTTTCTTGTGTGCTCTCCGCTATCCTTTCCTTTAGGCTCCTGACGGGGGACGCCGCTCAGCCATATGGACTCCAAAATAAATACTCGGGGTTCATTTCCCTGGAACCACCAGCGGAACGGAACCTGCTTCTGGATTCCCTTGCGCTCTGTCCCCATCCCTAAATCCCCTCACCCCTTCACCCCCTTGCCCCCTCACCTCATCTTCATCCCCTCACGCCTTCACCTCACTCACTTCTCACCCGCCAACCCCTGATCCCCTCATTCCTACATCCCTCAAACAATTTTCAAGAAATTCCATGTTGTTTCTATCTTCAATAAATACAACCCAATCCGATTGATTGTTTGAAGGTGTGGTCTTTACAAGTGAAATACCCATATGCCGTATGGAGATCTTTGTGTATGTCTGTCTGTCTGTCTGTACGATTGTATGTGCGGCCTCATCCCTTTTCAATACTATTACCTGCCGTGGTCAGCACCTCATCAACACAGCTGTGCGCTCCCTCCTCTGTGTTTGCCTGACTTTCACAAAACAGACACCAGTCCAGGACTTGTCATTGTATCCAAACTGACTGTCCTCAACCCATTCTCTCCTGACGATTCCTCTGTATGTATGTCATTGCTATATAAACCACTCTCTACTCTATTCTACCTCCCAGAAACAATGTCGAGTCAGACCTCTTTGTCTACACAGAAACTGTGTGAAGTAAACTGTCTCAGTGATAAGGATAAGACTGATTCTTTCTCACACGTGTCAACTTTACGTTGTTCTCAAAAGAGAGTTTTCTGTTGTTTTTGGGGTCCAGTGTGAGTTCACAAACAAAACGCGATAACCAGAATATCCCCTCCTTGATCTAAAGCTTCCTTTTCTCTAATCAGTTGGAGTCTCCTCCCATTTGTTCTCATTGATGAAGGTCTGGTCTATTTCCTTCTGTTTGCTGTGTCTGGGCCCAGTGTGAGTTCACACACACAACACATCTGACGATAAGTGAGTGCACTTACTCTCTAGTCTAGGTGAACATTCACCAACCTTTCCATCTTCAGCTCTGTTGTATAGTACCTTTATTAGAAGGATAACCTCTTGAGATGTGTGTCATCTCGTTTTCTAGAGGGTCCTTGAATACAAAATACAAACAGCGCAATAGACAAAACAATACAATAAGTGCATCCATGCATACTATACATAAACGGGACAAAACAAACTTGACAAAACAAAACAAAACAAAACAAAAGCTCTCTGTTGTCTTCATCTCATTGTCTCCACCAGGAGACTATGTTTTCGTTCTCGTCCTTCCGTGTGTCCACCAAGCTAACATTGGTCAAGCTTCACGTGACACGTGACAATATGTTGAAAGGGTGTGCTTTGATTGGCTAGCGAGACGCATGACGAAATAGAGTCCTATGAATAGGTGTGTCACTTCAAAAGATCATTTATATCTTTTGAAGTGAGGTAAGACAGGATTAATCAGGAATAGTACTGGCGGAGACCTGTGCTCTGAGGAGCACATTTTCTAGTTTCTTCATGTCTTGATTTATTCTGTTCTACAGAAACCTTTGTGACAACACCTTGAGGAGTTCTTCTTTCTCCATCTGGTAGTGACTTGTCTTCCAAACATCGAGGAGCTCCTGCAGGGCGGCGCCTATCTCTTTGCCTGAAGTGATGCCCATCTTTTTCAGATCGTGGCCGCTAACAGGGAAGTGTGGTTTGGCCCATTTGCAGAGCTCTGCCAGCAGCGTGTCCTCCCCTTGATACTTGAGCAGCTCGCACACTTTACTCTCAGAGTCCAAATCCCGACTGTCGATGATGAAGTCAGTGAAGGGTTTGAGGCTGCCGGGGTAATCCTGGCTCTTCTGAAGCTCTTGTCTGTGTTTTATGAGGAAGAGAGCCAGAGCCTTCTCCTTGTTGGAAACCTTCAGACGCATGTCCATTACCTCCTCTATGTCCACAGAGCAGTGGAAAAGAGCAGCCAGGACCGTCATGGGTTTGGGAGAGTGGTCCTTGGCACGCTGCCACACCCGTTTCAACTCTTCAATGTCACCAAGTGGAGGTAAACCGATGTATTGGGGCAATCCCAGATCATACATGACCTCCACAAGATGAGCACCGTGGCTCCCGACCACAATCTTCTTGAGTTCTGTCCAAATACGCTCTCCTGATACACCTGCTAGGCCATGGGCATTCTCCCTGATGGCCTGCAGTGTCCCAGGCTCATGGTCACCCGGCTCCAAGGCCACTCTGCCGTAGAACCTGAAATACCGCAGTATTCTCAGGTAGTCCTCTTGGATCCTACGCTCAGCACTGCCAACAAACCGAACTGTACGGTTCTGTAGGTCTTCATATCCATTGAAATGGTCATATACGGTTCCATCTAGCCCTAAGAACATGGAGTTGATGGTGAGGTCTCTCCGCTCGGCATCTTTCTGCCAGTCAGTGGTGAATTCTACCTCGGCATGTCGTCCATCCGTCTTAACATCCACCCGCAACGTGGTAACTTCAAAGTTCTCCTTGTGCAGTCTAGCCGTAATGGTCCCATGCTCCTCTCCTTTGTTGTTGATCATCCTGATCCCCGCTGTCTGGAACATGGTCTTCATCTGCTCTGGGGTGGCTGTGGTGGCGAAGTCCACATCCTCTGGACGTTTCCCAGACAGGAGGTCCCTTACAGCACCCCCTGCTATCCTCAGCTCAAAATGGTGCTTCTGAAACAGATCCGCAATGCCATCCAGGCCATCTGTCAACAAGTACTGAAAATGACCGGTTTCCAACCGCATGCTGAAGAGCCAAACAGAACTTGACCTGATAGTCATACTCATACATTATTTATATCCACAAACTCTCCCAAGTTGGTGCGTCACCCCTACAGTGTATTGTGATGATGTCATGGTTGCCATGGTAGCAGAGATCAAACACTTTTTTGTCTCCGCCGTGGTTCCTAGGGACGAGCCGTCTAGCAGAGGGTCTGTGTGTGTTTGTCGGTGGCTAAACTTGCGAACCAGGGAAGTTAATCCCAGAATAGCCGCAGACAGATTGACAGACACACAGACACACAAACGCTCAACTAGATGGCTCATCCTCTAGGTGCCATGCTGCAAAAACACTTTTAATATGTCCATGATGTTCATGTTGTTTTATATTTTGGTAACCGTTTTGTAAAAGTAATAGGCCCCAAGAGGCCGTGGTTTACAGTGATATAACAGCTAAGGGCGTTCTCAAGTAACTCTTAAAGTAAAACATAAACATAAAACAAAACATGTTCAAATTAAACAAAATGCACCTGAGGGTGCAAACCCTGCCCACCCAACTTGCTCTGTCTCTCTGTTTGTTTTTGTTCATCTTTATTTATAGAGCAACCCCAAAACTTTGGCACACTACTTATGCCACAGTTTTGGCGGCATATGCACGAGACTCATATGTCGACCGGCTTCATTGGGAATGGTGTGCCTGCATTTTGCTAAGCGATATAGTTTAGATATTTTTTTTAACAATATATGAACCTTTTCTTTTTTTCTCTATTTTTACTTGCGACCAAACAGTGATCAAGGGGGCCAAGAACTGGACAGGGGCTGAGATTAACAGGTTAAAATACTCTGTATCAGTGAAGCCCACCGACTGCAGCACATTTACCTATTTCTGTGGATTTCTGGCACCATATTGCATTTGTAAGGATTTTCTTATCTTTGCTGGGCGAAAGGTAAGAGGGGAGGTTATGTTTTCGTCCCGGGCTGTCTGTCTATTTGTTCAGGACTAATCTCTGAAAATGTTGGATCAAGCAGTGCCAAGGTTCTTTAGCGTGCTGCCTGACAGCTGCAGACAGTGCTGATCTCTTCGAATGGCCCGAGAAGGCCAACACTCTTTTTCATATAAAATGCAATGATGAGCGTGCAGTGGTGTAGTCTAGGGTTTTGTGTAACCCATCGCCAGTAATAAAGTCTGACATCCACATGGAGCCATGCCGTTATAACCAGAGATTCAAAGTAAAGTAATGCCGTTGTTTTCTTTCTTTTGTGCGAACATATATCCATTTTGTGAATTTATGAACTGTCCCACCATCCGTCCATATTTGGGCAAGACCTGTGTCACCAACAGAAATTCAGAAAGCCAAGACATTATTATTAGCTGCCAGTTCACGCCTGATGTTGTGTGACTACTCCCCACTCCCCAAGGTTATGTAAATACTGTTTGTGCATCATCTGCATAATTATTGTGACACATTTAGTTGTTTCCATAATCTGAGCCAGCGGGGGCGTGTAGATTCTGAACAGAAGGAGCCCCAGGGGACTAGGGAACCTTAGGGGTTCAAATCTACTGTGGTGCATCCGGCTTGCCGAACGTCCATACAAACACAATTGGCCGTATAATGTCCTCCAAGCTTTTACGGTTGATCGGATAAAAATGATGTCATGGTATTTTGAATAATAAGTGGACACAGGGACAACACATATCCTGTACCCAAAATAGGCACTCAGTGCTTGTCTAATATATCACTATTATCTATTATAACACTCTCTACCTGTGTGTGTGTGTGCGTGTGTGTGTGTGTGTGTGTGTGTGTGTGTGTGTGTGTGTGTGTGTGTGTGTGTGTGTGTGTGTGTGTGTGTGTGTGCGTGTGCGTGTGCGTGTGTGTGTGTGTGTGTTTTCCCAGGTTCCAGTCCTATGTCTCATCTGATGTCCCGGCCTAATCGGCAGCAGGGAGACACCAGCAGTTTGAGAGGTAAGACAACATTCTTCTTTTGGCTCTCGCTTGAACTGGTTCAGGTCTAAATCGAGGCTCAAGGAGTTTTATTGTCATACCATACAGTCAGGCACGGAACGAAATGTGTTACCCAGGTCCTGATCATGGCAGAATAAATTACACTTAAGCACTACATAAAACACAACATAATACCTATATTGCAAATAAAGCAATTGCACTTACCCACCGAATGATCCCTATATCTCTGCCCGTCAGACCCTGCATGGCAGTACGGACCAGGGTTTCAGGAGCTAAAAGCCGAGGTGACAGAGGTACCTGCTCCCGATGGCCCCGAGGACACTACAGGTCTCTCTCTCTCTCTTTCTCTCACTCTCTCTCACACACACACACACACACACACACACACACACACACACACACACACACACACACACACACACACACACACACACACACAAACATAGCCGATCTACAAGCTCCTGCAACGCATTGTGAGCTTGTAGATCAGCTATTTTTGTTGCTTTTGTCTGACACTGTAGTGTAGCATGACGTACTTCTTCGCGGAAAAACGGAAACAGTCGAAATGTGGAGATACTACACGTTTACTAGCCCGATAGCGACAATAAGCATGGTACAACAACAAAAAATGTCAAAATTTAAGCACTTCTGTGTAACCATCTGGACAACAATTCACTACTTTGGCATCCTGGCCACTCAGAAACCCCCCCCCCATCCGGCCATCTCTATCTGACCCTGCAAACATGACACTCCCCCCCCCGCTGACAGCCTCAAAGCAAATACTGCTATTAATACTGCAGCATTTGGGGCGAGAATACCTCAGTCGTGCCAAAGTATGAGGGACCGTCCCCGAGTTTCATGTGTGTCTTGTAAATGTGAGTCGAGGGGCGCCCCCTTAACAAGGATGTCACACAGGGATAAACTATTTGACCCTCCAACAGCTGGATTAGCCACCCCATGATGTTTCATTTTGAACCTGTTGAACATCAAGTGTGTGTGTGAGATCTTTGGCCATCTTTGGCCCCCCCAAAAAAAAACTGAAACGGCAGCAGATGAAAGCTCATGGGAGTCTCTCAATTTCTGAAGACGCTATGCCACAAAGAGTGGTAACATGGTAATGGGGGGTATTTATAATGCCTACTAATATCTAAAACTAACTCCAGCGCCCGTGGGTATTTTAGGAAGAGGTAAATATACAGCGCTCACCTTATCGGTTTCCCAACCACACTGAGAGGCTTGAAGTGCTGGAGAGCAGTGTTGATTTTGTCGACTAAAACTATGACGAAAAATGTTCGTCGACGACCTTTTTTCACCTACAGTATGATGACTAAAACTAAGACTTAATATACTGACAACTCCGTCAAACAAACAAATAACAAAACAAATAAAAACTAGATTAAGACAAGTCATTTTATGTTTGGTTGCGCTCGGGTGTTGCGCTCTGAAAATAGCCGATCTACAAGCTCACCGCTGCGAGTTTGTAGATCGGCTATTTTCAGCATGCAACCAAGTGTAAAATCAGGTATTACGATGCCATCAAGGCATTTTTGTCGACTAAATCAACTGCAGATTTAGTCGACTATAATCTTATGGTATTTAGTCGACTAAAACTAGACAAAAACATTTTAAATGACTGAGATACAGTATGACTAAAACTAAATGGAATTTCATTCAAAAGACTATGCCTAAAACTAAATGCTGCTGCCCTGACAGGGGGGCTGACTCAGAGAGGAGGCTGGGGTTAACAGAGACGTCAGGCACCATAGCGTCTAGGACAGTGGTGCTCAAACTTTTTCTGTGCCCCCAAATTGATATGTATTTGGCCGCGGACCCCCATCTCAAAATATGTTGTTGCAGGGACCCCCCCAGAAGCAAAGATTTGAGTTACAAATGTTTGTTTGATAAAAATATATATTCAAAGACTTACACACGTTTTTTCACGATTTTTCTAAAATAGCAGATCTACAAGCGTGTAGCTTGCATATCTGCTACTTTTGAATAGCCAAAGTATACAATATGGATAAAGGGGTTAAAATGATAGCTATATCAACCAATCCCACTTTGAGAACCAATGGTCTAGGACACCAAACGGGTGATGAGAAACGATCACCTCGCCGTGTCCCTCATCACGTCTCTGATCTCCCTTCTTCTCGCATAGGCTCTATGCACAGCAGACATATTATCACTTCCTTCACAGGTGTTACCATGATACTAATGAAGGCTCTGTTCCATTTAGTGTAGCACAGTGGTTTCCACAACCCCCATAACTCCGCTATTTTCAAAGAGCCTATGTATAAAATAGAGCTAAAGTGGTTCATGTATGTTTCATAATATCATAATTTATATCTGACAAGTAACTAGTAACTAAAGTTTTCAAATAATTGTAGTGGATTAAAAGTACAATATTTGCCTCTGAGATGTAGTGGAGTAGAAGGAGAAGTACTGAAAATTGGAAATACTCAAGTAAAGTACAAATACCTCAAAATTGTACTGAAGTACAGTACTTGAGTAAATGTACTTAGTTACTTTCCACCACTGCTCTGTTCCAATGTTAACCAACCTCCCCCCCCCCCTCCCTTTGACCCATCCAGGCTGTGGTCAGCTGGTTTCAGTGGGTGAGCCCGTCGTTCACAGAAAGGCCGACACGATAGCCGGTAAATATGGCGTGTGGATGCAGGACCCTGAGGCTCAAGCCGGATCCCCGTACGGGCCCAAGATGCTGTGGCGTATCGACACCGTGGGCTCTGAGGTCCGGCAGCTCTTTGGATACGAGGACATGGAGCAGCTCTCTAAAGGCTTTCCCTCTAAGGCAACTATACAACCTTTTCTGTGCTCTCTAAAACCAGTGTTTCTCACTATTTTCTCTAACCATTTAAAAGTCAAGGACGCCCAAATTGATATGTATTTGGCCGTGGACCCCCATCCGAATTTATTTCGTGCCAGGGACCCCCAAGAAGAGAAGATTTGTGTTAAACAAATTCAAATGTATGCAAAAATGGCCAATACTTTAGCTGCAAGCTTGTACTATTTTTGTAACGGACACATTTTGCTGGGGACCTCCTGGAACCCCCCAAGGACCCCCCCATTTTAGGACCAATGCTCTAAACAACCAATTGCACTATATGTGAATGGTGTGCACAACACAGTAGTAACGATCCAATAATAGTAGCACTAATGATGTAGTGTTAGAATGTCCACTGGACTGTGACAGGCCTGTAACTCAAGCTAGGCAATTAGGTGTTTCTGATAGCTTAATTACTTTACACTGCGTATCGTCTCTGTCGCGTGGAAACCTCATATGTCCAAAAATGTTACATTTCAGGATTCAAATTCATACAAATGTGTCCGTGGCAAAGACTTGGTCCTGGTCCGTGGAAAATTTCTGATTTACACACCATTTTAATGATCTCATTTTGATTGAAGACCCAATTACTGAATGTCAAGTCTCCAGATTTTCTTCAGAATATGTATGACTCTGATTTACTATGACACTATATATGACACGAGTCCTACTAGTCCTACTAAGGCTACCGTTAAGGCTGTGTAGTATGAAATACAATTGGCTCTATTCACAGCAGGCACATTATCACTTCCTTCACAGGTGTTACCAATGATACTAATGATGGCTCTGTTCCATTTAGTGTAGCACAGTGGTTCTTAGACTTCTCATAACTCTGAGAGTGTACAAATGGAACCAAATGGACCCGTAAGGGTCCATTTGGTTCCATTTGTACACTCTCAGAGTTACAGACCTGTTATATGGTCATTCAGGGCTAGCTCTTAATGTGTTTCTGGTAATATTGTTGTCCACTGTATGTCCGGGGAAAACTCAATAATTTTGACCAAAATGTCCACCACAAGACAGCACGGTGATGACCCCTGACACTGTATCTTCTCCCCATGAAGGTGTTGCTGTTGCCAGAGGCCGTGGAGAGCACCGGGTCCACCCTGTACCGCGGCTCCCTGTACTACCAGAGGCGCCGCAGCCGCACCATCCTCCGCTACGACCTGGCCTCCGAGAGCATCGCGGCCCGCCGCGACCTCAGCCACGCCGGCTTCCACGGCCAGTACCCTTACTCCTGGGGAGGCTACACGGACATCGACCTGGCCGTGGACGAGCAGGGCCTGTGGGCCGTCTACTCCACCAACAAGGTCAAGGGAGCCATCGTCGTCTCCAAGCTCGACCCCCACAGCCTGGAGGTGAAGAAGAGCTGGGAGACCAGCATCCGTAAGATCGCCGTGGCCAACTCCTTCATCATCTGCGGCCGGCTGTACACCGTCGCCAGCTACTCCTCGCCGAACACCACCATCAACTACATGTACGACACGGAGAAGAGCCAGGGCAAGGCGGTGGCCATACCCTTCAAGAACAAGTTCCGCTACAACAGCATGATCGACTACAACCCGGCCCAGAGGAAGCTCTTGTCCTGGGACAACTTCCACATCGTGTCCTACGACGTCCGGTTGGGGGGCGGCCAGCAGTAGGCCAACTGATGAGGCCAAAACAGGCTTGAGAGACACTGAGAGGAGATGGCGACGGGCCAGATTCATCCCACGCGACTGGTCACGCCGAGTGACGGGCTCTCAACTGCTCCCGCTTCAAAGACTCATAGCTTCAGAGCACCTACCTAGTAGGCCTAGTGGTTAGAATGTGAGAACATCGATATCCATTTGTAGATTTTAGCCTAACTACTAAAACTCCAGAGTGAGATCAAGTTTATTGAAGAACGGGACGACTCCACCCTTCCCCTCCCTATACCCACCCATCCCCCCAAATGGTGTATTTTATTTTATCCCCAGTGGGAAGGCTTTTACTGTGGCGCGGTCCGCAAGCGTGTATAATAGAATAATTATTTTTCTACTGTGTTCACACCAGGTGTATGTTTTTATGGTTTTCTTGTACAACTTGATGAACAATGACATTAACATTTGATATTCCTTTGGCAAAAGGGGGATTCTGACTGTATAAAATCTATACTGCAAGCATAATTCGTTAAAGTAACCTGTGATGTACCAAACAACCTTCTCTGCCTACCTAAAACGGTAGACATGTTAATGATCCAACTATAATACTGCTCTCACACTCAGCATGTCTTGAAATGTTACATGTATCTCTGTGCAACATAGTCATCACTAGGTAACATTTAAATGAATTGTTAAATAAACTTGTTCCTAAACTTTGAGCAGTGTCTGTTGTGTGTGGTACTCGACACTTTGGAGTAGAAGTCCTATAAAATATGCGTCAAGGAGCTTTCCAGCATCTTGCACTTTCAGTAAACTGAAACTCCCTTGTAGACTTCTAGTGATCACAGGGTTGAGAAGAAATGGATTACATGTGACAGTAATCAGTTACAATTAAAAAAAAATATGTAATTAAATTGAAATAATTATTCATCTAAATGTTGGTGATAAAAGGCTTGCCTACGTATATATGACTTATATTAATATAACATTGTCCTCAGTCAAGAATTTCCTGTCCATTTTGATACTTGGTCCAATCAAAACATGACAACTTTAATTGAATAACAGTAAAAACAATGCTAACAGTCAACTTTTGAGTACTCAGTTTGTTTTTGTGGGGTGCATACACAGCATCTAGTTTTAAGACGTTCTTTTCGAGTATCGGGGCCTATTTCACGAAAGCAGAATTAGGGGTTAAACCTGGATTTAACACCTATCCTGTCTTAATTTAGCCAGGATTAGCAATGAATCTGTTTCATGAAAGCTGAATTATCTTACCAGATTAGTTTAGCCAGAGCACCCTGGATAAGTGTATCCATGACTCGATTTCACGAAAGAAGATTTACGCAATCCTACCTTAGTTACCATGGAAATGTAGCTGTGAAGTTAGCCTGGTAGGGACCAGGCTAACAGCCAAGTTTACTTAATCCAGTGCCTTGTTCTTCAAGTTTTTCCACAGTTAATTCAACACATGTGTTTGTATATGGACTCATTTTAATGACCCTGCATTCAAATAAAATGAAATAAATACAATAAGATATAATCAATTTAATTATATTACTGAAATAGAGGTGACCATGAATCATAATTGTTTCACAATGACTCATGTGATATGTCATTGTCACTCTGTTAACACTATAGATATACATATACATACATATATACGTGTGTGTGTGTGTGTGTGTGTGTGTGTGTGTGTGTGTGTGTGTGTGTGTGTGTGTGTGTGTGTATATTGTATATATATATAAATTATTAGTTACGGGTTTAAAAGACCCTCTTCACTGTACAATGTAAGTCAATGAGGAGCATAGTATATCCATCCTATCAACAAAAGACGTGTCTTTTCAACAGATATGTCTTTACCCACTGGGCAGTGGGCACACACAATACAACGGCCATACGCCGTGCATGGCGCATATAATAGGCTATCGCATTGTAGATTAGTAGGCGATAATTCCAATATTCACTATACACTCCTCATGTTTAAGCCTAACTGAATTATATATTTATGGACTTGTATATAAATTGTATATATTTTTGGACGACTTGTGCATTTAATTTGTCGGCAATAGGCTACTTTGCCACGCTTTCTCCCTGGATCCATATTAAGTCCAGCCGTCCATCAACATCAAATTTCTCTTTTGGGTCTTGGGACTCAAGACCCAAAAGAGAAATTAGATGTCTCCCCGGGAGCCGGGACCCAAGCCTCAAGACTCTTGAGCTAAAAAGTTTGCCAACCACTGCCATTTAGAACAGTGTTTTTTTTCAAACTTTTTCATACCAAGGACCCCTAAATTGATATACATTTGGCCGCGGAACCCCCATCTGAAAATGTTTTGTGCCAGGGACCCCCAGAAGCAAAGATTTGAGTTATAAGATATGCACACATTTTCAAGATTTTTCAAAAATAGCAGATCTACAAGCTCATAGTGCGGCACTCGGTGCCGCGCAATGAGCTTGTATATCTGCTATTTTTGAATTTGCCAAAGCTAAGTGGTTAAAAATGATTGTGACGCTATCAGTGGCGTACCCACCATAGAGGCAGGAATTAAAATCTTGCCTCCCCTAGAAGATGAAGTAAAAGACTTGACTGAAAAATCGAAACAGAATAGTGGCCGTTGGACTATTAGCCCGCCTCCTCGTCCATTCATGCGGGCAGGCAGCTAATAATCACCACCGTATCCATTCAGCAGAGCTATGGCAAGCCGTTTTAACATTTAATCGCTAGACTGGATGTGTATAGTAGATATCTATAATTCAGTTCTTCCTAGTCAAAACTAACGTTTCGGATATCCATAATGAAATTCCTCCTAGGAGGAACTGTCATTTGAGATATCCGAAACGTCATTCTTCCTAGGAGGAATGACGTCACTTTTCCCATTCATGTGTATTGGGCTTTGAGTTTCGGATATCCGTAACTGCATTCTGGATATCTAAAACCAACATTCTGGATATCTGCAATAGAATTCTTACTAGGAGGATCTCTTTCAGATATCTACAATGCAGTTCTTACTAGGACAAACTACCATTTTAGCTATCCGAAATAAAAAAAATCATTCCAGACCTCCGTAATTACATTTAGTATATCCATTAATTCATTGTTACTAGGACAAATGGAATTATGAATATCCACAATTCATATTATTACTAGTAAAAATGTAATTTCAGATATCTGCAATTAGTATTATGACTAGGAACAATACAATTACAGATATACATAAATATGTTATGGATATCTGGTGACAGGTAGATAAGACGCCATTTTAACATAAAAGGGTTGATTGACTATCTACAATTATATTTTAGATATCTCAAATAGCATTTCTCCTAGTAAAAACTGTATTCTTACTAGTCATAATGGTAATTAAATATATCCAAAATACATTCTTACTAGTAGAAATTGTATTTCACGATATCTAAAGCTGTATTTGTCCTAGTCAAAATTAATCTTGAAATCCTTAAAAAAAAAATAAGTAGCCGGCCATTTTGTATATCCAAAATGTAATTAAATATAACCACAATTCATATTATGACTAGTACTAATCGAATTATGGATATCCACAACTGCAATTGTGCTAGGAACAATGCAGTTCAATATATCTGTATTTATATTATCGATATCCGTAATTGTAATTCTTCCTATCCATAATGCAGTTTTAGATATCTATAACTGTAATATGATCGCTTTCCTTCCACCTGCAGAGGACGCTGTTTTCCTTTTTTTTTATGGGTTCCCAAGATCGAACGCTTCTGTATAATCCTATGCAAGCAAATGACCACGCTGATTGTCAAATACATTTATTATGTTAATGTCGCCATTGTCTGAAATTAGTCCAATCCTCAGCTTTGTTTAGGGTTACACATGTCCTCTCCATATCCAGATCACACTGGAGCCATGTTGGTTAATTATATCAATGTCAGTTGTTGCCTAGGTCAGTGGTTCTCAACATGAGGTCCGGGGAACAACAAGGGCCATTAAGGGGCTCCCGAGCAAATTGATAATTAAACATGCCAGAATATCATAAATTAACACAATTAGACAATTTAGCCTAGATTAGGAGAATGGCTGTTCTGATAGTTCGCTCTAAAAGCAATAGGCTTAGGCTAGAGATTCTGGTCATGGACAGGAATTCAAAAACACAAAGCCATTGCCTTGTTTCCATTGGGGTCCTTTGTACTCAATTCATAGTGACATTAAATGACAGACAGATATACACTACTCTGCAGAACATCATCTAAGCAATTTAAAAAATAGGAGAAAAATCTGACAATGAAATTCTTTCTTAATCACTTTATTTTTGGTGAATGTTCACCTAGTGCAGTGTTTCTCCCAGTCCTTCCTTAAGGGGGTTCCAGGGGGTCAGTTAGGAACCAAATAGATGAATGGATGAATGGATGAACAGGGGTCTTCAGCAGGGGGTCCGGGACCCCTAGGGGGTCCTCAGAGTTACTACAGGGGGTCCGCTAAATATCCCTTTTCTGAGGAGAACTTGACGCCTCGCAGTGCGAGGCGTTGTGAGCTTGTAGATCTGCTATTTTTGGCAAAGAGGCGTAGAGGGAAAAAAGAGCAGACCAAGAGAACAAAAAAAGTTAATCTGAAACACAATTTTATACAATATAGAAGAGGGGGTCCCTGCTTAATCTCTTTCTCAGCTAGGGGGTCCTTGGCCTGAAAACTTTGACGGCCCCTGCCCTACGGATGGAACCTCTCCCTCCGCTGTATAGCTCCGAGATGAGCTATATAGCGGAGGGAGAGGTTCCGATTGGATTTATTATACACATTGATTCTTGAATAGGCCTTTGGCATTAGGCATTGTACTACATTGACTAGAGGGTGTATGAAACGAAAGACTGCCAGCCAGGTAGCCTACTTATAACAAGGCGTTAATAAAGTGACCAACATGGCAGAGGAGTATTCTCATTGGGGCCAACAAGGCCATGGCCCGGTCTGTAAAACCCCCAGGGGGAAAAAATCAACATAACAACATTAGCAGCCCCTCACCCTTTAAGTCGCCTTTGTTTTCAAATGGGGCTCATTTGCATTCGGCCGAATTGTTAATGAGTGGCCATTAGGAAACCAGTTTCGCCGTCAAACTGGTTCTCCATTGCGCAGAGACAAGCACCTCTCCATTGAGAAATGCAATAGAAGAAGAACCGTCGTCCTGAAACACCCTGCCCCGCATCTAAACCGGCGGCCTCGGTCTGCGAAAAAAAATGGGGCAGTGTGTTTGGGACGAGCGTTCCATTTTCCACCCGGAATGGCTTGGTAATTCTCAATAGACTTATCAGCCGTTGTTGTGCTTACCCCCCCCCCAGATTTTAAGAATTAGCCATACTGGTGAGTGGTGACAGGATAAAAGTGTTGTCTCTTGACAATTTGTTGATCTGTGAGCCCAGGCCACCTGCAATTTACAGAGAATACAGGATAGGTGGGCATTAGGGACATCTGGGCACCCTGATGTAAAATTGGCTATTTTGTCGAAAATTAAAAAAAAATGAAATTAAAAAATGGTCCTAAGTAATGTAGATATGCACGTTATCTCAAACGTCCTTCCTTCAAATTCTTGTTTATGTCCATAAATGATATCGGTACTGGTTTTGTAAAAATGTTATAAATATTAGAGCTCATGTATACCTTATTTTACTTACAAACGTTTTCCAATTTAATGTTTTCTGGTACATATGGTAAGTTATCACTTAGCCTACATATAGTCTTCATCCTTGGTATGAAAACAATGGTGCGTGAATGAAGTATAATTGAAAACGATTTGTTTAGTGACGTTTTTTAGCAGCGTAACAAGGCATTAGAATTGTAGATCAAGAATTAAAAATTTTAACATATTCGGTTTAATAACTCACACCCTGTTAATGAATTTAAAAACTTTGTTTATGATAGCAGACATGTGTACAGTAGGTCCTTTGCTTGAAAATATTACATGTAGGTAAAAAAAATGGATGATTAAAAGAATTAAAAGAGAGAAAACTGTACAATAAGCCTCGCCCCCCCCTTTAAATTACGTAGTTATGGATATCTAAAATGACGTAGTTTTGGATATCTAAAATGGTAGTTTGTCCTAGTAAGAACTGCATTGTAGATATCTGAAAGAGTAGATCCTCCTAGTAAGAATTCTATTGCAGATATCCAGAATGTTGGTTTTAGATATCCAATGCAGTTACGGATATCCGAAACTCAAAGCCCAATACACATGAATGGGAAAAGTGACATCATTCCTCCTAGGAAGAATGACGTTTCGGATATCTCAAATGACAGTTCCTCCTAGGAGGAATTTCATTTATGGATATCCGAAACGTTAGTTTTGACTAGGACGAACTGATTTATAGATATCTGTTATACATATCCAGTCTAGTTATTAAATGTTAAAACGACTACTTATATATATTTTTTTTACAGATTTTAAGATATCTGACATAGAATTTAGACTAGGAGAAATTAAATTTTAGATATCTTGAAATACAATTTCTACTAGTAAGAATGTCAATATGGATATCTTTAATTACATTTATGACTAGTGAGAATACAGTTTTGACTAGGAAAAACGTGTTTTTGGCTATCTAAAACATATATTACAGATAGGAGCATGGTTCGATTAAATGTTAAAACGGCTTGCCATAATGGCAAGCCGTTTTAACATTTAATAGCTAGACTGGATATCTATAATTCAGTTCTTCCTAGTCAAAACTAACGTTTCAGATATCCATAATGATTCCTCCTAGGAGGAACTAGCTAGACTGGATATCTATAATTCAGTTCTTCCTAGTCAAAACTAACGTTTCGGATATCCATAATGAAATTCCTCCTAGGAGGAACTGTCATTTGAGATATCCGAAACGTCATTCTTCCTAGGAAGAATGACGTCACTTTTCCCATTCATGTGTATTGGGCTTTTAGTTTCGGATATCCGTAACTGCATTCTGGATATCTAAAAGCAACATTCTGGATATCTGCAATAGAATTCTTACTAGGAGGATCTACTCTTTCAGATATCTACAATGCAGTTCTTACTAGGACAAACTACCATTTTAGATATCCAAAACTACGTCATTATAGATATCCATAACTATGTAATTTAAAGGGGGGGCCGTTTTAACATTTAATAGCTAGACCGGATATCTATAATTCAGTTCTTCCTAGTCAAAACTAACGTTTCAGATATCCATAACGATTCCTCCTAGGAGGAACTAGCTAGACTGGATATCTATAATTCAGTTCTTCCTAGTCAAAACTAACGTTTCAGATATCCATAACGATTCCTCCTAGGAGGAACTAGCTAGACTGGATATCTATAATTCAGTTCTTCCTAGTCAAAACTAACGTTTCAGATATCCATAACGACATTCCTCCTAGGAGGAACTAGCTAGACTGGATATCTATAATTCAGTTCTTCCTAGTCAAAACTAACGTTTCAGATATCCATAATGACATTCCTCCTAGGAGGAACTGTCATTTGAGATATCCGAAACGTCATTCTTCCTAGGAGGAATGACGTCACTTTTCCCATTCATGTGTATTGGGCTTTGAGTTTCGGATATCCGTAACTGCATTCTGGATATCTAAAAGCAACATTCTGGATATCTGCAATAGAATTCTTACTAGGAGGATCAGATATCTACAATGCAGTTCTTACTAGGACAAACTACCATTTTAGATATCCAAAACTACGTCATTTTAGATATCCATAACTACGTAATTTAAAGGGGGGGGGGCGAGGCTTATTGTACAGTTTTCTCTCTTTTCATTCTTTTAATCATCCATTTTAGATATCCAAAACTACGTCATTTTAGATATCCATAATAACTATGTAATTTAAAGGGGAGGCCGTTTTAACATTTAATAGCTAGACCGGATATCTATAATTCAGTTCTTCCTAGTCAAAACTAACGTTTCAGATATCCATAACGATTCCTCCTAGGAGGAACTAGCTAGACTGGATATCTATAATTCAGTTCTTCCTAGTCAAAACTAACGTTTCAGATATCCATAACGATTCCTCCTAGGAGGAACTAGCTAGACTGGATATCTATAATTCAGTTCTTCCTAGTCAAAACTAACGTTTCAGATATCCATAACGACATTCCTCCTAGGAGGAACTAGCTAGACTGGATATCTATAATTCAGTTCTTCCTAGTCAAAACTAACGTTTCAGATATCCATAATGACATTCCTCCTAGGAGGAACTGTCATTTGAGATATCCGAAACGTCATTCTTCCTAGGAGGAATGACGTCACTTTTCCCATTCATGTGTATTGGGCTTTGAGTTTCGGATATCCGTAACTGCATTCTGGATATCTAAAAGCAACATTCTGGATATCTGCAATAGAATTCTTACTAGGAGGATCTACTCTTTCAGATATCTACAATGCAGTTCTTACTAGGAAAAACTACCATTTTAGATATCCAAAACTACGTCATTTTAGATATCCATAACTACGTAATTTAAAGGGGGGGGCGAGGCTTATTGTACAGTTTTCTCTCTTTTCATTCTTTTAATCATCCATTTTTTTTACCTACATGTAATATTTTCAAGCAAAGGACCTACTGTACACATGTCTGCTATCATAAACAAAGTTTTTTAATTCATTAACAGGGTGTGAGTTATTAAACCGAATATGTTAAAATTTTTAATTCTTGATCTACAATTCTAATGCCTTGTTACGCTGCTAAAAAACGTCACTAAACAAATCGTTTTCAATTATACTTCATTCACGCACCATTGTTTTCATACCAAGGATGAAGACTATATGTAGGCTAAGTGATAACTTACCATATGTACCAGAAAACATTAAATTGGAAAACGTTTGTAAGTAAAATAAGGTATACATGAGCTCTAATATTTATAAAATTTCTACAAAACCAGTACCGATATCATTTATGGACATAAACAAGAATTTGAAGGAAGGACGTTTGAGATAACGTGCATATCTACATTACTTAGGACCATTTTTTAATTTCATTTTTTTTAAATTTTCGACAAAATAGCCAATTTTACATCAGGGTGCCCAGATGTCCCTAGTGCCCACCTATCCTGTATTCTCTGTAAATTGCAGGTGGCCTGGGCTCACAGATCAACAAATTGTCAAGAGACAACACTTTTATCCTGTCACCACTCACCAGTATGGCTAATATAGTGCAAATGATATGCTCGTTAACCCCTGCATTGCAGAGCAGAGAACAAAGAGAGAGTTCCATCCATGTTGCACTGGCCTATGGTTCTGACGTTGACCGGGACAGATTCTTAAATCTGGGGGGGGGACGCTCGTCCCAAACACACTGCCCCATTTTTTTCCGCAGACCGAGGCCGCCGGTTTAGATGCGGGGCAGGGTGTTTCAGGACGACGGTTCTTCTTCTATTGCATTTCTCAATGGAGAGGTGCTTGTCTCTGCGCAATGGAGAACCAGTTTGACGGCGAAACTGGTTTCCTAATGGCCACTCATTAACAATTCGGCCGAATGCAAATGAGCCCCATTTGAAAACAAAGGCGACTTAAAGGGTGAGGGGCTGCTAATGTTGTTATGTTGATTTTTTCCCCCTGGGGGTTTTACAGACCGGGCCATGGCCTCGTTGGCCCCAATGAGAATACTCCTCTGCCATGTTGGTCACTTTATTAACGCCTTGTTATAAGTAGGCTACCTGGCTGGCAGTCTTTCGTTTCATACACCCTCTAGTCAATGTAGTACAATGCCTAATGCCAAAGGCCTATTCAAGAATCAATGTGTATAATAAATCCAATCGGAACCTCTCCCTCCGCTATATAGCTCATCTCGGAGCTATACAGCGGAGGGAGAGGTTCCGTAGGGCAGGGGCCGTCAACGTTTTCAGGCCAAGGACCCCCTAGCTGAGAGAGAGATTAAGCAGGGACCCCCTCTTCTATATTGTATAAAATTGTGTTTCAGATTAACTTTTTTTGTTCTCTTGGTCTGCTCTTTTTTCCCTCTACGCCTCTTTGCCAAAAATAGCAGATCTACAAGCTCACAACGCCTCGCACTGCGAGGCGTCAAGTTCTCCTCAGAAAAGGGATATTTAGCGGACCCCCTGTAGTAACTCTGAGGACCCCCTAGGGGTCCCGGACCCCCTGTTGAAGACCCCTGTTCATCCATTCATCCATTCATCCATTTGGTTCCTAACTGACCCCCTGGAACCCCCTTAAGGAAGGACTGGGAGAAACACTGCACTAGGTGAACATTCACCAAAAATAAAGTGATTAAGAAAGAATTTCATTGTCAGATTTTTCTCCTATTTTTTAAATTGCTTAGATGATGTTCTGCAGAGTAGTGTATATCTGTCTGTCATTTAATGTCACTATGAATTGAGTACAAAGGACCCCAATGGAAACAAGGCAATGGCTTTGTGTTTTTGAATTCCTGTCCATGACCAGAATCTCTAGCCTAAGCCTATTGCTTTTAGAGCGAACTATGATCAGAACAGCCATTCTCCTAATCTAGGCTAAATTGTCTAATTGTGTTAATTTATGATATTCTGGCATGTTTAATTATCAATTTGCTGGGGAGCCCCTTAATGGCCCTTGTTGTTCCCCGGACCTCATGTTGAGAACCACTGACCTAGGCAACAACTGACATTGATATAATTAACCAACATGGCTCCAGTGTGATCTGGATATGGAGAGGACATGTGTAACCCTAAACAAAGGTGAGGATTGGACTAATTTCAGACAATGGCAACATTAACATAATAAATGTATTTGACAATCAGCGTGGTCATTTGCTTGCATAGGATTATACTGAAGCATCAATGAGCGTTCGATCTTGGGAACCCATAAAAAAAAAAGGAAAACAGCGTCCTCTGCAGGTGGAAGGAAAGCGATCATATTACAGTTATAGATATCTAAAACTGCATTATGGATAGGAAGAATTACAATTACGGATATCGATAATATAAATACAGATATATTGAACTGCATTGTTCCTAGCACAATTGCAGTTGTGGATATCCATAATTCGATTAGTACTAGTCATAATATGAATTGTGGTTATATTTAATTACATTTTGGATATACAAAATGGCCGGCTACTTATTTTTTTTTTAAGGATTTCAAGATTAATTTTGACTAGGACAAATACAGCTTTAGATATCGTGAAATACAATTTCTACTAGTAAGAATGTATTTTGGATATATTTAATTACCATTATGACTAGTAAGAATACAGTTTTTACTAGGAGAAATGCTATTTGAGATATCTAAAATATAATTGTAGATATTCAATCAACCCTTTTATGTTAAAATGGCGTCTTATCTACCTGTCACCAGATATCCATAACATATTTATGTATATCTGTAATTGTATTGTTCCTAGTCATAATAATAATTGCAGATATCTGAAATTACATTTTTACTAGTAATAATATGAATTGTGGATATTCATAATTCCATTTGTCCTAGTAACAATGAATTAATGGATATACTAAATGTAATTACGGAGGTCTGGAATGATTTTTTAATTTCGGATAGCTAAAATGGTAGTTTGTCCTAGTAAGAACTGCATTGTAGATATCTGAAAGAGTAGATCCTCCTAGTAAGAATTCTATTGCAGATATCCAGAATGTTGGTTTTAGATATCCAGAATGCAGTTACGGATATCCGAAACTCAAAGCCCAATACACATGAATGGGAAAAGTGACGTCATTCCTCCTAGGAAGAATGACGTTTCGGATATCTCAAATGACAGTTCCTCCTAGGAGGAATTTCATTATGGATATCCGAAACGTTAGTTTTGACTGGAAGAACTGAATTATAGATATCTACTATACACATCCAGTCTAGCGATTAAATGTTAAAACGGCTTGCCATATGCCATACAATTTCTACTAGTAAGAATGTAGTTATAGATATCTGTAGCCTAATAAGGATTTTGACTAGTCAAAATGCAGTTTTGACTAGTCTAAATGTAATTACAGATATCTGCAATTACTTTATGACTAGTAAGAATACAGTTTTAACTAGGAGAAATTCTATTTGCGATATCACAAATATAATTCTAGATAGTCAATGGACACTTTTTATATTAAAATGGCGTAATATCTACCTGTCACCAGATATCTGTAATTGTATTGTTCCTAGTCATAATACTAATTGCAGATATCTGAAATTCCATTTGTACTAGTAATAATATGAATTGTGGATATCCATAATTCCATTTGTCCTAGTCAATATGTATTTATGGACATACCAAATGTAATTACGGAGGTCTGGAATTATTTTTTAATTTCGGATATCTAAAATGGTAGTTTGGCCTAGTAAAAACTGCATTGTAGATATCTGAAAGAGTAGATCCTCCTAGTAAGAATTCTATTGCAGATATCCAGAATGTTGGTTTTAGATATCCAGAATGCAGTTACGGATATCCGAAACTCAAAGCCCAATACACATGAATGGGAAAAGTGACATCATTCCTCCTAGGAAGAATGACGTTTCGGATATCTCAAATGACAGTTCCTCCTAGGAGGAATTTCATTATGGATATCCGAAACGTTAGTTTTGACTAGGACGAACTGATTTATAGATATCTGTTATACATATCCAGTCTAGTTATTAAATGTTAAAACGGCTACTTATATTTTTTTTTTACAGATTTTAAGATATCTGACATAGAATTTTGACTAGGAGAAATTAAATTATAGATATCTTGAAATACAATTTCTACTAGTAAGAATGTCAATATGGATATCTTTAATTACATTTATGACTAGTGAGAATACAGTTTTGACTAGGAGAAAGGTGTTTTTGGCTATGTAAAACATATATTACAGATAGGAGCATGGTTCGATTAAATGTTAAAACGGCTTGCCATAGCAGAGCAACCCTCGCCTATATAGTGATGCAAATGTATGCCTTTGTCTTCATGGGGAGTGCCAGGGGTGGGGGTCCGGGCCATCACCTGTATTCACCTGGCATAAAAGGGGCTCTGAGAGCAGCTTGCTCCATCGCCTGCCCTAAATGTAATTCCTAGGAACGCCACTGTTCCATGAGCTGCTGCAGTGCTGCTGTTCAGCCACAGAGAAGAACGCCGCTCTGGTTTTGGGCTCCATGATTGGTCAAGTTCAAGGATTCTGCTATACTTTCATGGTATTTTATGGGAATACGTGATTAAAGTCTGGCTTTACCACCCTGGCTCGACAAGGTCTAGCTCATGGTCTAGCTCGACAAAGTCACTCCTTTTCAGCCTGGCTTGGCGTTCATGGAACGGAATAAACCAGACTTTGTCAAACCTGGATTTGACTTAAATCCAGGCTTATTTAATTCTCCTTTAGTGTAATAGGCCCAATTTTTTTTATCACAGAACCTGAATGATTATATTTCAATTTTAAGAGGGTAATCAGTAATAAACACATTTTAAAAGTAAACTTCCCAACCCGCAATAAGCTATGCTCTGAGAGCACATTTGTCTCTGTCGGTTGGAAACCTTGTATGTCCAAAACTGTTCAAATTCAAAAATAGCAGATCGACAAGCTCAAAGCGTGTCCGTGTTCCGAGCTTGAGGATCTGCTATTTTTGATACTTTTGTGACGCTGAAGTATGATCAAGTAGTAGGGCATTAACTTACGAATAAACACAAAAAGTTAATATGGAGATATGAGGTTTCTGCCAGACAGCAACGATAAATAACATTCAGGCATATTCCAGCATCTGTAAACCTGTTTATAGCTCAGCTTACACTCGTTTCCTCTAGTCACTAGGGGTCAGTAAGAGAGCAGGGGTGATGCAACTTTGATGCTGGAGAGGGCCACTATATTTCTACACTCACTCCAGGGGGCCACATTGCATATAGTGTCGGGCAGACACCTCTTATCTCCTATTTTAACCTTTTTCGTAAATTAATGCCATACTTCGCCATTCTATTCACACAAAAGATTCAGGATTCCAATTCACAAATAGCAGATCTACATGCTCAAAGCACGTCGCACTGTGACGTGTTTTGAGCTTGTAGCTCCGCTTCTTTTGCCATTTTTGAATTGGAATCCTGATTTCTTTTTTTGCTATTTTTGAATTGGAATCCTGAAAAGTAACATTTTTATTTAATTTCAAATGCATTTAGTTACTACGTATGTTCTAAGTGTATCTTTATGAACTTAAATACAGATACATAGGACATAAAAAAAGACAATAGAATTTTAATGCTAGTCATTTAGCTACTAATAGATAGACTGAAGTAATTAAAGCGGGTCATGTTTGCATGTTAGGAATAGTAACAGCTGAAATCAATAATATATCAGTATTCCGATATTAACCTGCGGGCCACATTAAGTGAAGGTGGGGGCCGCCAGTTGCCCATGTATGCACTAGACTAGAGTCTAGTGGGTGTTAGCTTACTGACCCCTAGTGGCCTGATTTGGCCTTCGCTAAAGCTGCCTTATACTTGCATTTAAACAGTTCGTCCCCTTGCATTTTATTAGTTAGCCTATATATCCATTCATCCACATGCATATTATAAACACTGAATATTGTCATAGTATCATTCATAGTAAACTCTATAGTGTTCACCAAGCCTGCATATTATTTTGACAACTCTCATGCCAAAGAATCACACAATAGGCTAAATCCAGGAGACACAGCCCAACGATCACTTTTTAACAGCATATTATTTTTTATTAGTTTCTGTAACCAAACCAAGAGAATGTAAATAAGACCGTACATATTTTAATACAGCGATGAAACCCCTGTACAAGTAAAACAAAAAACAAAAAAACAATCATTAACCCTCACTCCCTCCCCCATCCTCCAATATCCCAGGTCTCATTTCTTTGCCCTCCTGATAGGTCAGAATGGAAGCTTCTACCCCTCTCCTCCTCCTCCACTCGCCGAGGGGGTGCATTGAACTGTACATTTCTCGAAGGACCCTTGTCATCGTTAAGCCCCAAGATGAGAGAGAACGCTGTGTGTGTGGAGAGCCCAGCGGAGGTAAGGCAGAGGCAGGAGAGGACAGGACTGATTGCTCTCCTCTCGTTTTGTAAGGGAAAAAAAACAAAAACAAAATAAACGTGTTCTTCTGCCCAAATGCTTCAGAACCACATAATCTTCAGGCTTCTCTTTTTTTTTATAACTTTTTCCTTTCTATTTTTCTTAACCTTTTTATGTGTTCTGCTTTTGTTTCCCCCGTCTTTACGAGAGGAGGTTTTTAATGTACACTTCTCATGACTAGAAAGGCCAAGCCCTCAACACCCTTTCTATTCCTCTAAAGTAGCCCCTATCCTGCAATGTCCTAGCTAAAGGGCACTGGAACTCCCGTCAATAGCAGCAGGGCTGGGTTCTTTACAGTGAAGTGTGTGTGTGTGTGGGTGTGCGCGCGTGCGCATGCACAAGTTGAGTGAGGCTACGGAAGGGTGTCCAAGCAGTGTGTGAGAAGCAGGCCCTAAGATTGGAGCATTTACCTGTAAGCAACCGTTTCTAAAACAACCAATACTATTATAGCTCCACTCTGAACTCTGCTGCCACAGCAGCGGCAACATCAAAGGCCCTGTGACATCATCATCTTTTACTTCTTTTCCTTTGGCTAAAATATACAGGAGAGATTTCAGCTACAATCTTTCCGCCATTTATACCGTGTGTAAACACTCTCACCACCACCACTACACGCACGCACGCACACACACAGACACCACCTCATCAATATTCTCAGGCAAGGAGATGAGAGCAGAAGGCAGGAGCAAAAGGCTTGCAGGCAGATTCTAATCAATGAATCAATCGATATATATCAATCAACTACTGCAATTTCACATTTCCTCTCTGGGAAAAAACAAACAAAACAAAACAAAAAAAACAGAATGACGATAGAATTCCTGATTTTTTTTATGTCTCTCCTTTCAGTGAACATGGTGGAAACCGTTGAGCAAGAAAATGGGGCAGTGTGTGCACGTGTGTGGTAATGTGCTGTACAGCTCTCCACACATGCACACACATGTATGGATTAGTAAAGATGGGAAGATTGAAAAGTTGGGGGGGGGAAAGCAAAACTGTTCTTCACTAAAAAGACATATCTCTTTAAATAAGATTGTTCGTCCAACTACAAAAACAATTGATTCATTCTTTCGTTAACAAAATAACATACCTGTCCTCCCTATAATACGGGTGCTTCTACTTGGGGGAAAAAAAATAAAATGGAACAGAAATCATAGAGCTATAAAAATGGCAAACTCAGCAGCGAATCTAGTCTTTTTTTTTTCCTTCTCCTCTCTTAAAGTCTGCCACCGCGTGTCTACCGTTTGTAGCAGATCTCTAAGTTAACCGCTCGTCGTGGCGCTAACGTTATTCCTCCCCCATTGCAACTGCATGATGGGAAAATTCAAACTCAAACAAACTGCCCCACCTACGGTGGGTGCAGAAGAGGAGGGGGGGGGGGGGGGGGGGTGAGAGAGAAGAGAGGCTAAGATTATGTACAAACACTCAACAGTAAGCTCTTCTCTCAGTAACCGTTTACAATTTGGATCTCTACCCCTCCCCACTCCCTTCCACCAGGGGCTGCTGTGACATGGGAGGGAGGGGGTCGGGTGTGAGTGAGTGAACAGAGAGCAGCCTGGATCCCCTCTCCTCCTCCCCCCTGTCATCATTTCACCTGAAGAGGGCGTGGTGGGAGCGTGGTGGGGGGGGCGCGTCGGTCTTTTACTTGCCCTCCTCTGGTTTGATGGCCTGGGGCTTTATAGGGCCAGTCCGTATGGGCTTGCCCGTAGAGAGAGGGGTTTTGTCGGGCTCCTGGCGGTCAGAGATGCCGCCGCCGCCCCCCGTCTGGTGGTTGGGAGCCATGTTGTCGAGGAGGAGAGGGGGTTTCTGGTCGAGGCGAGGCGCTTTGCTGATGGTCGGGGGGGCCTTCATCTGCTGCTGCTGCTGCTCTGAAAAGAACTTATGAGTGGACTGAAGCACCTCGGCCCTCTGCTTCGCCTGCCAAGGAACACAGCAAAAATACAAAAGGGATATAAGCCACACAATCACGTTGTTATTGATAGTACAGCAAAGTTGATTTTGTCGTTTTTTCACTAAATAAAAACTAAGCTATGATGACTAAAACTAGGACTAAACATATTGACAATTTCGTCAAATATAAACTAGACTAATGTTAGTGAGGGACTATTGGAGAAGATATCCAGTAGAATTAAGACAAATCATTTTGTTTGGTTGCGCTTGGGTGTTGTGCTCTGAAAACGGCAGATCTACAAGCTCACAACGCGTCGCGCTGCGACGCGTTGTGAGCTTGTAGATCTGCTATTTTCAGCATGCAACCAAGTGTAAAATCAGCCATTACGACCCAAAATACATTTCAGTCAACTAAATCAACTGTAGATTTAGTCGACTACAATCTTATGACATTTAGTCAACTAAAACTAGACTAACAGTAAAACATTTCAGATGACTAAAATATGATTAAACTAAATGGAGTTGGATTCAAAAGACTATGACTAAGACTAACAGTAAAACATTTCAGATGACTAAAATATGATTAAACTAAATGGAGTTGGATTCAAAAGACTATGACTAAAACTAAATCAAAATTTGCTGTCAAAATCAACACTATAGTACAGTGGAACAAGGAGAGAATGTTGCAGAGTAGCATCCCGCAAAATGGACTGCCCGGCCCGGGAGTCGAACTGTGGGACTCACTGGCAGGCATCGGAGTCTATATGGTAATACACGGCCCTAACCACTTGGCTAGCGGGCGGCCCCAACATCCTACACATCCCACTTTTGGGCATGTCATTGACTCTTTTGACTGCCGTCGACACGTTTTCGAGGCAATTGCTACTTGGTCCACTTGGCCGTCGACGCGTTAAGACGCGCTGATAGCTTTTTCATTGTTTAATCGGTGATCGCTCTGTTCTGTGTATCTTCCACCGTCAGTTTCTCTTTTTGTTCACTTCACACTCACCCGGATGCAGATTCATTGGGGTTCCGTTTCCGGTTCTCGGTTTTAGCTTAAAAATGTGATTTTTAACGGAGAGCTCCGGTTGTATTTTCTTTAGTCTGGATGACGAACAGTTATCGTCGTTGTGTATACCAACAATCTGAAACCCGATCATAAGCTAAGCTAAGCTAAGATGGCCTCCGGAAGAGCGGCGGAAATACGCAGCTGGATATGAATATCTATTGTTTTAAAGCGAACATTTTTAACTCAAATCTTTGCTTCTGGGGGGTCCCATGGAACAACATATTTTGAGATGGGGGTCAGCAGCCAAATTCATATCATTTTGGGGGTCCTTGAGATGAAAAGCTTGAGCACCACCGATATAGAAACAGTTTTTTTCAAAATACTGTTAGGATTTAGAAGACATTTTTGCAGAATCGGCCTCAGGTCTTAATGGGTTAATAACTGAATTCCGAAAAAACATTTCAGTTTGAGAGCAGCATGGAAAAAATGACTACCTTGAGGTCCTGCTCTGCCGTCCGATTAGCCTGCGTGCCTCTGGGTACGAGGGAGGGTCCTCCAGGAGGCCCCCGGGGGGGCGGGTGCTGGCTGTGCTGCGGGTGCTGCTGGGGTCGGGGGTGTGGCATCAGACCTCCGCCCATGTTGGGAGACATGGGAGGCCCCATGGGGTTGCGCTGCTGAACGCCGCCCGCAAACGAGTTGGCGTGCGGAGGAGGTCGAACCAGGGGAGAGACGATGTTCGGTTGGGACAAAATCTGTGGAGACAAAATAAAAAAAGGATGATAGAGACAAATTTGTGTGATGTGAAATCTGCACAGTAATTTAACTCTAAGAGTAAAACACTTTTTGGTCGATGTCCTCGGTGGTCAGAGGTGGAAAGTAACTAAGTACAGTAGAATGAAATGAAATAAAAATAAATAGTTGATTTCAAAAAACAAACAGCATAATGCAATAACAAGTCTCTCTCACACTCAAAACTCATTCTGAAAATAAATAAGATGGGTGTAAAAACCTGCGGTGGGTTGAACTGTCCTGGGAACTGCTGAGTCATTCTCATGCCAGCAGAGCTAACCTGTGGGTTGAACTGTCCAGGGAAGTGCTGAGCCATCCTCATGCCAGCGGAGCTGGGCTGGAACTGTTTCTGGTACAGCATGCTGTTCATTTTACTGGACTGGCTACTGGGAGAGGTGGAGCTGGCCCTGCAGAGAGAGAGAGAGAGAGAGAGGAGACGACGGAGGAGCCAGAGAGATAGGATGGTGTTAAAGGTTTCAGGACGTTCAGTTTTACCACACATTGAAAGTCTTTGTCATGGTCCTTCAAACGTGTATAAAAAGTTTTAACAAAAAAATACACTCCAGTGATCCATGGCAGGTTTTTCTCTCTCACATTTCTAAAGCCTTTTCAACTGCAATGAAAAAATAAATATTTGCCTGCGGGTGTCGCTGTTGAGGGATTTTGCCTGTCAATTATCACCTCTGCTCCGCCCCCCCGAAAGCAAAGGATAGGGGAGGGGAGGGGCTAGGAGGAGAGTGGGCGGGATTAATGGGCTGTGACTTCACTGCCGAAAGGCCAAGCTCAGATTACTTTTCAGCCTAATTATTCAGAAAACCCCAGACCACAGAAAATCCACTGAATGTTCAAAGTTCAGATTTTTTTTGGGTGTAATTGAGGTCATAAAACCCCCCAAAAAACATAAAAAATTAAAACAAACAACAACACAGGGACACAACGCCGTGGTGGCTCCCATGTGGATCTCACAGACTTCATGTCGGCAGTATGTGACATGATCGGTCGTCTATGATTTATCAATACGACCAGGGTTTCAGCCCCAGTCTGAACCCTGTCGACTTCCAAAATAGAATTAAAGCTACAGATTTCAGATAATGTCAAACAAATGGCTACCCTCCTACAGAGCAGTGTTGATTTTGACAGTACATTTTGATTAAGTTTTAGGCGTAGTCTTTTGAATAAAATTCTGTTTAGTTTTAGTCATATATTTTTTTTTTAGTCACCTGAAATGTTTTACTGTTAGTCTAGTTTTAGACGACTAAATATCATAAGATTATAGTCTTGGTTGCATGCTGAAAATAGCTGATCTACAAGCTCACAACGTGTGAGCTTGTAGATCTGCTATTTTCAGAGCGCAAACACAACATCAAATGACTTGTCTTTTAGTTCTACTGGATCTCTTCTCCACTAGTCCCTCTGTAACATTTTAGTCTAGTTTTTATTTGTTGACAAAATTCTCAATATATTTAGTCTTAGTTTTAGTCATCATAGCTTAGTTTTTATTTAGTTTTAGTCAGCGAAAAAAGGTAGTCAACGAACACTTTTCGTCATAGTTTTAGTCGACGAAATCAACACTGCTACAGAGCCATGCTGTAATGCTGTAAAATGTATGTGTTAATTCATTGTAAAGTTAAGTAAAGTAAGAACAGCTGGTCATGTGTGGGTCAATCATTCATCCGCCACCGGTGTCTCCTGTGTGCGTTTATACTTACATTCATGGATGTATAAATGTCTTTGTGCGTGGATGAGAACTAATGTGCTTTGTAGTGCATGTGTCTGTGATTCTGTCGAGTGTGTCTTAATGCGAGTTGCTGTGTCTAACCTGTAAGGACTAGATGTGGGCGTGGTGCTCCTGGCGCCAACAGGAGGAGTACCAGGCTTTATATCCATCCCACCGCTGAACAGCTTCATGTCAATGTCCATCTGGACAGAAAGACACACACACACACACACACACACATATATACGGTGATTTATACGTCAGCCATGAAGATCGCTTGCACAGAGAACGCAACCACGTATAAATCAGGCTCTAAAGGTTCCTTGAGGGGGTTCTAAATTGACCCTTACAAGTCTATGACTCTACAAATGGATCCATTTGTATACGGTCAGAGTCAAAGGACAACTTTGTGTTTTTACAACCAAGGTTTATGTTTTAGCTCGTAATCAAAGTAAATAAAAGATGTGTTATTTTTTTTTTCGTTTAATGCTTTCTATAGTTTTAGCAATTGTCGCGGTCTCTTTTTACAGTGGGCAGGTGGCTAAATATGTCTTTTTTTACACAATAAAAAAGGTCCTGTGGTCTTTGATGGCCAGATGTGAGTTATTGGGGGCTAGAAGAGCTACTGTAAATAATAATAAAGACCTCGCCGGGTTATTTAGCCACCTGCCCGAATGCCCCCGCCCACTGTAAAAAATATCGCAGAAATTGCTAAAACTATAGAAAGCAGTAAATGAAAAAAATGTAACACTCATATTTTATTTACTTTAATTACAAGCTAAAACATAAACGTTTGAGAAATACTGGATTAGACAGACATAGACACAGGGCGCTATCTCACACTTAAGACAGACAAACATATACATGGGGGGGGGGGGGGGGGAAATACCTTGTTGGATTGGGGAGGCATCATGTTGTGGTTAGGACCCATCATGCCCCGGTACGGCTGAGAGACGGCGGCCTGCCTGTTCATGCTGGGAGGCTGGGCCTGGGGGGGCGTGGGGGGCAGAGCCAGGAGAGGCTGCCCGCCTCCCGAACCAAAGTTGGACAGGGACAGCTGGGAGCCGGGCAGAGGGACGGTCACCTAGGTTTGGGGCGGGGGAGGTATAAAAAAAAAGAAAAGGAACCGACGTTGTTTGTGACTGTGCGCTGTTGTTACGTATAGGTGGGAAAAAAAGCATTTGGTTTTGAGTGGGAATGGTGGAACGTGCGATGTAATACATCTGTGTTGTGTTTGTGCATGCTTTACCTGTTGTAATGCTGCATGCATTACCTGTTGCATTGCAGAGCTCGGAGACTGAGTGTTGCTGTAGTAGCTACTCTGACCGTGTTGCTGCACCTGCCCCGAGTACATGTTGGAATGCTGATTCATCCCCTGCCGAGCCTGCTACACGCACACGCACGCACACACACACACACAAAGAGAGTGACATATTGGAGTAATGAGATCAACAGGATGGCTGCAACTAACCAACCAACACACGAATTAAGATGAAATTATGGTAAAATAAGGTTATAAAAAGGCGAATCAAATTATAGTAAATGCTCTCACAATAGCAGATCTACAAGCTCATAGAGCTATGAGCTTGTAGATCTGCTATTTTTGAAAAATCTCAAAAATATGTGCAAATCTTTCAATCTTTTTCTAAAAAGGCGAACATTTTGAACTCAAATCTTTGCTTCTGGGGGGTCCCTGGCACAACATATTTTCAGGTGGGGGGTCCGCGGCCAAATACATTTTGGGGGTCCTTGACATGAAAACGTTTGAGAACCACTGCCCTAGCAGACTACTAATATTTTCCTCATGCCTAATCAACAGCCGGTAGCAGTAAATTTCGATAGGCTCTATTCACAGCAGCCATATTGTGAAGACATTCACTGGTGTTACCAATGATACTAATGAAGGCTCTGTTCCATTCTGGTCAAACAGAGTCAGGGTGCTGATATTGTGCATGTTGGCTCACTGGAAACACCAGTGGGTCTACAGTTGGGGTCCAGGGACCCTCATGGGCTTCCAAATGGCCCATTACAGGTGTGTAACTCTGAGAGTGTACAAATGGAACCAAATGGACCCGTAAGGGTAGGGTTGCCAACATCCAGAACTGGGGAAACGGGACACATGCACGCGCGTGCATGGGTCCCTCGCGCATTTTTTTTCGGGTTTCCCGCGGATAAAGTTACTTTTTGTGTTACTTTATTTCGGGGTTAGGGTTAGGGTTAGGGTTATGTGATTTCATTATTTTGGGGGAGCCGCGCCCACTGGAGAAAATCTCACACACACACACACACACACACACACACACGCGTGCGAGCACTGTGCCTGCCCTGTCAACTGAGCGGTCCAAGCGCCCTTCGCATACAGCACACAAACACGAAGCCAGACACACTGCATTGTGCGCAAACAGAAATATATTTTTTATTTTTCCCTTTACACCGGAGTCCGGGACAAACAAAGTCCCGTAAGGGACACGCCCCTTTTGGCTCAAATACGGGGCGTCCCGGCTAATACGGGACGGTTGGCAACCCTACGTAAGGGTCCATTTGTACACTCTCAGAGTTATGGGGGTCGTGGAAACACTGTGCTATACTAATTGGAACAGAGTCTTCATTAGTATCATTGGTAACACCTGTGAATGTCTTCATAATATGGCTGCTCATAGTCTAAAATCGGTAGCAGGAAATTAAGAGCACGACACCATTAGCATTTAAGTCAGTACCTGCAGTAAGTGTGTATCAATGAGCTGGGAGCCTCCCATCCCAGACGGCTGGTTAAGCTGCGGCTCAAACAGGATGGGGATGTGCTGGGTGGAGGACTGCTGCTGATAGGCCAGGTTGGACTGAGGCTTGCCCAGCTCCGGGGCCTGCACGCCGGGGTAGCTGTGCAGGGAGGGCCCCGACAGCATCATGGAGGGCTGGGACAGGCTGCTCTGCATGAAAGCCTGCTGAGACCTGTGGGAAAACACATGAGTAGGGCTGTCACATGATTAAAAACATGTTAAGTGGACAATTCATTGTTAAACAAATAATTGCAAATAATTATTTAATTGTGTTTTTTGGCATTAAACATGGGACCATTATGGATCAAAACTAAATTTCTGTTTGCCTGTTAGGCTCCATAATCAGAAATTGCACAATGCACATTATGCCAAATAACTTAAATATACAAATACATATCTGACTTATTTAATAAGTTTTATACTTTCCATTTTTTTTTTTAAATAGCGGAAATAGCAGATTTACAAGCTTACAAAAACGTGTAGATCTGCTATTTCTGGAAAATGTACAAACATTTGAATATGGAAACGATTATAGAAAAAATAGTTGCTATTATCTCAAATACATGCGGCCCCCACCTTCACTTAAAGGACAACTTTGGTTTTTTACAACCAATGTTTATGTTTTAGATTGTAATTAAAGTAAATAAAATATGAGTGTTAAAATTTTTAAATTTACTGCTTTCTATAGTTTTAGCAATTTTCACAATCTTTTTTACAGTGTTTTCACAGTGGGCGGGGGCATTCTGTCCGGTGGCTAAATATGTATTTTTTTAACACATTAACCCGGCGTTTTCTTTATTATTATTTACAGTAGCTCTTCTAGCCCCCAATAACTCACATCTGGCCATCTCAGACAGCCGGACCTTTTTTATTGTGTAAAAAAGGCATATTTAGCCACCGGACAGAATGCCCCCGCCCACTGTAAAAAATATCGCAAAAAATGCTAAAACTATAGAAAGCAGTAAATGAAAAAAAAAATACACTCATCATTTATTTACTTTAATTACAAGCTAAAATATAAACATTGGTTGTAAAAAACCAAAGTTGTCCTTTAATGCGGCCCGCAGGTTAATATCGGAATACTGATATATTATTGATTTCAGCTGTTACAATTCGAATGTATTTGTACTAAAGTTAAAAAGTTATCAAAAGTATAACTAAATGCATTTGAAATTATAAAAAAGGTTTTACTTTTCAGGATTCCAATTTAAAAATAGCAAAAAAAAAAAAAAAAAACAGGATTCCAATTCAAAAACAGCAAAAATAGCCGATCTACAAGCTCAAAACGCGTCGCGGTGCGACGCGTTTTGAGCTTGTAGCCTGTCTGCTATTTTTGCCACTTTTAGCTGGTTGAGTCATCAGCAATGTGTTGCAGTGCAAAAGTGAATATTCAAGCAGTGTGTGTGTGTGTGTGTGTGTGTGTGTGTGTGTGTGTGTGTGTGTGTTACCTATAAGGCTGCAGGGAGGAGCTGAACAGGTCCTGAGGCTGGGAGACCGGCGGTCCGGTGTTGAGCCCTAGCTGGGCTTGGTGTGTGTGTTGGTGTGTGTGTTGGTGCTGATGTTGGTGTTGGTGTTGGTGCTGCGGCTGCCCCTGCAGGGGGGCGTACATGGGGATCGGAATCTGTTGTACCGCCGTTGGCTAACGGGGGGGGAAAGCACACAGAGAGAGCGAGAGAGAGACAAAGCATGGATGTTTAGAGGATTTAAAGAACGGATCACAAAAACAACAGTCAGGCACCACATTGGTCCTGGTCAAATATAGCTTTTTTCCTTTTGATGGCAGCAGGACACGGAACTCCTACCTGCAGCACATTCGTTCGACGCTGTATTAGGTCAGCGTAATGCCCAACAGGATGCGAGTTGATGTCCTGCCGATGTCTATCTCCCGAACCGCTGTACTGTACCTGGGAGAGTCCCGGCTGGAAGCCCTGCTGCTGGGCCATGGAGGGCGGAGCCAGGCGGGGGTGCGGGGTGCTGAAAAGGTGGCTAGTGTCCATGTAGAAGGCCGGGATCTGGGCTGCAGAACCTTGGCGGACGAGACAATCGAGTTTTAACGGTGTCGTTTTTTTTTAGATTTGACGTTTAAAAAAAAGCATTATTTTACACTTTGGCTATTCAATAATAGCAGATATGCAAGCTCGTAGCGCGGCACCGAGTGCCGCGCTACGAGCTTGTAGATCTGCTATTTTTGAGAAATCGTGAAAATGTATGCAACTCTTTGAACATATATTTTTTAAAGCGAACATTTGTAACTCAAATCTTTGCTTCTGGGGGGGTCCCTGGAACAAAACATTTTGAGATGGGGGTCCGCAGCCAAATACATATACATTTTGGGGGTCCTTGACGTGAAAAAGATTGAGAACCGCTGACATCGTAAACATACGTTTTTTTCAAAAAACAGTTGTACAATCGGTCTCAGGTCTTAATGGGTTGAATGAAAATGCAAGGAACTGAAGGAAAGTAAGTAGTAGCAGTGTGAGGAATTTTGCTTCTTCCTTTTCATAAGTACCCAATGCTGGTGGGTACGGTACCTATATTCACATAACATGTAAAATGTATGGTAGTGCCATTCATCCCGGCGTCCTTTGCGATTCATCCGTAGATCCAGTGCCTGTGACCCGACCGTATAATTGGCTCTATGCACAGCAGCCATATTATCACTTCCTTCACAGGTGTTACCAATGATACTAATGAAGGCTCTGTTCCATTTAGTGTAGCACAGTGGTTTCCACGACCCCCATAACTCTGAGAGTGTACAAATGGAACCAAATGGACCCTTACGGGTCCATTTGGTTCCATTTGTACACTCTCAGAGTTACACACCTGTAAGGGGCCATTTGGAAGCCCATGAGCAGAGTGTTTCCAGTGAGCCAACAGAGTGTTTCCAGAGTGTTTCCAGTGAGCCAACATGCACAATATCAGCACCCTGACTCTGTTTGACCAGAATGGAACAGAGCCTTCATTAGTATCATTGGTAACACCTGTGAATGTCTTCACAATATGGCTGCTGTGAATAGAGCCTATTGAGCGATCTTTCATAAAGCTGTGATAATAATGGACAGCTAAAATAATGTGGGCCACGAGGCTGCTCCTGAGGGTCTACTTTCCTCTGATAAGAGGCTATTGAGCCGAGCCGCCTCCCACTGGGTGTCTGAAAACAGCCAAGCCGACAGTTAGGGCCGCCACCATTACGACATGCAAGTTGACGATTTAATTGTCACACAAATAACTGATTAACGGTTGAATTGTGTTTGTGGCATAGATTGCACAGGGCAGATATGACACACAACTTAAATATTACTGACACATTTCATCATTTTATACTTTCAAAACATTTAATAAAATAAAAAAACAAAGTGAAGCTTGTAAATCTGCCATGTTGATGACGATTACGCAAAAAAGAATTGCGATTAGACCGTTCTGTAATAATTGTGAGAGGCCTACCGACAGCTCAAGACAATGCACTGTTGTGATCCTGAGAGAGCAGCACATAAATGTTAGCAAGAAAAGCAGCAAGGTGGGTTTCTTCTTACCCGTGTTGATTTCGTAAAACTATCGTAAAACATTCGTCGACTACCTTTTTTCACTGACGAAAACGAAATAAAAACAAAATAAAAACTAAGCTACGATGACCCAAAACTAAGACTAAATATATTGACAATTTTGTCAACAAATACAAAATAGACTAAAATGTTAGGGAGAGATGAGTGGAGAAGAGATCCAGTAGAACTAAAAGTCAAGACGAGTAATTTTATGTTTGGTTGCGCTCGGGTGTTGAGCTGAACATAATTTGACTCAAAAGACTACGACTGAAACTCTATAAAAACGTGCTGTCAAAATCAACAGTGCTTCTTACCTGCTGCAGACTGGGAGACGTAGACCTGTGGGGTCTGCTGTTGCTGGGGTAGAAGGGGTGGCACGCATCCCAGCTGGGAGAAGCTGCTGCTGCTACTGCTGGAGGAGGACAGGCCGCCGCCCTGCAGCTGCTGGGGCTTCACCTTGCAGATGTTAGGGGGGTCCGAGGCCGTGGTGGTCTTGGTGCTCAGGGAGGAAGTGGTGTACGTCCCCGAGCCTGGACGGACAAAAGGAAAACGGAGGACAATGAATAAAGAGACAAGGGGGCAATTTCTGGAATTTTAAGTTACTCTAGGCGGGAAACGCCACCACGAGTGTGATATATAAATGCATCGATTAAAGGTTCTATTACATTAATTTTCACTTCTTTTTTTTAATGTTTTTTTTGGGTGTTTTATGACCTCAATTACACCCAAAAAATCTGAACTTTGAACTTTCAGTGTTTTTTCTGTGGTCTGGGGTTTTCTGAATAATTAGGCTGAAAAGTAATCTGTGCTTGGCCCTTGGAGTGTGAAGTCATAGGCCATTCAACAGCGACACCCGCAGGCAAAGATTTATTTTTTCATTGCAGTTGAAAAGGCTTTAGAAATGTGAGAGAAAAACACCTGCCATGGATCACTGAAGAGGAATTTTTTGTTTAAACTTTTTATACACGTTTGAAGGACCATGACAAAGACTTTCAATGTGTGGTAAAACTGAATGTCATGAAACCTTTAAAGCGAAATTAAAATCTATATTATAAACCCATTTTCCAGGACAATAACATATGTTCCCAAGACATTTTAATGATACCGTCATTTCCATGACTCAAACTCAGTATTAAAAACTCCAGTTTTTTTCCAGCACACATGAGAACCTTGAATATGAAGGTAGATTTGGAGGGAACGTTACCCGTCAGCGAGGTGCTAGGTGTCACCGAGGCCACCGGGATCTGAGGCATGGACGCCGAGGAGAAGGAGGAGTAGGAGGAGGTGCAAGAGGTGATGGGGGAGGATGTGGTGACCGGCGAACTCTTCTCCACCAGGCTGGGGGAGTTCTCCCATGCCTTACGAGCCGACTCCATCTGAAGGAGAGAGACAAACGAGTCGCGGTTCATGACCTTTATTGCATCTTCTCCTTTACCTAGCATCTCTGTTTTCATTTCATAATAGCATCGAACGCCTCCTTCAAAATGTGTGTGTCAACAGCAGTGGTGGAAAGTAACTTAGTACATGTAATCAAGTACTGTACTTAAGTAACATTTTGAGGTATGTTTTACTTTACTGGAGTATTTCCCATTTTCAATACTTTTACTCCACTACATCTCAGAGGAAAAAATAAAAACATAAATTAACCACTTCAGACCTACGGTATATACATACTTTGGCTATTTTCAAAGGATTTTATACATATTATGCACAATGTCCCATTTCACAAGTTATGAGTACTTTTACCTTTAGTAAATATATTTTGACACCAACTTTACTCAAGTAAATTTTGAATACTGGTACTTTTACTTGTAGCAAAGCATTTCTACATTGTGGTATTGCTACTTTTACTTGAGTACTTCTTCCACCACTGGTTCACAGGATTGTTAACAATGTGGCTTCCAAAATATTTATGCAATTACAGTTGCCAGAGTTAGCGATGTTCATAGCTACTCCAGAAGAAGCTCCACAGAAATGTAAAAGCTGTATGGGAAAGGACTCTTTAATACTCTGCAGCCGTCATGTGGAATGGGTTAAGTTGATTAGCTTTAAAGAGTCCTCCCTACCAGCTGATCATAAATGTATTCATGTTCGTTTATATGAAAATGTATTTTATGTTTTTTTTGGGGGGGGTATTTATTCCCTCTGCTACGGCTCTATGTCACACATTTACATCAATAGGACCACAATGAAAATAAGCTCTCCGTCTTTTTTTCTGTTATCCGTTAGACTACTGTGTGCAATCGAATGTTTGTACATGGTTCTGTGTCAATGAAAAAAAAAATATATGGAGGCAAGAGGTTTCTGCCTGACAGCAACAATAAGCAAGTTAAAAGACTGAGTAAATAAGGTGAGCAAGTGAACCGCTGTGTGTGTGTGTGTGTGTGTGTGTGTGTGTGTGTGTGTGTGTGTGTGTGTGTGTGTGTGTGTGTGTGTGTGTGTGTACCTTCAGTGTGAGGTCAACAGTAGCAGGGGAGACGGTGCTGAGGCTGGAGCTCTGCTGCAGAGCCTCTCTCCGAGGGAGAGGCAAGGAGTGGGGTAGCGCCACCTAGTGTTAGTGTCGTTAGTTTAGTTTATTTCGGTCATCATTTTTTAAACAAAATAGATGAACATAACATTGCAACTTAATCAACATGATGACTATTTGGCCGAAAATGACGTCTAAGACGTCCGTTTTTATCGCCATTGTTAAGCTCTGAGCGCCACGTGACGTCATAAAAATAAAATTTAAAAAAAATACTTTTTTGGGGGGGGGGGGGAGAAGATGTTCTGAACCCAAGATATCATGATTTGAAAATGTGCTGCTCCATTCACTCTTTGTTTAACTTCTCACTGAAAAAGGCTGTATCTCGGCTCCTGAGCACTTTTTTTTTTTACAATGAATTTTTGGCTCTGGCACAGGGACAACACAGCCAGAAATAAGTCTGGCACTGAATGAGTAATTACCATTTAAAATAAATGATCATAGTAGCATAAAGAAAACGTAAGCTCAAACAAAAGAAAATGAACGAACACAAATCTTCAAATATTACATCTCAGAACAGACAAAACAATACCTGTTATGTGTTCACATAACGGGTCATTAGGAAACGGAACCACTTAGTGGTTACTGTACAGTATGAGGCCATGTAAACAACACATATGTGCAGTACTCACATTGGCCACCAGGCTGTCCTCCAGTTTGCTGCCTCCAGTTGGGACGCTGTCCGCCATGGAGGAGGAAGGGGCTGTGTAGTCAGTGACAGACTCCTGGAGGGGGAGACATTAGCACAAACACTTTGACCATTTTGCGCACTAGATACAGTAGTTACACTGAAGTAGTGTTGATTTGGAGAGCAAATTCTGATTCAGTTAATTAGTCATAGTCTTTTGAATCAAATTCTGTTTAGTTTTAGTCATATTTTAGTCATCTGAAATGTTTTAGTTGAGTTTTAGTTGACTAAAAGTTTACTAAGACTAAGTTTGAGTTGTAGTCTAGTTTTAGTTGACTAAATATCAAAAACATATTTTGGCGGTGCCTTGATGGCGTCGTAATGGCTGATTTACACTCGGTTGCATAGCCGATCATGAGCTTGTAGATCGGCTATTTTCAGCATGCACACCCTAGCGCAACCAACCATAAAATGACTTGTCTTTTCGTTCTACTGGATCTCTTCTCCACTAGTCTCTCTCTAACATTTCAGTCTAGTTTTTATTTGTCGTTTTAATTCAGTTTTCGGCAGTGAAAAAAGTTAGGTAGTCGACGAACGTTTTTCGTCATAGTTTTAGTCGACGAAATCAACACTGCACTGAAGCTATCGTATCTGAAAAGGGTGCTCTTTTACTGCGGGGTTCAGGGTATGACTGCAGCAAGGGCTTTGCCTCAAAATATCACCATCAACAACATCATTACACTGAAACGTTCCCTCTGGGGCAGAATGGCTCGTATAGAAGGTTTCGACACGTGATATCTGGTAGGTTTTCCTTCCAAGTGCTGCACACAAGATATATAGATAAATAAAAGAAAGCAACAAAGCCCAAATCAGATAATAATTAGCCCCCTGGTCATGCCAAGAGTTAGCATAGCAGCCAGGTTCCTTTTCCCCCCTTGCATTCAGTGTAGCCAACTCTTGAAATGAATGGATATTGGTACAGTTGGACTTTGTTGTTCTTGTAGACCAGAATAACATTTCGTTGTTTTCTAAACTTCAGATCTCCATATTTTAACTTTTTGGGTTTTTTTTTATCCATTAACATTGGGTGCCAAACAGGGTAAAAAAAAACGTGTTTTCAAAGAGTAGCGCATAGGTGCCAAACACGGTAAAAACAGTGCTATTCAATCTTTTTGTTTTTTGCCACACAGGAGGGGCTAGCTTTGAATATAAAAATATTTATATTCAAAGATTTGCACACATTTTCATGATTTTTCAAAGTGTAAAATAATGCTTTTTAGCTCAAATCTAAAAATGACACAGTAGTTTAACTAGTGAGCCAATCATAATGGTCTCTAACCTTAGAGTTGCTGGTGTACTCTGCAGAGGGAACCGTGATCATGCCCTCGATCATGTCTCCGCCCAGCTCTGGGACGGTGGCGTCGGAGATGATGATGGGCGGGCTGGAGTCGGTGGCTCTGCTCACCCCTCCTCCTCCAGGCACTCCCGCCTCCATTCCCTCGACTCCCTCGCCTCCGCGAGCGTCTTTGGCCTTGCGGTTTTTCAGGGAGCGCTCTTTTCCAATGGGGCCTGGCTTATACTCCTTGGTCTCCACGGGCTCCATCTCCGGGAGCTAGGGGGGGAGGGGGGGGGTTTCAAATATTAGATTTATTTCCCTCCATGGTACTTCTGTTAAGATAGATAGGGTGTCTGAAGGTATCAGCACTTTAACCTATTAACTCATTCAGTGCCACATGACGTCTAAGAAGTCAGTTTTTATCGCCATTGTTAACTCTCTGCCTGCCAAAAACGTTTAGAAACGTTTTTGAGACCTCCTGTCAGGTGACAAGAAGGTCAGTTGGCTCTCATGCATTGAAGGAGGCATGAGCTCGGCCCTGGCCTCCCTAGGCTGGTGAGGGGAGTGTAGTGCCCAGGATCACTTAGAAAATTGGCACCGGGTGAAAAATAAGGGTTACAAAATCGTGGGATAAAAAAAAAAAAAAAAAAAGAAACGTTTTTGAGAATTAAGCTATTGCCTGGCAAAAACGTTTATAAACGTTGTTTAAAAAAATAAATAAATACAAATAAAAATAAATCTAAAATTATTTGGTTTTTGGTTTTTCCGTTCGTCACAAAGAACCAGGAGATAACATTTTCCAAAAAGTTGCTGCTCCATTCACTTCAATGTTAAAAAATAAACGGAGAAATAAATAACATTTTTCATAATGTTTTACCATGTAAACTGCTGGCAGTTTTTGAGTACTATTTTTTGAAAAACCCTGGCAGTTTAAGAGTTAAAATGGAGGTAAGAGTTTGAAGATGAACCCCAACCAACGTGTGTCCCAACCATTCCCAAAAGCAGTAAATAATACCTTCTGTGTTTTGATGGGTCCGGCTCGGGGTTGTTTCTGTCTCTGTTCTTTAGGAGCGGGTAGTTTGTTGTCCAAAACCGTCTCCAGCAAGGCCGGGACCCCGTCGCTGTCTGTGCTGCCCGCGGAGGACGGGGCTCCGAACTGAATACTGTCCATGCCCAGCTCCACACTGCCCTCCGTTCCGGACTTCACACCCTGGTAGAGAAAACAATCAACACTTTACATTAGGGATGTCCGATATTGACTTTTTTTTTTACCGATATTGTCCAACTCCTAATTTCCGATACCGATATCAACCGATACCGATATATGCGGGGATTACTGTGATTATGGTAAGCTCACATTTCATATATATCGATTTTTATGCTAATATCGGCCGATAATATCGGACATCCCTACTTTACATCTGTCACTTGTTCCAGGATTTCTCATTTTCTCATCCTCCTGTAATTCGACAAAGCTCTGGGCGGGTGTTAGGGCTGTCAACTTTTCTCAGAAATTATATTTGAATATTGGTCTTAAAAATTGGCAGATATTCGAATATTATTATTATTATTATATTAATTTTCATATTCGAATATACATATTTTCCCCATATTCGAATATACATATTTTCCCCATATTCGACGAATATTCCATATTCGAATATTAATTCACCAGCCCTAGCGGGTGTGCCGTGAGCCCAAAATCTCTTCTTGCCCGGTTCTCCTCAAGTGGCTGGATCAATTGATCTGAATTTGCACACAGCCATTAACCATTAACCATGTGCACCGAACAGCGAAGCCCGTTTTTCGCTTTCCCCAAATGTCAGCTATTCAAATGTATTTTTGAATAGCCAAAGCTAAGTGGTTAAAATGATTCTGAGGCTATGTTAACTGATTTAGCTGGGGACCCCCTGGTAGCCCCCCAAGGACCACTGGTGGTCCCCAAGGACCACTGGTGGTCCCCGGACCACTGGTTGAAAACCACTGGTCTAGTTTGTTGTCAAATGAAACAATATTTCCCTTTCATTCACATTGGCTTTCATAAAAGCACAATGACACGAGTGCAGTGTGAAAACTTAAAGGGACTACACCATGAATTTAAATGTTCCTTCTTTTTTATGTTTTTGGTCTCCCCTACCTCTCTTCCATCCCCCCAAAAAAAAAAAATCACACCCAGTGTGAAGTGAACGGTGAGATTTATGAGTTATTAATTTCATCATGCATCTCTGTAGCGAATCACAGCACGTCCTGCGAAGTGACGTGCTTACATTTTTTACATTATTATTAATTTCATCATGCGTCTCGCTAGCCAATCACAGCGCGTCTGCGAAGTTTGAAGTTAATTTCATCATGTGTCTCGCTAGCCAATCACAGCACAGCACTGGGTGTGATTTTTTTTTAGCCTATGGGCGTGTTTTCCACAGCATGGCGTCACAGCGAAAGACAAATTTTCACGACGGAAAGAAAAACTTCCACCACGGATGGGTCCTAAACCCTCTTATAGGAGCGGTTGCACCGCTCAAAAATACCCCAGTTTGAGCACTCAGGCTTTCACAGCATATCTGGGGTTTTATGTAAATTGGTCTCAAAACAGGCCAAACTGATTTGGCCCCGAAAGTGACGTCACTAGCGGTACAATCCGTCCTGTTTTTCAGTTCCAACTTAAAAAAAAAAAAAACGTTTTTTTTTCTTCATTATCATTATTATTTTTATTACTTTTTCCACTCAGAACCAGGAGATAACATGCACACAAACTGTCTCAATAGCGCCACATGCAAATCAGGACAATGTGGTATTGCAGGTGAAAGTGCTTTATAAGCCAGAGAGAAGTTAGTTGGAATGAGTATATCTGACGCTTGATTTAGGCTCAAACCTTTTGAAAAACATTTGAGGGACATAAACAATATGATATTAAATACTAGAACCAGGAGACCTGGTACTGCATGACGTGTGTATCTGTCTGTGTATCTGTCTTCCCATTTATGCCATATATGGAGAAAAGAGGGACAAAAGAGGAAAAGAGGGACAAAAGAGGGATTCGTCTGTCTGTGTATCTGTCTTCCCATTTATGCCATATATGGAGAAAAGAGGGACAAAAGAGGAAAAGAGGGACAAAAGAGGGATCCGTCTGTGTATCTGTCTTCCCATTTATGCCATATATGGAGAAAAGAGGGACGAAAGAGGGACAGACAAAGCCTCTTGTAGGCCGACCCTCTGGGTCTGGCAATTATTATTATATATATTTTTTAAATTCATGGTGTCGATCCTTTAAAGAAGTTGTGTGAGGATAATAAGACCTACCTCAGAGGCGACGGTCCCGGTGAAGGACGTGAGAGGTTTGTTCCAGGCACTGACAGAGGGGGGCTGGGGAGGGCTGATTGGACCCACTGGAAAGAATACATCGCATTACTGTCACTGTACAAAAAAAACTAAATCTCCCATGTGTAGTAGTAGTACTTTTACAGCAACGTGAAGCAAGCCAAACGGACACGCATCTTCTGAGATGCTTATTCAAGACATAATGAATCATTATCTAAAGCAGGGGTGATGCAACTTTGATGATGGAGAGGGCCACTGTATTTCCACACTCACTCCAGGGGGCCACATTGCATAATACTGTCGGGCAGACACCTCTTTATCTCCTATTTTAACCTTTTTCGTAAATTAATGCCATACTTCGCCATTCTATTCACACAAAAGATCCAGGATTCCAATTCAAAAGTAGCAAAAATAGCCGATCTACAAGCTCAAAACGCGTCACAATTTTTTGGGCTATTTTTGAATTGGAATCCTGAAAAGTAACATTTTTATTGAATTTCAAATGCATTTAGTTATACTTATGTTAACGTTATGAACTTAAATACAAATACATTGGACGTGAAAAAAGACAATAACATTTTAATACTAGTCATTTAAGCGACTAACGTAGACTGAAGTAATTAAAGCGGGTTATGTTTGCATGTTTGGGTTAATCAATAAATATCAGTATTCTGATATTAACCAGCGGGCCGCATTAACCCCATTAAGACCGAGGACGCGTCTGTGTCATTTTAGATTTCTTTGGCTATTCAAAAATAGCAGATATACAAGCTCATAGCACGGCACCGAGTGCCGCGCTATGAGCTTGTACATCTGCTATTTTTGAAAAATCGTGAAAAAATGTTTATAATTTTTTTCAAAAACATTTTTGGATTTAGAAAACATTTTTAACTCATTCACTGCCTGAATTATTGCTGGCCGCGTTTGCCCACTGCCAGAGATTTTTCATTGAAAAAAAAAAGTATTCAGGAGCCGAGATACAGAATGTTTAAGTTTTAAGTTATCAAGGAAGTGGATGGGAGTCTAGATCTTCGGAAAATCATATCTCCTTGGTCTTTGGGTCAAATTGGATTTTTTTTTTTTATTACGTTTTTTACGTTCTTGGCAGAATTGGTAATTGGAAATAATTACGTTTTTTACGTTTTTGCCAGGGAATGAGTTAATCGCCTCAGGTCTTAATTGGTTAAGTGAAGGTGGGGGGGGCCCGCATGTGGACCCCCGGGGGTCCGCCAGTTGCCCATGTATGATCCAAAGACAACTTGGGGCGCACTCACGTTTCTTAACGTCAGGCAGGAGGACGATGGAGCCGGCCACCTTGTTCTCCCACAGCTCCGTACCCAGAGTGCTGTGCGGCTGCGCGGGGGCCGGGAGGGGTGGTAGTGTTTTAGAGGCGAAGTCCATGGTGCCGGCGGCAGTGGGTGCTATGGATGGCAGCGGTGCCGCCGTTCCTTCCAGAGTCTGTGGGGGGGCGGCGGCGGCGGCGGCAGGCTGTGAGGAGGGGGCTGGGTGAGGATGCTGCTGGGGGGCAGAGATGGGTGGCGGGGGCTGGGGGACAGGCGCAGGCTGAGGCTGGGCAGCTTGCTGTTGTTGCTGCTGCTGCTGTTGCTCTTGTTGCTTATGTTGTTGTTGCTGCGATTTCTTAGCAAATCTAGGTGGAAGCTTTCCTCCGCTGCCTCTGCCCTTTTCACCAGAGCCTTTCTTTCCCCAGTTCTGTTGGGGGAAACAACGTTGATATTAGTGGCTACAAAAGTATGAAAGTAGCTTCTTTAGAACAGGGGTCTTCAACAGGGGGTCCTCAGAGCTACTATAAGGGGTCCGCCAAATCTTTGTGTGATAGGATTTAGTTTTTTTACACTAACCACTTGAACCTTAGAATTCCTTTTCTGAGGGGAACATTAGCCAAAAATAGCAGATCTACAAGCTCTCAACGCCTCGCGTTGAGAGCTTGTAGATCTGCTATTTTTGGCAAAGAGGCTGTAGGTGTATTGGGAAAAAAGAGCAGACTAAGTAAAAAAAAAAACTTTAATCTGAAACACAATTTCATAAAATATAGAGTAGGGGGGTCCCTGCTTCATCTCTCTCTCAGCTAGGGGGTCCTTGGCCTGAAAACGTTGAAGACCCCTGCTTTAGAATCACCTTTCATGATAAAAGCTGTAATCCCTGACTTTTTAGATTAGCTCGGTGGTAGAAATGTTGGCACTTGCGAAAGGGCGCCCAGGATTCGAATCCAGGGTAGGACATCGCCGTTACGGATTGCGGCTTTAACTTGGCGAGTTGCTCGTGGAGGTCACGTAAAGCATTAACACATTAACCCATTGAGACCTGAAGCCGGTTCTACATGTCTCCTAAATCTCAACAGTTTTCTGAAAAACGTATGTTTCTATGTCAGTGGTGCTCAATCTTTTTCATGTCAAGGACCCCCAAAATTATATGTATTTGGCCGCAGACCCCCATCAAAATATTTTGTTCCAGGGACCCCCCAGAAGCAAAGATTTGAGTTACAAATGTTCGCTTTAAAAATATATATATTCAAAGATTTGCACATATTTTCACGATTTTTCAAAAATAGCAGATCTACAAGCTCGTAGCGCGGCACTCGGTGCCGCGCTATGAGCTTGTATATCTGCTATTTTTGGATAGCCCAAAATGTAAAATAATGCTTTTTAGCTCATATCTAATAATGACACAGTTCCAGGTCTTAATGGGTTAAAATGAATTGCTACAAAGTAGAGTTATTTATGACAAGGGAAAAAAAATGTTGAGCATATCACCACTGCTGTACAATAGTAATCATACACATTATAAGAGCCGGTCTGATTTCACGAGCAGGACTGAGTGAGTTCATGAGTAGGAACTATCTTTCAATGGAAAGAAGCCGCAAGGGCTTTTTGTGTTATCCTTTTAACAATCATTGTAAACCGTACCTCTGTACAAAATAGGCTCTATGCACAGCAGCCATATTGGAAAGAAATTGGGCCTCTTCTTACTTCCTTCACAGGTTTTACCAATGATACTAATGAAGGCTCTGTTCCATTCTGGTCAGGGTGCTGATATTGTGCATGTTGGCTCACTAGAAACACTCCATTTTGGTTCCCAAATGGCCCCTTATGGTGGGTGTGTAACTCAGAGTGTACAAATGGAACCAAATGGACCCGTGAGGGTCCATTTGGTTCCATTTGTACACTCTCAGAGTTATGGGGGTCCTTGAAAATAAGAGACCACTGTGCCACACTAAATGGAACAGAGCCTTAATTAGTATTATATGGTAACACCTGTGAAGGAAGTAAGGAAGGGCCCAATTCATTCCCAATATGGCTGCTGGGCATAGAGCCTATTGCAAACTGTTACCTCTGTACAAAATTGCAAACTGTTAACTAAGTATTCAATCAATCAAGGTCAGTCATTTGGTGGATCGTCTCGACCTCTCCTCTCACCTGGGTGGTTTGCTCCTCCTTTTTCCGCTTCTCCTCGTCCTGCAGGCGCTTCTGTTGCTTGCGCGACACCACCTCGGTGAACCCGTCGTCGTTGGGGTTGGACTGGGAGTCTTCCATGGTGGTGACCTCGGGGTGGTCGTCAATGATCACGACACCTTCAGGGAAGGGGACAGAGGACGGGGTTATTATGGGGGATATTTCACTTAGTTCCAGGTAGTGTTGATTTTGACAGCAGTTTTAGTCAGTCTTTTGAATCAAATTCCATTTAGTTTTAGTCCTATTTTAGTCATCTGAAATGTTTTACTGTTAGTCTAGTTTCAGTCGACTAAATATCATAAGATTATTATAGTCGACTAAATCTAGTTTGATTTAGTCGACTAAAATGTATGTTGGCGGTGCCTTGATGGCGTCTTAATGGCTGATTTTACACTTGGTCGTAGATCTGCTATTTTCAGAGCGCAACACCCGAGCGCAACCAACCATAAAATGACTTGTCTTTTAGTTCTACTGGATCTCTTCTCCACTAGTCCCTCACTAACATTTCAGTCTAGTTTTGAAGTTGTTGACGAAATTGTCAATATATTTAGTCATAGTTGTAATCATCATAGCTTAGTTTTTATTTAGTTTTTCTTCAGTGAAAAAAAGGTAGTCGACGAACATTTTTAGTCATAGTTTTAGTCGACGAAATCAACACTGGTTCACAGGTAGCGGCTACAGATTATCAGCATGCACTGTCTTAGGCCTTGGTAGAGAAGCCCTAGTTCCTGCTGGTAAGTGCTCGATTTGCATTAATTGCGTTCACCTGGTATCCCTAAATGCATTTCACCTGGTGTAGCAATTCTAGCTGTATAATCAGGGATTCTTTAAAAAAAACACACACTGGGCGAGACCTTCACTGTTGAGTGGCTAAAAGGAAGTACTGGAATTAGACGGAAGTACTGCCAAAAGAAGTTACGTTGAGGCTTTATAGATCCGTTTACATTCCCTGTGCATGAAATCCGGTGTTGTGATTTGTCTAAAAAAAAAAGACAGTTTCCGAGGGAAGTGCATACAACAGAAGTCCCGGCCTATAGTATCAGGTCATCGCCAGGCTTTTCTCCTCAGAGATGAGAAAAGGCTGGGACCGAGGATCATTTAAACAGGTAACTGTCAGCACCAGGGGCCCTTGCACCATTTAAAAAGGAAAGCATTGCTTTTTAACACCTTTAATATAACTTCAGACCCACAAATGTCAAAACAAGCTCTCTCCTGGCCATGCAGGGATTCCTTCTTGAAAGACCTGTAGAAATGTGGTCTCACTCACTGAGTTTCTCCCACTTCCTCATTATTCTAACCAAGAAAGCTACATTTCACCTCCCGATTACTTTAACCAAGAAAGTTCACTTTCAAATACATTCAGCCGTGGCATCCATGAAAGGATATCATGCAACTGTGTGAACATCTGTAGCTACTGAACGTAACATAACGTGATAAAAACACAGGAGTATTTTTTTCTTCTTCCCATCATCAGCCTTAAAAATACCATCTGAAAACATAATTCCTAAATCAAATTTATTGTAAATTTAAGACATTAACATTAATAATTTGATAATTTATATATTATTAATATTTTTAACACATTGCGTGCCAATCGCGTAGATCTACGCAAACCTAAATAATTGCGCAAGCATACCAGTCGCGTAGATCTACGCGAAGTGGTCTTTTTTTTTTTTTTCTCGCAGGTTCACATTTCATTGTAGGCCTTGTTCGCCACGACACATTTCATTGTAGCACCACCGGAAACAGAAATATCCGTATCCGGAGATTTTCGTTCCCATCCGCCTCCACTCTAAAGCGGAAACTAAATCTCCATTTTCTCGGTTGTTGTTTTTCTCCTCGCTGATCGCTGTTTAACATAAACCGCTGTAGCTTCTAAATGGCCTTTCGAAACGGTCTTCTCTGGGCGTCTCACACAGCTACCCTGTGTGTCTACAAACAGTTTTACGCGCGATTTTAAAGGTATTTAGCGAGGTCTGTGGCGATGTGAAAAAAAACAACAATAAATCGCTGGCACTGGTACATTATGATATTAAACTCTGGCGTGGAATGTGTTAAGGAACAACAGGAACCACTGATACAAATGAGTTGTGGATGTCTTTTGGGCTTGGTTTAGTTCATATACACTCACACATGCATGATGAAAACCGAACACAGGTGTTTGCGTAAAGCCAATGAAACCCACGTTACTCGTGAAAATGTGTCATCGTATAAAATAATAATGTAAATAAACTAACCGCTGCCCTTTTCAGGATATCATGGATAGAAAATATGTAAACACTTATATAAGTCCACTCACTGGCATAGTTGTTGAGGTCAAACTGCGAGAGCGCGTTCTCCTTAGGTTTCTTGGCAGCCTGTTTGGCTTCGTCTTTGCGGCGTGAGGACTGATCTTTAGCGGGCCTCTGGCCTGGACCGCCCGCTGGGCCGCCCAATGCTTCCGGGTTCTGCTGACCTCCAGCGCTGTTGGAGACAAACACACCGAGTTAGGCCTATAGATTAAACTGCGTAACGTATAAGACAAGCTATGACTCGTGGCTTATCATAGCTCTGAACATTTATACTATAAGCCATTAAGACCTGAAGCCGATTCTACAAATGTCTTCTAAATCCCAACAGTATTCTGAAAAACCTATGTTCCTATATCAGTGGTGCTTTTTCATGTCAAGGACCCCCAAAACGATATGAATTTGGCCGCGGGTGTTCGCTTGAAAAGAATATATATTCAGAGATTTGCACACATTTTCACGATTTTTCAAAAATAGCAGATCTACAAGCTCATAGCGCGGCACTCGGTGCCGCGCTATGAGCTTGTATATCTGCTATTTTTGAATAGCCAAAGGGTAAAATAATGCTTTTTAGCTCAAATCAAAAAAATGAGACAGATGCGTTCAAAACATGGCAAGTACTTTTTTTGATCTCGTTGAGCAAGACAGAATTCTCAGAAGAATCCTCAGGCCAGTCAACCAATCAAAGCTGCGAGACATGAATGACATGCTGTGTGTGAGCGGCTAGAAATGTCAGGACATAAAGAGCCAAGTAGCTCACAGCCTTAGTTAGATATGTTACAAATGACATCCATGAGTCTACATTGGTGGATCTCTATTTTTAATGAATAATTCTACAACCGACTATACCGCAACGTGGGGAGAAAACAGATTATTTTCAAAAATAGCACATCTGTCTGCAAGTGAAAGCTCACTACAGGTCACATCAGGACGCGGTGCGAGCTTGTAGATTTGTGGCTATTTTTTGAATAGGGCTTGTTAAACCGATATAAATTAAGACTTTCAGAGACAGGAGAGATGGCAGGTAATGAGGAAAGCAGTTACAGACGCGTTAGCACGTGTTCCTGGTAAACGGTCACATTGGATTGGCCGAATGGACCTTCAATGCGTCTCGAGTACATTTAACCCATTAAAGCCCGAGGTTCCGATTCTACAAAATGTCTTCTAAATCCCAACAGTTTTTTGAAAAAAAAACGTATGTTGCTGTGTCAGTGGTTCTCTAACTTTTTCATGTCAAGGACCCCCAAAATGATATGTATTTGGCCGCGGACCCCCATCTCAAAATATGTTGTTCCAGGGACCCCCCAGAAGCAAAGATTTGAGTTACAAATGTTCGCTTTAAAGAAATATATATATTCAAAATGTTTCTAAAATAGAAGATCTACAAGCTCATAGCGCAGCACTCGGTGCCGCGCTATGAGCTTGTAGATCTTCTATTTTTGAACAGCCAAAGTGTAAAATAATGCTTTTTAGCTCAAATCAAAAAAATGACACCGATGCGTTCCAGGTCTTAATGGGTTAAATATAGATTTTGCGGTCAGTCATTTTTATCCTTGTTCAATTGTAATTGGATTACACAGGATGCGAGTTACCGGGTGGAAACGGGCCAAAATAAGTCATTTGCGGTGGCTGAGGGTTAATGGTGTAGGAATTTAAGGAGACAAAAGCATTCTCTGGACAGAGAGGATGTTGTTAAGCAGTTGAAGCACATGACCAGAGTGACGGCGACGTTCATGTGATCATGAGGATAATGACATTAAAAACGTGGCTCACATATACATATACAAACCACATCAACGACATTGTATTCTTTTCTCTCCCTAATTTAGTCGGTATGTCAGTTCCCCCACATTCATTAGTCTATGAAGTCAGTATTATGACGTCATATTGATGACATGAGGGATCTCCATTTATGGACATAAGGGAGAGTAAGGATGCCGAGCGCCGGATTCAAGCCGGAGGCACCGTTTAGGAATCAAACCCCAGTCCCCACAGTAGGGCTGTCAACATTCCTCAGAAATGATATTCGAATATTATTATTATAAAAAAAAATATATATTATTTTTATGTATTTTTTATACACACACACACACACACACACACACACACACACACATATATATACATACATACATATATACATATATAAATATACATTTTTATTTCTTCATACATTGTTTTTTGTATTGTCAAATATGTCAAATAAACATAATTTAAAAAAAAAATAATAATTAATAATTGTATAGTATTGTTTTGGAAAAAAATACATTTCATATTCAAATATATATATTTTCCCAATATTCGAATAATATCCGAACATCGAATATTCGTTTGACAGCCCTACCCCACAGTGGTGGGCACCCACCTGCAGTGCACCACCAGAAAACACTGAGAGTAGGGATGGTTATTTGGACACGATGTGCAAGAGCTTGTGCAATGGGTTACGGCTTACTGTATGAAGTGAACATAAGTACACCGTATGTAACTAGATTCATTAGCAGTTTAATGGACATACAACTCATGGGCAATGTTTACATTGCTACAGCACTGCCCCCCCCCCCCCCCCCCCCACCCAGGGTCAATTTATGTCCATGTCTGGTTATTTCCTTTCGGGAACAGAGCATGACAAGCAAGGCACCGTGGGCACAACAAGAGCGTTGAGGCAAGTTGGCAGAGGGACAAAGTGTTTTCATTCTATTCTCCAGCAGAAAGGCCACGGCAGAGAGCAGCAGCCTAAAAATAAGCACCGTCGACTATATTTAACTACACGAAAACACTTTGATGGCCAATTATAACAGCAAGCCCTAGAGAACCAGATATAGAGGGGGATGAAGAGAGAACGCTCAACGCACGGGGATGAAGAGAGAATGTTGAGGGCGAATTTCACTGACAGACAACCTCGACAGAATTTTGAAAAAAAAAACATGAAATGAATGAAACTACAGTGTTCTTCGGTGTAATGAAATCCATATGAATAACCTACAGGGAAAATGCACTGCATGAACTACTATGAACTTACTAACCCATTAAGACCTGAGGCCAATTCTTAAAAATGTTTTCTAAATCCTAACAAAAAAAAAACATTTTTTTCAAGATTTTTCAAAAATATCAGATCTACAAGCTCATAGCGCGGCACTCGGTGCCGCGCTATGAGCTTGTAGATCTGCTATTTTTTCAATAGCCAAAGAAATCTAAAGTGACACAGATGCGTTCCAGGTCTTAATGGGCTAATGTGGCTGAATAAACCTACAGTTGTATTCAGCGTGCGCTGCTCAATGACTCCACTTCATTGTGTGATGTCAGCAGACAGTATTAAATGCTTTGGAAGAGACAATAGACTGTTTTGTTGTGTATAACTCACCCTCTGCGGCCAGCTCTGCCGCCGCCTCCTCCTCCTCCTCCTCCTCCTCCTCCTCCTCCTCCTCCTCCGCCTCTCCTCTCTCCCTTTGCGCCCGCGTAGCTGCGGCCGGTTTTGGCCCCGCTGTTGCCTCTCCGGTTCTGTCTCTCTATAGGCCTCTGGTTGGAGAAACTCCTCTTGGCCGCGGCGGCGCCGCCGCCGCCGAGTTCGCGCTTGGGCGTCACCCCGCCTTCGGGCGCGGCTTTACTCGGGGTCACCGAGCCCTGGTGAGGAGGCGTGGGTGCGGGAGGAGAGGAGGAGGAGGCGGCGGCCACTGCTGCGTTAGCGGCCTCCAGCGCGCCCCTCCTCTCCTCGCGCTCCCTCCGCTCGTTGAAGTCGCTGCTCTCGGAGGCGGTCTCCCACTCCTCGTTGGCTTGGTCCGAGGAGTTCTGGTTGGACAGGTCGGGCGACTTGGTGCCGACGGCGGTGCCGACGGCGGCGGCGGGGCCGCTCGCGTCGGGCAGGCAGGCTTCTACGGCGGAGAGAAGGTCGGGAGCGGATCCGGTGGCGCCGCCGCCCGCTTCCGCAGGCACGGCGGCGACGGGAGTCCCCGGGGCTCTGGACAGCGTCGGGGAGAGCGAAACGGGTCCGCCGGCGGCAGAAGAAGAGGAAGCGGCAGGCACCGGGGGTAGAGGGGCGCCAGAGGGGGGGCTGGTCTCTCCGGCGGCCAGCACCGCGGCCTCCCGTTCCTTCAGCCGACGGAAGCGGGGCGGTTTGTCTTGCCTGGGGGGGCGGGCCGGTCTGGGCCGCCGGGGCCTCTCTCTGTTGCTCTGGGGGGCTCCCTCGCCAAACTTCTTGCCGTCGTATTTGGGGGGGCGTCGGTCGCGGTCGGGGTGAGGGTGGTCGTACCTGGACTCCGTGTCCTCGGGTCGGAACGTCTCCATGGGCTTCGAGGGCCACTGGGAGGAGGACTCTCTGGCCGACGTCCGCCGGAGAGGAGCCGAACGCGGGGCGCCGCGCTCCCTGGCCCCCGGCCCTCGTCTGCTGTACAGCCCTCCTCTGCCTCGCCGGGAGGGCTCTCCTTTAGGGAGGAAGCCTGGCTTGGGTCTGCTTTCGTCGTCCCCTCGCGGGCCACCCTTCTCCCCCGTGTGAGGCGGGCCAAAGCCTGGCTTGTGTGGGCCGGGCCTCGCCTCCCCGGGCAAGTCCCGCCTGAGCGGTCGGCTGGGTTTGGTGCTGGGCTCGCGGTCGGAAGGCCCGGTGTCGCTGGCGGACTCCCTCCCGCCCTCGCTTTCCGAATCCGTGTTGGAGCCTCTGCGTCGCCTGCGTTTGGGCATGACCTCAAAGTCTGAGCTCTCGCTCCGCGTCTCGCTCTCCTCGCGGTTGCGGAACGCCGCGGAACCTCCGGGAGCGAGATCAGAGCGCGACCTGGGCTCCCGGTAAGGGTAGTCCCCTCGGCTGCGCCCCCGACCGCCCCTCCCCCTCCCCCCGTAGGTGCCTCTATAGCTCCGCCCCCGTGAGTAGTACTCCCCTCGACCGCGCGCTTTGAAATTGGGATCAATGGGCCAGTCCCTCTCTCGGTCCCGGTCCCTGTCCCTCTCTCTGTCCCTGTCCCTGTTGTCCCGATCTCTGTCCATCTCCCTCTCCCGTTCCCGCTCTCTCTCCTCTCGTCTGTAAGAGCGTGGAGGCAGGTTGGACTCTTTCCTGGAGGGCAGTTTAGGCTCGTGGTGCTTGTCATTGCTCGGTGGCTTGTCTGGTTTCTCTTCTTGAGAGGAAGAGGTCGGGGGTCCGGATGAAACCTGGATGTCTCTGGGTCTCTGAGAGATGGAGGGTGTTTCCGCAGCCTCTGCGGCTTCTCTCTTCCCCTCGCCCTGAGGCCTGGAGCCCTCGGACACGGCCGCGGCCGCAGAGGGAGCTTTGGCCACCATTTCCTTCTTAGGTCTCTCTCCTCGTTCCCCTCTCTCGTGTCGCTTCTCTCTCTCCTCCCTCTGCTCCCTCTCCTCTTTCATGTCCCTGAGAACAGGTTTCTTTATTGGCCCAGACCTGCGGAGAGGTCTCTCTCCCCCGGGTCCTTCCCTACGCCCGGTCCCAGGCCTCCCACCCCAGCGCAGCTCAGCTTTTTGCTTACTAGGAGCCGGCAAGGGCAGCTTCTCGGCTTTGTGGAGCCCGTCGGCAGGAGGCGTGGCCCTGTTGTTGGTCACGGCAGCCTGGGAGAAGGACTCGCTTCGCGATTTATCTTCCGCCCTCTCCCCCGAGTCCTGGACCTCCAGGGATTTCGCCCCCAGGGGAAGGCCTTCGAACCTCGGCTCGTCCAATTTGAGGGAGTGGCTGGAGCCGTGAGAGACGCTCCTCTGGAGCATGGCCTGGCCGAGGGCTTCCACCTCTTCTCCACTGGGAAGGCCCGGCTCCTCGGGGTCAAAGCCAGAGCTGACCGGCGCCCTGTCCAGAGGCCCAGCGGCGTCCTCTGGGACCTGGACGAACGCAGACAGGGACTCCGTGGGGTCCCGAAAGAAGTCACTTTTATGCGAGTCCATTGAGCTGTGGTCTTGCTGGTACATGGGTGGAAGTCCCCGGTCCAGATCTAAACCAGAGTCCATCCTGCAGAAGAAAAACAGGGGGATGAGAGTTGTATTTAGACCAGAGAACTATCAAAAGGAACCACCAATAAAAGATTTGACCGAAATGTTCTGCCGTGCATGGGTTTCTCACCTGGGTTCCTTGCCGTCATCCCGTCCTATAGGAGGAGTGACAGACGGTAAGGGTTCTGACTGAGGGTACGGGTCGGACCCCCACACCATCCGCGGCTCCGAGGGCAGACCGTGGTCCCGGATGGGTCGAGTCAAGTGGTCGAAGGAGTCGGAACTGGAGCTGGAGTTGTCTCCTGGATCCCTGCGCACGATCTGCTTAGGAGGCATCCTCCCTGTAAGAGACAGGACGGGGGAACCATGACATCAGGGCAGTATTTAACAGAGGATACCATTTACACACATTTTTTTGGTAGCGTGTTTCTACTGGAATGTCTGCTTTGTTTTATAGGATAGTACAGGATAGGGTGGGAATGACACAAGAAACTAAAAGGGTAGAAGAACGGTTTGCAAGCTTACGGGCTGGATTGCAAACCATGACAAATGGGTCATGCGTTTACGCATTGTACATGCAAACCAGTGTTGATTTTGTCTACTAAAACTATGACGAAAAACGTCAACTAACTTTTTTTCACTGACGAAAACTAAATAAAAACTAAGCTACGATGATTAAAAAACTAAGACTAAATATATTGACAATTTCGTAAACAAATAAAAACTAGACTAAAATGTTAGGGAGGGACTAGTGGAGCAGAGATCCAGTAGAACTAAAAGACAAGTCGTTGCATGCTTGGTTGCGCTCAGGTGTTGCGCCCTGCAGATCTGCAAGCTCACAACGCGTCGCGTTGTGAGCTTGTAGATTGGCTATTTTCTGCACGCAACCACGTGTAAAATCAGCCATTACCACACCATCAAGGCACCGTCAAAATACATTTTAGTCGACTAAATCAACTGTAGATTTAGTCGACTAAAATCGTATATTTAGTCCACTAAAACTAGACGAAAACTAAAACTTTTCAGATGAAAATATGACTAAAACTAAATGGCATTTGATTCAAAAGACTAAAACGAAATCAAAATTTGCTGTCAAAATCAACACTAATGCAAACTCTCACAGCTCCCAGGATTCCCTGAATGTTCCCTGAAAAGTCCACCAACTGCACACAGTGCACACACCCCTATGCACTAACACGACACTGACCGGGGTGCATGTTGGGCGGCATGTCCATGGGCGGTCGTCCCGACATCATCCGGGGGTCCATGTAGGACTGCATCATGATCCAGCGGGGGTCAAAGCCCATGGAGGCCAGGTGTTGGTGGTGGGGAGGGCCCATGGGCTGATACATGGAGCGGTGCTGCTGCTGCTGTTGTTGTTGGGGTGGCGGGGCTACTCCACCACCCGAGGGCGAAACGGAGCGTCCGGTCTGCTGCTGCTGCTGCTGTTGCCACTGCTGTTGTTTCATCTGCTCCTGTAGCGACCAAGAACAATGACCAGATGGACACAAATTAAGATCCAAGGTAGAGCACATCTTAGTGCAAATCTTTGAATATATATATATATTTTTTTTTTTACAGCAAACATTTTTTACTCAAATCTTTGCTTCTGGGGATTCTACAAATGTCTTCTAAAAAAAAAAAACGTATGCTGCTATATCATCAGTGGTTCCCAAACTTTTTCATGTCAAGGACCCCCTGAATTACATGTATTTGGCCGTGGACCCCCATATCAAAATATTTAGTTCCAGGGACCACCATGAAGCAAAGATTTGAGTTCAACATTTTCGCTTTAAATATACATATATATTCAAAGATTTGCACACATTTTCACGATTTTTCAAAAATAGCAGATCTACAAGCTGGCAAGCGGCATTCGGTGCCACGCTATGAGCTTGTAGATCTGCTATTGTTGTATAGCCAAAGAAATCAAAAACTTTCACAGAGAAGTTCTCGGTCTTAACTCTTAAACTGCCAGAGTTTCTCTAGAACAGTCTGTAGTCTCTGCCAGTCTTTTCTAAGCTAGTACTTAGACAAAAATATATATTTTTTGTCTGTTTATTTTTTAACATTGAAGTGAATGGAGCAGCAACTTTTTTTATCTCATCGTGGCCGTGAAGGTAAAGATAAAAAAAAAGGTTATACTACAAGGATGAAACAAAAAAAAAACAAGTGTGAAGCCATTTCACTTCAGCAGCCAATTTACAATTTAGGCATTAAACAGATATTCTTATCCAGAGAGACAAGATCAAAGCGGCATGAACTCTAGCCGACTAACAACAAAGTGTATCTAAATGGCAAGTACTGATACAAAGAAAAAAAGTAGTGCTAGTGGGTGAGGTGGAGTAAGAAGAGTTTTGAGACTGTGGTTGTAAGATGGGGGAGGTCATTAGGCCTGTCACAATTATTACATATAATCATGTAATCGCAATTATTACATATAGTCGCAATTATTTTTGCATAATTGTCATATAATCGTTTCCATGTTGAAATTATTTCACACATTTTCAAATATAAAAAAAGCAGAAATAGCACATCTACAAGCTTTTTTAATAATTTTTATCCCTCGATTTTGTAACCAAGCGATTTTGTAACCAAGCGCCCACAGCGTCCCCGGCGGAAATCGAACCCAGGACCTTCTAGCTGTGAGGCGACAGCGCCACCGTGCCCACATCTACAAGCTTACAACGCGTCACGAAGTAATGTTTAATTTGTAATGTTTTTGTAATGTTTGTAATGTAAAATTTGTAATTGTGACAGCCATAGAGGTCATTCCACAGCTTGACAGCCAGGAGGGAGAGGAGAGGTTGCTCTAAAAGACACACAAACCTGCTGCCTGAGGAAGCGAGGAGGCAGAGACTTCTGGAATTGTTTGGAGTAGCCCGAGGTGAGAGCGGGCCGCATGGCGGCACCCGCCTCTCCCTCCAGCTCCGGGGGCACCACAGGGCTGTCCTCCCCGGTAGGGGGGTCGATACGTGGCAGGGACAGGTGGGGCTCATCCACTGTTTAGGAGAGAAACACACAAACACAGACAAACACAAATGTATTTGGAATCAGTACTGGACATATTTAGCCACCTGCCCGAATGCCCCCACCCCACTGTAAAGAAAAATATCGCAAAAATTGCTAAAACTATAGAAAGCCGTAAATGAAAAAAATGTAACACTCATCTTTTATTTACTTTAATTACAAGCTAAAACATAAACCTTAGTTGTAAAAAAACAAAGTTGTCCTTTAACAGTTACTTTTCAGGATTAGCCAAAATAACAAAAGTAGCAGATCTACAAGCTCAATTATCGAGCTTGTAGATCTGCTACTTTTGAGAGACGCTGTAGTGTGATCAAGTAAGGCAATAATATATATTCTAATACAGGGGTCTTCAACAGGGGGTCCGGGACCCCTAGGGGGTCCTCAGAGTTACTACAGGGGGTCCGCCAAAATCTGTGTGTGATATGCTATTTTTTGAACCCTAGCATCCCTATTCTGAAAAGAACTTTAGCCAAAAATAGCAGATCTACAAGCTCACAAGTCACAACGTCTTGCGCTGCGAGGCGTTGTGAGCTATTTTGCTATTGCTATTTTTGGCAAAGAGGTGTAGGTGTGGAGGGAAAAAAGAGCAGATCAAGTTAAAAAATAAAATAATCTGGAACTCAATTTTATACAATATAGTGGGGGTCCCTGCCTCAGCTCTCTCTCTCTCTCTCAACTAGGGGGTCCTTGGGCTGAAACGTTGAAGACCCTCGTTCTAATAAGTTAGAATATGGCGATAAAGAGGTTTCTGCCCGACAGCAACGATACATAAATCTTTCACACATCTATCAAGACTCCATGAGAGTGGGCTAACCTCTGCTGTCGTCTATGCTGAAATAGTCCCGGATGGGCATGGGCGTCACCGTCCTGTCGGCTTGGTTCTCCTCCACCAGAGGCTCTTCTTCTTCTTCTTCGGCCAAGGAGCCCTCCTGTCCACCCGGAGGCTCCGGGGTCACGGCGACGGGCCTCTGCAGCACGGGGACAGGGGGGCTGGGCTGCTGGCAGGGGACGAAGTGAACCTCCTCCTCCTCCTCCTCCTCCTCCTGCCCTTGCTCCTCCTCCTCCACGCTGGGCTCCACTCTCTCCCTCTCCACAGTCTCCCTCTCTCGCTCTGCCCGCTCTCGTTCTGCCACCTCTGCCATCTCTCTCTCTGCCGTCTCCCTCTCTCTTTCCACCCTCTCTCTCTCCCTGTCCGGCAGAGGAGCTTGCGTGACGGTCGGAGGCTGGGGCTGTGCGATCGGCACAGATAGGGAGGGGGCAGGGCTGGACGCGGGGGCCGGCGCCGACAGCGGAGGGGGCGTTTCCTCTCGAACGGCGGCGGCGGCGGCGGCGCTCTCCTCACCGCCGGCATCGACGGCGGCGGCGGCGGGTGTGGGTTTGGTCTCGGACACCGGCGCTCGGTGTTTCTCGTTGAGGCGTTTGAGTTTTTCGGCGCACGCGGCGAGCCGCTGTTCCTCCATCTGTCTCTCCTCGCCCTCTCGTCTCCGCCGGGCTCGCTCCACGGCCTCAGAGAGGTCCGATTGCTTCTTGCGCTTCAGCCGCCAGGCCTCGGAGTCCTCCTCGCCGCCGCCGGCGGGCGGCGCGGCGGTCGGCGGTTTGGCCCCGCGCGGGGCGGCTCCACTTGCCGTACGGCCACCCTGAAGGAGAGACGAATTTGTCAAAACCAGGGGTCATCGATGTGTCTGTACACGGACAAATGTGTCCGTGGCAAAGACTTGTTCTTGTCCGTGGCAAATTTTAGATTTTCTTTTTTTACACACCATTATAATTTTCTTATTTCCATCATAGTGGTCATTACACACCGGCGATTATGCGAATATACGCAAAATTCTGACTCGTTCCGAATAAATAAAAGGCGTTTTTTCGCTCCATGGAAGCTTGCATTGACTTTATAAGGTTTTTTTTTTAAAACGTATTATTCGCATGAAAAAATTGTCCCCGGTGTGTAAAGGCCTTTAGACCCAATTACTGAATGTCAAGTCTCCAGGTTTTCTTCGGAATATCCATGACTCTGATTTACTATGACACTACCGCATATTAGGAGTCCACTAGTACTAGTGGTTCTCAAATGTTTTGTTTGCAAGGACTCCCTTAACTCTGAGAGTGTACAAATGGAACCAAACGGACCCGTAAGGGTCCGTTTGGTTCCATTTGTACCATTTGTTCCATTTGTACACTCTCAGAGTTACAAACCTGCTATGGTCATTCAGGGCTAGCTCTTTATGTGTTTCTGGTAACATTATTGTGCACTAATTTTGTATGTCCATGGCAAAAATGGAAATTTGACAAAAATGTCCACCACAAGCCAGAATGGCGATTAACCCTGGTCAAAACTACTGATTCAAGCCACCACTGACGTCTAACATTCAGGTATTGCACAGGTATTCAGACAATGTCCAGCATACTAGTCAGGATGTATGTCACAGGACATTTTGCATGTTACACAAACCAAGCTAACATTATCATTCACCTTCCCGTTTTTAAAAACAAACAGATTATAGGCACATTGAGATCACATTAACCCATTAAGACCGGGAACGCATCCGTGTCATTTTTTGATTTCTTTGACTATTCAAAAATAGCAGATCTACAAGCTCATAGCGCTTGTAGATCTGCTATTTTTGAAAAACAAATCGCGAAAATGTGTGCAAATCATTTCTTGTAACTCAATTTTGTATTTGTCCGCGGGGGGGGTCCGCGGACAAATACATATCATTTTGGGGGTCCTTGACATGAAAAGTTTGAGAACCACTGATATTATAGCAACATACGTTTAAAAAAAAAAAACCTGTTTGGCTTTTAAAAAAAAAAATATATATATATATATATATATATATATATTCAAAGATTTGCACACATTTTCCCAATTTTTCCAAAAATAGCAGATCTACAAGCTTGGCACTCGGTGCCGCGCTATGAGCTTGTATATCTGCTATTTTTGAATAGCCAAAGAAAGCTTAAAATGACACAGATGCATTCCCTGTCTCAATGGGTTAAGTACATGATAGGAGTATGATATTTTTGTCCCACCTGATAGTCCTGTGGAGGTGCACATTTATTGTACTGCCCCATGCTGCCAGGAGATGGCGCTCTGGGGTCCACGCCGTCGGCCCAAGAGCTCTTGCTGCCCCCGCGGTCCTCTGACCCTTCCTTCCAACCCTCCTGGTTGTCTGCCGTCCGAGCCCTCATACGCTCCATTTTACCCATCCACTCCCTGGAACGAGAAACCATTCTCGGTTAAAAACCCCGTCACCTGAAAATGATCTGCTCTATGATGAGAAACAGTGAAACAAAAGCCAAACGGTTTACCAATTCTCTCCTTTCTCCTTAGCAGCTTGGTTCTCCTCATCGTCACTGAAGTTAAGTTTTTCTGTGTAGTCCACCTCCATCTGGGCACCTGGACAGAAGGAGAAATAAGTTAGTATAAGCCAGTTTCCTGGCAACGTAGTCTTGCATAGCCAGAAAACTATCCCACGACCTCAGAATGCTATATAGAGTCTGGAACAACACCTCCCGAAATCCAAGAGAGGAAATTGGCACTTCCGTTCACGAAAATATATTTAAAAATATCTTTACATTTAATTTTTTCATTTCCATTTCTGCTAAGCAGCACGCTAAATATACTTAGATGATTTTGATTCATATTAGGATAAATTTCAATCATGATCAGAGCATCCGAGTCCCAGACTGTATGACCGGAAACATTTGAAAATTGTGGGGGGCAAGTCTGGCCGAGAGACTACTGCCAACCTAACGATTAAAAAAAAAATCATTTATGGTTGCAAATAAAATAAAATAAAACCTTATGTAATATCAATGGGAAATGTACCGCTTGATTAGAACATCGCTGCCCAGAATTAAATCCATAGTATGCGTTACATATTATCCCTCCCCTCTGGCCTTGCTTTCTCTCTATTCACTAACCCAATAGAATACAGAAGTCCTGACGTCACTCGTTCGTCGCCTGGTTCGTAAAGTAATTTTGCTATGGAGAATAACATTGGGTCATCTTAGAATCGTTTGTTTCTTGCGGAAATTTAACTAATTCGTCGGAAGTAACATGATCGTTTTCTCACCGTCAGTTGATGGTTCATATCCATAAGAGTAAAACCGCCGGGATCATTTGTTTATTTTTGGAACACAGTTCTTATTGACGCGATATTAAACATGTCTATGGGGATTCAGAACGGGGGGGAAAAAACGTGACCCAGGTAGGATGTGTAAATTACGTCAGACTTCGGTGCTCTATAGTGGATAGAGAGAATAAAACATGCAATTAAATGAATCCAAAAGTTACTGACCAGCCCAGCCCTCGTCGGCCTCCGTGTCGAGGTTGTCCAACTCTTTGAGCTCGGTGGCGCTGATGATGGAGGGTCTGTCTGGGTCCTGGTGCCAAGACTGAGGGGGTCCCTGGGGAGGTCGACTAGGCCGAGGGGCCCTGAATAAACCGCACAGACACAGTCTTATTTGAACGCAGCTTGTGTTTGCGATGAACATTATGTTTTGTGGCCCCAATGCAGGTCAGAGATGTCTATAATTTGACTTGACTATATTCATTTGCCACAAAACTGTACAGCAAGCTACCTCACACTGAGGCAGGGGTCTTCAACAGGGGGTCCGGGACCCCTAAGGGCTCCTCAGAGTTACAAGAGGGGGGGGCCACCAAATCGACCATTAACCACTTGAACCGTAGCGTCCCTTTACTGAGGGGAACTATAGCTGAAAATATATATATATTTTCGGCAAAGAGGTTTGATGTAGAGGGGGGTTTTCTATCAATTGCACACCCTATGAAGCCTTGAATCCATGGATTATTTTTTGTTTTTGTCGCATTCCTAAGATAATAATTTGATTCCCGTCTCCTACCGGCCAATGTATCCGGTATGAGACTATTTAGATTATTTGTGTCAACTACCGGAAATACACACGGTCATCAAATATTTGTCTTAGGAATGCCACAAAAAGCAAAATAATTCCATGAAATCAAGGCTTCATGGGGTGTGTAATTGATAGAAAATAAGTCATTTTTTGGGTGAACTCCTCCTTTAACTGTCTGAAAATACACATTAGCACGGTCATCAAATATTTGTCTTAGGAATGCCACAAAAAGCAAAATAATTCCATGAAATCAAGGCTTCATGGGGTGTGTAATTGATAGAAAATAAGTCATTTTTTGGGTGAACTCCTCCTTTAACTGTCTGAAAATACACATTAGCATGAATGATAGTGCTGTCAAACAAGTCTATGTGCAGTGGTGGGGGTCCCTGCTTCATCGCTCTCTCTCTGCTAAGGGGTCCATGGCTTGAAGACCCTGGCACTAAAAGGAAGGAAAACAGAGACAGGCTCCTGACCTATGGGCCACATGGCTTGGGAACAGTCGGTTCCCAAGGCTAATTACTTACTAGATGACATGTTTTCATAAATGTGTGTTATGGGGCTGAAAAAAACATTATGTAACAGTAGTTGTCAGGCTATGGAGGGCTGTGAACTCACTTGGCACCATCTTGTTGCGAAGGGAATCTGAAGTTTGCTTGCCCCGGGGCAAACGGCATCCGAGGATACGCATGGAACATCTACACAAAAAAACACAGGAACAACCCAGTCTATCTTCAGACCATCACAAAGAGCTCTGTCACACTGAGGATATGTCCAGTACAGAGCGGTTACGCTAGGATTTTAACCCATTAAGACCGGGAACGCATCTGTGTGTGTCATTTTTAGATTTCTTTGGCTATTCAAAAATAGCAGATATACAAGCTTACAGCACGGCACAGAGTGCCGTGCCGCTATGAGCTTGCAGATCTGCCATTTTTGAAAAATCGAGCAAATTCGCGGCAAAATCTTGGATTATATATTTTTTAAAGCAAACATTTTGAAAATATTTAGTTCCAGGAACCCCCAGAAAATAAAATATACATACATACATACATACATACATACATACATACATACATACATACATACATACATATATATATACATACATACACAACTTTTCTGCTAACAAAAATAGCAGATCTACTAGCTCATGAGCTTGTAGATCTGCTATTTTTGAATAGCCCAACGAAATCTAAAAATGACACACGGATGCGTTCCCGGTCTTAAAGGGTTAAACTGACAGGCAGAATGTCTAGACGTTTGTCCATTTTCCTGGCCATATCAATTTTCAATGCATGCCACGAAACACACTTGCAGTGTTAACGGCGGTTAACAACCCATTAGAGCTTGACGTTACATAGCTTTAACAACATGAACAACGCGCTTAACTGTGGGCCTTACAAGCATTGATACTGTATATGCACACGAATTCAAACATTTGAGAAGTTATTGCAAAAACATGCATGTTACCGCTGCACAGCAAGAGGGGTTTATAAGATACACAAAGCTATGCAGGTTAACTAAACACTATTTTATCGATTTGCGGATGATGGCCTTATTTATGTCGATGATTCAAACTGACAAACGGAGAAGCAAAGTAACACTTCAGCGCGTGCCTGTAGTGTGGAACAGTGAGTGGTTCTCAAAGTGGGGTTCCAGGGGGTCCCCAGCTAAAGTTGTTAACCCATTAAGACCTGGAACTGTGTCATTTTTAGATTTGAGCTAAAAAGCATTATTTTGCACTTTAGGCTATTAAAACATAGCAGATATACAAGCTCATAGCGCGGCACCGAGTGCCGCGCTATGAGCTTGTAGATCTGCTATTTTTGAAAAATCTGAAAATGTGTGCAAATCTTTGAATATGTATATTTTTAAAGCAACATTTTTAACTCAAATCTTTGCTTCTGGGGGGTCCCTGGAACAACATATTTTGATGGGGGTCCGCGGCCAAATACATATCATTTTGGGGGTCCTTGACATGAAAAAGATTGAGCACCACTCACATAGAAACATAGGTTTTTCAGAATACTGTTGAGATTTAGGAGACATGTAGAATAGGCTTCAGGTCTCAATGGGTTAATACAGCATTACAATCATTTTAAACACTTTATCCATTTATATGTTGGCTATTCAAAAAAAACATTTAACACAAATCTTCTCTTCTAGGGGTCCCTGGCACAAAACATTTTTTTTTTACCAGCGAGGATGATATTTTCTGCCTTTTGTCACACCCCATCCAAATCCAGACATGACCGCCCTTATGTGACACGAGGCACAGTATATGATTTACAGAGGACACGTCGGTTCATCGCGTCGAACAACTTACATAAGGTGGCATCATGCTCCGGAACGGAGGGTGGAGGTGTGGCGGTACGCCCGCGTGAGGCTGCTGCCCCCCGTTGAGTTTGGGCTGAGGGGGACCCGACGAGGGGGGCATCCTCTCCCTGGCGGCCTCCCTCGACTTCTCCCCCCTCTGGCCATCGGCGCTGATGGCCAGGGTCCGGCCCGGCTCGTCGGTCTCCCCGGGGGGCGAGGGGGTGCCGAGGAGGCCCGTGCTGCTGCTGCCGCCGCCGCCGCTGACCTCCTCTGGTGCCCTGCTCTCCATTTCGGCGGGGCTGGGTGCGGTGTTCAGATTCCTCCCGCCGCCCTCACGCCAGCTGCCCACATCTAGGGGAGAAAATTGAGAATGCACAGATATTGATTTTTTCGTTTTGACCTGATCTCGTTGTCAAGGAGAGCGCGATCCCCCCCGAGCAGCAGGCAAATAGGAAGCGATCAATAAACATGCACTGAGACAAATGTTTCTGTGAGACTATGTACATCCTGTGCGCCAGTGTTGATTTCGACGACTAAAACTATGACGAAAAATGTTCGTCGACTACCTTTTTTCACTGCCGAAAACGAAATAAAAACGAAATAAAAACTAAGCTACGATTACTGAAACTAAGACTAAATATATTGACAATATCGTCAACAAATAAAAACTAGAAAATGTTAGTGAGGGACGAGTGGAGAAGGGATCCAGTAGAACTAAAAGACCTACTTTGGTTGCGCTCGGGTGTTGCGCTCTGAAAATAGCAGATCTACAAGCTCACAACGCGTCGCGGTGCGACGCGTTGTGAGCTTGTAGATCGGCTATTTTCGGCATGCGACCAAGTGCAGAATCAGCCATTACGACGCCATCAAGGCGCCGCCAAAATACATTTTAGTCGACTAAATCAACTGTAAATTTAGTCGACTAAAACTAAGACTAAAATATGACTAAAACTAAATGGAATTTGATTCAAAGGACTATGGCTAAAACCAAATCAAAGTGTGTTGTCAAAATCAACACTGCTGTGTGCATGCAGGTTTTGTGTGCACATGTCGGCACCCGTACTTTGAGGTCTAAGGCTGGGGCCAGGTCCATAGGGCTCCTCGTCTTGACCGTCCCCTTTCTCCGCCTCGCCGGCCGCCTGCAGGCTGGGGAACTCCTGTTGGAACTGGCTGCTCACACGAGGAGCCCCTGTACAAGAGACGCAGCACAGTGTCAAAACAAGTAGAACAATCACCGGCACTCACAGAACCATCCTTTGGCTAGATTTTGTTTTAGTTGGGGTACAGGCGGGCCTAAAACACCATTTCAGCACAGCCTTCCTCAGCATAGCGTTAGAAACACAGCACTTACCATTTAAATTATTTGGCATTTAAGCTGATGCCATCATTACACACAAAACTGATTGGTCTCCAGTGGGAAAATGAACCCTCGATGCTAAGCCGTTCTCATGTCTATTAATAAAGTCAAAAAACACTGCAGAACTCCAACACGGGTAGTCATTGTCTGAAAGGTATCTCAATGGTGCGTTCACACCAAGCCCCCAGAACTACGGTAGAACAGCGAAGCGGCCACGCCTGGTGGTCAAATATGAGAATGCACTTAAATGCTACTGCGCGTGCGTCTTCCGTTTAGCGCGCATGCTCACGACGCGTCACGACCAATGGATCCATTCCATTGGTTCATATTGGTTCCATATTGGTTCCTATGCTTACTTCCGGGTGCTTCAAAACGCCTCTGAGCACATTCATTGAAATGATAGCTGGGGGCGGGGCAATCCGCCCTCTAGTTATATTATACCTCTATATGGTTCACACGGGCAGATAAAAAGATACATGCTACCGTTCATTTTCAATGCAAACCAGCGACATGAAGAGACAAAGATACATCCGACGTTTGTAGCTGTTGCTCTCTAGCGACAAAGATACAAAGCTACAAATTCAAGTTGGACAGGGTTCAACTTCCAGATGCAAAGACACAAAGCTACAACTGTCACTCCGATGTCCGCACGTTTGATGACGTCAACAATCACGCTGAGCAACACAGATACAAAGCGACACGGCGACAAAGATGCTGTTATTTTTTGTACCTCTGTATCTTTTAATCTGCCCGTGTGAACGCACCATTAGGCATTTCTGTTTCTTAACTCATTCAGTGCCAGACTTATTTCTGGCTGTGTTGTCCCAGTGCCAGAGCCAAAAATGCATTGTTAAAAAAAAAGTGCTCAGGAGCCGAGATACAGCCTTTTTCAGTAAGAAGTTAAACAAAGAGTGAATGGAGCAGCAAATGTTCAAATCATGATATCTTGGGTTTAGAAAATTTTTTCCGCCCCCAAAAATTATTTTTTTTAATGACGTCTTAGACGTCACGTGGCGCTCAGGGCTTAACAATGGCGATAAAAACGGACGTCTTAGACGCCATGTGGCACTGAATGAGTTAAATGCAACACAGTGTAGTGATGGCCGATAGAGCTAGGTTTTAGACTGGACTCAAATCCATGCCATTACGACAGTCAGTATGGTGAGATTGAGCACCGTTTTTTTCATGATGAAACATCCCATTGTAATGCGAGCCGGTTTGACACCCTGGGGGAAGAAGTCATCAGGATCCTTACTCACCTTCAGGCTGTGTCTGTGGCTTGCTGTTGGCCCAGGAGCGGCTACCCCCAATGGAAAGCTCCTGAGGTGGGGGGGCTGGTGCTTTGGTCGGGGGCGGGGGAGTCTCAGTCTGCCTGTGGTGCAAAAAAAACAACAATGGAGGGGTTTGGACGTCAAAGAGAGATAAAGAAGGGGTCGCATTTCCAGTGGGGCAGGAGCTGTATCATGTGTGTGTGTGTGTGTGTGTGTGTGTGTGTGTGTGTGTGTGTGTGTGTGTGCATAAATATGACGCACTGCATGTAGGCAGGCCTGTCACAATTATTACATAATTGTGTAATCGGAATTATTTTATATAATCGCAATTATTTTTGCATAATCGTCATAATCAATTCCATGTTAAAAAATGTCATATTTTCAAAAAATGTCAAAAATAGTGGAAATAGCAGATCAATAAGCTCAAAACGAGGTGCGATGCTACGTGTTTTGAGCTTATAGATCTGCTATTTCCACTATTAATGTTTATTTTTAAGTATAAAGTACTTAAATATGTGTTATTTGTCATGTCTGACCTGTGCAATTTTTGTTTACGATAGCTAAAAGCCAAAAAGAAATGTCATTTTTATTCATAATGTTCCATACATTTTCAACGACAGAAACACAATTAAATCGTTAATGGCAATTATTTCAGTGATAATTAATCGTCAACTTAAATTTGTAATCGTGACAGCCCTATGCGTGCATAAATATGACACACTGCTGCAGTGTGTCGCACACATACAAGTTGTACGCTGCCTCAGTTTAGGAAGTACAGTATATGTGAGGGTGTTTGGTTTGGTTTTGTGTGTGTGCGTGTACACGTGTCATTCATGTCACCTCTCGTCCCCTCCCTCAGGTCGAGATGCCCAGCCGCTGCCGTCCTTGGGGACGATGTTAACGTTTGGGTCGTTGCCCTTGTTCTCCGCCTTCAAGCTGGGCAGGCTGGCCGGCGGGGGCATGCGCCGGCTGCCAGCAACTTTGCCCAAACTCTGGAGCCCATGTCTGGCAGCCACTGCAGTCAGGGACAAAAAAAAAAAAGACAGTTAGAATGTAAAGAAAGATGTTACGTGAGATCAGTGTTGATTTTGACAGCAAATTTTGATTTAGTTTTGGTCATTGTCTTTTGAATCAAATTTAGTTTTTGACATATTTTAGTCATCTGAAATGTTTTACTGTTTGTCTAGTTTTAGTCGACTAAATATCATAAGATTTTAGTCGACTAAATCTACATTTGGTTTAGTCGACTTAAATGTATTTTGGCGGTGCCTTGATGGCGTCGTAATGGCTGATTTTACACTTCGTTTGCATGCTGAAAATAGCCGATCTACAAGGTCACAACGCGTCGCAGCGAGACGCGTTGTGAGCTTGTAGATCTGCTGTTTTCAGAGCGCAACACCCTAGCGCAACCAAACATAAAATTACTTCTTCTCCACTCGTCCCTCTAACATTTTAGTCTAGTTTTTATTTGTTGACGAAATTGTCAATATATTTAGTCTTAGTCATCATAGCTTAGTTTTTATTTAGTTTTCGTCAGTGAAAAAAGGTAGTCGACGTACATTTTTTGTCATAGTTTTAGTCGACTAAATCAACACTGCGTGAGATGACTTCATACTTGAGCAAGGATTCAACCCGATCAAACTGCCTTTGACTAAAAAAAATGTGCACACAAAATTTGGTGCTCATCTGTCCAGGGGTTTGCGAGATTAGCCGCGGACAAACACACGACCAGACCCATTTGCAGACAGCTCGCCTCCAACAGAGCCAGACCATAAAGATAACTACCCTTTTTCTTGATTTCATGCCATTTTATAAAATTATCCAGCAAGGCAGCATACAGTGAGGAGGACTGTAATACTGTTTGCAATGCGTACAAATAAGATTTTCTATATCATGATTCATGACTATGGCTTAAGTGAGTTGAGCAAGACAGGCAATGTCTGAGTCTATGATTCTGACATTGAGTGTGTGTAATGAAACAAAACCAGTGTCTACACACTATCAATGAATGCAAACACTGCCTCACAGTTCACTCGCTGGCTATGGTAGGATATTTAATTCTGCTGATATATATTTTGTGTGTGTGTGTGTGTGTGTGTGTGTGTGTGTGTGTGTGTGTGTGTGTGTGTGTGTGTGTGTGTGTGTGTGTGTGTGTGTGTGTGTGTGTGTGAGAACTCACCTGCAGTTTTCTGGGTTTCCAGAGATTTGCCCTTGTAGGTATTGAAGAGGCTAAGGGTTGCATACTTGGTCTTGCCATCCTTTGCCTTGGTGCTGCTCTGCCCTGACTTCTCGGACATTTCGCTTGAAACTCATCGAGTCTGGTCCTCTGGTCTCACCCCCAGAACCAGCCTCCTAAAGGCCACCGGGTGGAAGACAGACACACAGGAGGTAAGCGGGCGGGGTCGGATAAAGGGTAGACATGAGGAGGAAGACTGAAATTAGTTCTAACCACACAGAGTTTTCCCAGCAAGCGTCTTATGCTCATGAGTTTTCCGTACATATACGTTACTGAAAACCCTTGTGGGTGTTGATTACAAGACTTCACTGTAAGAAAAATGTAGACTGGAAGGCAAGGCAATGCATTAACAAAACCTGCAGAACCCTCTTAAATATGCGCCCAAGAAACGATATCAGTTGCCAAACGCTTTCCATTGAAACTGCTGCTGAGACCAGGCCAACTTAAAGCCACTTGCTCTGCAAAGAAAGAACTCACAGGGCTGAGAAAAGCCACACCGCATGGAGATAACACTGAGTCATACAGCTGCAGAGAGGCTGCTCTGCCTGTGATATTGTGGCGAGAGTGAAGGAATGAAACGAGTACGATGGAAGAGGGAGAGAGAGATAGAAGTGATTCTTCCCACAACCGGAATGATACCTTCTTCTCTCTGCTCAAAGAGGCATGTCCTCCTGTTGCCATGCCTGCACTACCTACGACAACAAGCAGAGTAGCCAATAGAGAGAGAGAGAGGCTGGCAGGAGGAATGGAGAGTGAAAACCAGCAGGGGATGATTGTGAAGGAAGAGTAGTGTGTGTGTGTGTGTGTGTGTGTGTGTGTGTGTGTGTGTGTGTGTGTGTGTGTGTGTGTGTGTGTGTGTGTGTGTGTGTGTGTGTGTGTGTGTGTGTGTGTGTGTGTGTGTGTGTGTGGAGCGGGCAAGTGGGTAGAGCAGAAGGAGAAGGCCTGAAGCAAGACAGAAAAGTGAGCAAGAGAGAGTACACATGAGAAAAGTAAAAAGGACAGAGATGTTGCATTTGGAGCTTCTGTCTCTTTCCTCGAGTCACACGGGGGTCATTTATAATTGATGGAGAGTGGTCCTGGTGGCTGGGAGAGACAGTGGAGCACCCGACGGTCTCTGTCCCTGAACAACTTTACAGCCCCTTACAGCACTCCTGCCAAGGGGACTTCTCCTCAGATGAGAGTAGAAGCAACCATGCAGACAGACATACTGCGCTGCCACTGCCATCAATCAGCAGTGCTCCCCCTCTGAACCAAGCCGTACTGACATCACACTCTGGGACATGATTAAGAACGTTAAAAAAAATGCGGGTTTATTTATTATAAATCATCTATATCAATTTTTTACATTTTGTTCATCTGCGACTCACAAAAGGTCAGACGGTTTGGGCCAGACGTCGTGCGTGTGTTTGTTGGGAGGCGTTATGGAATGATAAGATGCAAGGCAGACAAGAGTGACAATGGTCCACCTTACTTCCTCCGTTCTACAAGCACCAGTGCCAAAGGAGCTCCGCGCTACTGAATCCTGGATACTAGGGGTCAGCCGAGGACAAGCCATGATTGCCACGGTTAACTCAACATCAAACCTTTCTTCTAATTCTCAGATGTTTTTTATCAGTTCAACCCTAAAACATATATATATATATATATATACACAATGAAGGGCTTTCTTGGGGGGTTTCTTGCCGTCTACAGTGGGATGTGAATAAAGAGACTGCAAGGGAATAAAAAAGAAAACTAGAATCTTCATCAAACCCAATACCACTTCCCTACCCTCAACTGGTTCAGCGCAACCTCTGGCTGTTCCCATTGCCTGATACTTAGATTGACTTCCTCCCTGCAGTTACTCCATTACAGTAAAAAAAAACTGGTGTCCTCCTTTCATCCATGTCCAGCGGCCAGCATACATCGAAAATGTGTTTCTGCTAAGGAAGATCTGCTGAGTGAATTGGAGTATAATATTTTTTTGTGTGTGTTGGCTTCACCTCCTTTATAGTCCTGTAGCAAGCCCTCAAAAAAGGCCTTAGTTTTTGAGATACCCCTACCCGAGGTAGAACAAAACACAACCATGTTTTTTCTTATCTTTAGGGTCTCCCATTAATGAAATGGATTGTTGTGAAATTTTATTTTTGGGCAAAATTAGTTTTTTGGGCTATTCTTTAGAACTACCCCAATCTCTGAAAAAAGGCAAATCCGAATAGGGTAAAGGTGACCAAAAATGCTATAACTTGAGAATGCTCACTCCTATCTTCATTAAATTTGCTGAGGTATGAACCAGGTGTCTACCCTACATCACCAAAGTGTCAGAATGTAATTTACCTAAAGAAATACTGAAATATAGTCCTTTAAACATACTTTTAGTTTAGGCGGAAATGGTACTTTTGTAGTGTGGACTCCTCTACTTTCCCTCATTTAGAAAAAAAACATATATTTATGTCAAATAAGCTGTTACTGCATAGCCTAAGATGCTATTAAACAATAACCAGTGGTTGTGTGGAGAGATCTAGTACAGTTTTATTGCAAATTAGACTTCTTTAGACATAACCCATCTCTGGAAATAAAACATTATAGGCGGGTGCAAATATGGTTTGACCCAAAAATAATTAGAACCAAAGGTTTCTCAATGGTTTATTGTAGCATCAGGTGTACTTAATAACATATCAAAAGTTTACCAAAATCTGATCATTAGAAATGTCAAATGTCCAAGATGGCCGTCACCAGTTCCTTAAAAGACCATTACTCCTTCATTATTTGCCCTACACAAGTCATTTTGGTGCCTAATCCAATTTTTGGTGATCTAGGAATCCAATTAGCATATATAAATTATAGTCAAGTGATTATAAGTACAATTATATATTAAAGCAATTGGTTATAAGCATATTTAACAATGTAATTTGACATTTCTCCCTTTTCTACATGCCATAATGCCCAGGATTGGTATATTCATCACCTATACATGTAATTCACATTCTGTTGAAGCTTTCAAGATTTCTTTTGATACCAATAAGGAATGAATGAATTATTACTGGGTGGTAGGTACTGTGACATTTGTAAAACATGGCTGCCAATGTGATAGACTGGGAATATTACACAAATCTTGGAAGAAATTCACTGAGAAATGTCTTCACCAATTTGTTTGTAAAGGTGTCTGGTTCCCAAACTGGGGGTCCCCCAAATGATTTTGGGGGGTCCCCACCCAGATGGTTAGCTTGATGTGCAACATTGTTTTCAATACTCAACAGTAAACAAACCAACATACAGTATGTGTATACAGGGTATCTGCACATTTCTAAAGTTACAATTGAATTACTCTTAAGACTCAATATTATCTCAAATATTAGGTAAGAAAGAGGCAAACATTGTGAAAATAGCTGATGTACAAGCTCACAACGCTACACTAAAAAGAATGGCCACTTGTCTGGTCTATGGGGAAGATGGACTCCTAAGTGGGGATACAGTGGAGAGAAATGGCCCCTTATGGGCCTAGAGAGGATGTGCAAGTCAGTACAGAGCTATCACAACATGTATCTAGTGTCTGGGTGTCTAGGCAGGGGTGGTGGAGGAGTGTGGCGTGGATAAGGTGCAGATGTGCTTGTCACAAACATCTCCTTATTCCTGAGACTAGTAGTTGTGTGAGGTTTTAGTGCAAAATTAATTTCACATGACTTTATTTTATGATTGGTACTGCTGGCAATAAGCTTGAACCTTGATATTTTTAACAGCAAGAAGGTACGTATAGGGGACAGCCCATGATGCCCTGGGCTCCAGTCTCCCCATAGAATCCCAATCTAACCGACCTCCACGCCCATAAGGGGCTGTGTCTGTCACCAAGTTTTTGTTGTGGAGCTGTTCTGGAGAGGGGAGAGGACGCTCTGAGCCATAATGATAAGTCACTGGGGGCCCCTGGGAATATTAACGGTCAGCCACCACGACTCTCCTGTGAGCCAGTCCGACATACACCCTTGTCTGCCTGACACACAGTCATGCACCACCACGTGGAGGTCTTACAACCACCACTATGGGGGGGCGACCCTCCTTACGAATGCCTATGCCCACTCACGAGCGCCTATCTCGGGCATAGGAGCCAGCCAGACCCGCCAGGAGGTCCATTTGGCATACATACATATGTATATGACACAGTCTTGGAACATGTGGAGGTCTTACAACCACCACCACTGGGGACTGTCCTCACTACCTATGCTAACTAAAGAGAGCCTATCTCGGGAATGCCTATCTTGGGAGCAAGCGTGGAGGTCCACTTGGGACCAGTGGGACTATCCAGTGAGCCAGGCGACATAGGGACACTCCTCTCAGCCTCACGCATTAGCTAAATTCCAATACCTTAATTTCTGCCTCCTCCTCACTCCGTCCTCCAGCGTGCCGTGACTTAGAAATCGTTTGCATCCCAAATGCTAATTTGCTTTTGGAGGAGCTGAGAACGAGGAGAGCGCAGGCACCCTAAGCCACTTGGAGTGAGATCTGGCAAAGATACAAGTTTATCTTTCATGTATCGTTTGCAGAACTGTCTTCGTTGAAATGGCGTATCATTTCTGTTGGAGGTTTTGCATGTCGGACATGGGGGGGAGGAGAAGCTCAGGGTCTCCTTGGCTCCTAACTTTGCTCTTCTGTGCTCCAAGTGCCCAGGGAGCAATCCAGTGACCCCCTATACTCCCCTCTACCCACCTGAGGGGAACCCCAGGCCCATTTATGTTGGGCGGGGATATGCCCTGCCCACACATCCAGGTATATCCCCCTTTGCACCCAGTGTAAACTCTAGACCAGACCCACACCCCATACTCCCCCCTGTCTAGGCACCCAGTAGATACTCGGTTCTGACAGCTCTACACTAACCTCCACTACACTAACCTCTTTGCACACTCACACTTATTGCCTTCATAATGTGTTAAAACATCTATTTAATGTTTTTCAAAATCTTGTGTCTACAAGATGACACTGCGCTTGTCCACGAGAAAAATAAATATTCTCGTGTATGTAGGGGAGGAGTTGGGTGGGTAAGGGGAGGGGTGCAGAGAGATTGGTTCATAATGCAAGACATTTTTTTGGGGTGGGGTGTATAGTCAAAGATGAATTTAGTTTGGGCTAAATTTGATCCACAGAGCTATCCAAAACCTTTCAATATTGAAAATATTCTCAACTGACAATATTCTCTGCCACCACCTTCTGAATTACTGCAAATTGTGACTATTAGTTTTGTTGTGTTTTGAGGATATCTTGAAGCCTTGTTCCAGTAAAAAATAAATATAAGTAGTTGGACATTTACTATATAATTAGTTAAACGGGTGACCATTTCAGTGTTTTAATCACAAACTAAATATTGGATTTCACAATTATCTAATTGTATCTCTGCAATTTGGACAAGTCCAATGGATTCCCAGGCGCTTTTTTAGGGTACGGTGCTTTTTTTCATATATGCAAAGTACAGCACCATATTCAATCACACTCACACATGATTGCTGTGTGTGGCAGGGGCAACATGAAGCCATGTCATTAATTAATGGATATATGAATTTATGATTTCAGTAGTAAGAACTTTTTTATATACACATCCAAACCAAAGGTGCATAGATTAATTCATTTTAAGAATTGCAGGCCTCAATACAGAGAAGCATTACACAAATGGAATACTGTGATTAGGGGTATGTAAGTCTAAAGAAATCTCATTTGCAATAAAACTGTACTAGATCTCTCCACACAACCACTGGTTATTGTTTAATAGCATCTTAGGCTATGCAGTAACAGCTTGTTTGACATAAATGTATGTTGTTTTTCTAAATGAGGGAAAGTAGAGGAGTCCACACTACAAAGGTACCATTTCCGCCTAAACTAAAAGTGTGTTTAAAGGACTATATTTCAGTATTTCTTTAGGTAAATTACATTCTGACTCTTTGGTGATGTAGGGTAAACACCTGGTTCATACCTCAGCAAATTTGATGAAGATAAGAGTGAGCATTCTCAGGTTATAGCATTTTTGGTCACCTTTGCCCTATTCGGATTTGCCTATTCCAGAGATTGAGGTAGTTCTAAAGAATAGCCAAAACAACTAATTTTGCCCCAAAATAAAATTTCACAACAATCCATTTCATTAATGGGAGACCCTAAAGATAAGAAAAAACATGGTTGTGTTTTGTTCTACCTCGGGTAGGGGTATCTCAAAATCTGAGGGCCTCTGCTACAGGACTATTATTGTGTACAAGGATCAGCCACACACTGACAGACTGGCAATTATTGGCAACAAATTTGGTCCATTTCAACCACAGGTTTGGGAGTTCACATTGGAATTTGAAATGGCGGGTACATTTTCAACCCATTAGCCATGGCCACTGTGGCAAATTAATTAAAACATTAGTTTCCTGTCCCTGGTCAGGATGCCACCCCTCTCTACAGGAAGGAACCACGTATCATGTGTCACACACACCATCACTGCTCACTTCTGAGGGAGACTGGTCAGCGTGCGAGTACCATTGTTGTCTGAACAGGCTCCCTTTACTCTCTGCTAGCAGGTTTTTAAAAATTCATTATTAAAAAGACTTTTAATAATGAATTTTGACCTATATGGGAGAGTCAGCCAAGGACATTTGTTTCCACAATTTCTAAGCTTTTAAATGACTGCAAACGATGCAGTGAAACAGACAGTCGAGAAGTTCAATATCTCCAGTTTATATACTAACTGTTAAGTAGGTGGATATTAACAACCGAGTCACCAGTACCGGTCGTTCTCTCTCCCACACAGTATGATGGTCAGAAAGGGACAAGGGCCAATGCAGTGAGTGACCACCACTTCACCTTCTATGTATAAGCCTCCGTTTATTCTATCGCTCCAGAAAACTTTGAGGTTGGTAGAATGTACCATGTACTGCCATTCGTAAACTCCTCTTAACGATTTTTGGTCCCATGGAGATGAATGATGGGGTGGTGAAGGATAAGAACCGCCGGCCAACCTCAAACTATTGTGGCTCTGCCCTACCTGACCATCAATACCACGGGAAGGGACTGTAATATTATCTCACTGCCTGCCCAGATAAGACACACAAGAAATAAAAAGGCACTGATGATTTAACCTCATTCACTAATGAAAAACATGCTGGTATATGAATGCCAGAAAGAAACTAAATCTAAAGTAAACGACGCTCACAGAATGATTCATTGATCAAATGGAAAGGCTGTCAAAGCCTGTGGATTTACATACTTAACTCAAGTTTAAATCCACTTTTAGTCACAAGGAAATGTCTAGCCATCTTGATTTTTGGCCCCATGTTCCTATGTTTGATTAGGCCCGTTTCCATCTCCGGCAGTACATCTATGATCTGATTAAATACAGTGGCTGACTTAAATCAATCAACTCACTTCCATCAAATCACTTGAACATTAAAACAAATGTAACCTCTCTAGTTAAGACTCAAAGGCAAACCCTCCATCAAAAAAAAAGCAGGAAACAGCATGAATTCACTCATCAGTCATTCTCAAAGCCTGCTGACGGAGATGTCATAATGATTCAATGACACTGCCATTGAATCCTTTCAAGACATTCACTCCCTGAGGCCAGACTCATGAGCTGTACCATTGATGCACTAAAAAAAATGTACCCCCCCCCCCGTGTAGGGAAATCTTCAATGCTGCCTTCCTGTACCATCTTGAGACGGATTGACAAATCATAGTGCTCATCAATCCAGATAAATATGCCAACATCCAAAATGTGGAAATCCAACACCCAACACAATTGGTCAGAGACAGATCATCTACGCCTGGCAGCTTTTATGACTGCAATTTCGTTCAGGTTTCCATAAATCAGTGGCATTGATGATGAGTCAGGCCATCTTGCTGCGTGGACCTAGATTACTGGGGTGGTGTGGGCAAGGCAGGGTGGATCACAGGGGCCTCTCCTCTCCTCTCCGCCGGGAGGAACTCACCCGACCCGGCCCCAAATAATAATAATAATGCCTTCTTCACCGCAGCGACGTTATCATCAGCAAAACGCCTCGATCCTGCCGGCAACCCACTCCCAGCCAGGTTTTTAGAATCCAGATGTGCAACGTGGTGCTGCTGAGCGGCAGGCCAGGCTGCATCGCTTTTAACATACTTTCGGTTTGCTCCGATCGCCATCACATACACACACATTCATTTAGCTCTCATCGCGACCACAGCACAGCAGGCTGGCTAACCCAGCTAACGCCGATCGTGGTGTTCGCGATCGGCGTTAGCTGGGATAGCCAGTCGCGATGAGAGCTAAATGAGTGTGTGTGTGTGTGTGTGTGTGTGTGTGTGTGTGTGTGTGTGTGTGTGTGTGTGTGTGTGTGTGTGTGTGTGTGTGTGTGTGTGTGTGTGATGGGCATTTACACCAAAGAAAAGCATGCACATAACTCATTACATTATAGGGGGTCCGCCAAATCTTTGTTATGTGATATTTTGTTTTACCTTAACCACTTGAACCCTAGCATCCCTTTCCTGAGGAGAACTTTAGCCCAAAAAATAGCAGATCTACAAGCTCACAATGCCTCGCAGTGAGCTTGTAGATCGGCTATTTTTTGGCTAAAGAGGTGTTTGGTGTGGAGGGGAAAAAAAGAGCTGGACCACGTAAACAAAAAAAGTTCAATCTGAAACACAATTTTAGACAATCTAGAGTAGGGGGGGTCCCTGCTTCATCTATCTCTCTCAGCTAAGGGGGTCCTTGGCCTGAAAACGTTGAAGACCCCTGCATTACATTACATTACAACATCCCCCCTGACGTGCCAACAATAACCCACCTTGCAGCCGCCGGTCCCTTCTTTGATTTGTCCTCTTGTGTCTTCTATTGGCATGGACGAGAATTCCGTTTGAATTTGGCCTGGTTTAGTCGTTTTAACAGTGTGTGTGTGTGTGTGTGTGTGTGTGTGTGTGTGTGTGTGTGTGTGTGTGTGTGTGTGTGTGTGTGTGTCTGGTGGCCGGCGGATTACAAAAGCTGTTGGCTAGCCTGCTAGCCTGGCTCAGGCTAACGATGGTTAGCTTCGTTGAGCTCGCGCTGCTGTGTGTGTGTGTGCGGCGTGTGCCACACAACCAGCTCGTCAGAGTCCTACGTCCCCGTTTCGGTTCTTCTTGTTATTTAACGTCCCTTAGTTAGTTAGTTCCGTCTCGTTTCTTCGTCGGGACGTTGACGGGGGAATGGGGTACGGGTTCAGTCCCGTCGTTCCTCTTGTCTTCCCTCCTTTCACCCCGTTTCTTCTCTCTCTCGTGTGAGACGGTTTCTCTGACTGTGTGAGGCCCCGCTCAGGCCTGTCTCACTATCAAAGATGGCAGACTGAGGGTTGCCAGGTTTGCTCGACTGTTATCCACCTTTTTCTGTGACGCCAAAATCCCCCTATGCCAGTGGTTCTCAAACGTTTTCATGTCAAGGACCCCCAAATTGACACTTATTTGCCCGCGGACCCCCATTTCAAAAGATATGCCAGGGACCCCCATAAGAGGAGATTTTTTTTTTTACGGCTCTAGCAGTGATTCTCAACCATTTTAATTTCAAGGACCCCCAGTTTAACATGCAGGGCTACAGACCCCTTTTATTTCTTTTTTAGTTTAACGCCTGATTGTTTTTTTTTTTTAGTTTTACGCATCATTACGTTTGTGTTTTTACTCAACATCAGTAGTGGGAAAAGTACTTTTTTTCCTCAAGTAAAAAGTATCAATGCAGCAATGTAGAAATACTTTTTTTTTACTTGGTCATTTTTCAAATCTTTTGAAAATAGCAGATCTACAATGCATCACATCGCCAGTCGCAAAGCATTGTGAGCTTGTAGATCCTATTTTCAAATGGCAAAATGTATAGGGCTGAAGTGGTTGTATTTTTTGTAATGATAATCAAAATCTAAAAGTAACTAATAACTAAAGTTTTGAAATGTTAGTTGAGTAAAAGTACAATATTTGTCTCTAGGATGTAGTGGAGTAGAAGTAAAGGTACTGAAAATTGGAACTACTCCAGTAAAGTAAAAAGTACCTCAAAATTGTACTTAAGTACAATACTTGAGTAAATGTACTTAGTTACTTTACACCACTGATTATATTTGTGTTTTTACTTAACATGTTTCTGTCTGGAAAATGGTGACACACAACACAAGCTATGAGAAATTCTGATCACACTATAAATTCTCTTAAGTGGATCTGGGCATAGAGGTTACCCCAGTTCAGTTTGGAGATTATTTCACATGGAACGTGAGTAGTTTAATATTACAAAGAGTGAAAAATGTTACAGATCATATGGCGATACATATAAAGACATCATGACAATTTTGTCTTACATAGAAAATGCCAGAAAAACTGTATCCATGCAAGCAAAGCAGTTTGACAGACTGACAAAAACTGTTGCATTCACAAAGCCCAAATCTCAAATCACTGGATATCTTTTCAGATTGCGCTGTTTTAAGTATTGAGACTATATCGTAACCGAGACGCTAGATTATATTTAATTATAATATTAAATAATAATAAAATAAAATGTGTTGGCTAAACATAACATAAGCATTTTAAGTGCCTACTTAAAATGTTCTGGTCTCACTCTCACCACAAAAGCAGAACAATAACGGCCACGCTTACTCATCTATGAATACATACATTTTTGAATCACATAGGCCTACAAACATAAACATTTGTAAAGCACAAGCGCACTTTGAAAGACCTCAAAACCTGTTTTGCAGAACCTGGCAACCCTGGTGCCGACAAGTTATGCGTGGACGATTCCTTTTCCGGGGTCCTTGGGTCCTGCTCAGGGTTGCCATGTCCGCTTATTATAAGTGACTTCTGGCTTTGTCTGTAAAGTTGCTTGTAAATAGTAGCTGCGGGTTGCGATTTTTTTAGGCTTGTTTCTAAAGTGTAGTTGCTTATTTGGGCTTGTTTTCAAAATGTGCAATTATTATTTAGACCAGTGGTTCTCAAATATTGTCATGCCATCATGGACCCCCAAATGAATATGTAGTCAAGCTATTTGTGTTAGAATGTTTAAAAAAATATTCCACATTTTATTTCAAGATTTTTTCGCGACTTGTAGATTGGCTATTTTCAAATGGCCAATCCATATAGGTTTAAAGTCATGTCATGTCTCTTATTTTGGGCTTGTTTTCATACCTGGTCCATACCTGGTTGCTTGTTTCTCTCGCAAAATCTGGCAACACTAGTCCTGCATTGTGCGGCGGTTCATTTGAAAACAGTTCCACGCTCTCAGCCTCTTGGCCTGATTACCTAACTAACCCATTAAAGACCTGAGGCCGATTCTACACATGTCTTCTACTAAACCGAACCGGGTCCAAGCACCGGGCACGGTTAATCCGCCCCTGATGGTGGAGTATTGTTAATACAATATAACTTATACAATTGGGGTGGTTGTATAATACAAAATACAACTTGTATTTTACTTGTATTTCTTTTAAAGTACATAAAAGCAGCAAAATGTTCCTATGGTATTAAATTAAAACATATATATATTGAGATTGATTGTGACTGATTATATGTAGGCTACTGGAGCATCAGTGAGCATGTTACTGTTGTAAATGCTTAAGATATGAATCTGTTTGTATACACTACTGTTTTGGGGTATTTTCTCTCATCTTTGTTTGTGAAATATTGGATTATTTTAACATTTATATTTGTTGTAACAACAAATGGAGTAGAAAGCACAATATTTCCCTCTGAAATGTAAGGGAATGGAAGTATAATGTAGCGTGCAATGGAAATACTCAGGTAATAATAATTAAGTATTGTACAAGACAAGTACCTCAAACTTTTACACAAATACTAGAGTAAATGTTAGTTACTTCCACCAAACGTGACAAAAACATCTAACACAATAATACACGTAGGCCAGTCATGGAAGAAGTAGCCTGTAGGCTACTCAGATATTTGACTTAAAGGACGACTTCACCGATTTTCAACCTATCTTCATATAATTGGTCCTCACTAATACTCATGATAAAATGGTACCATTTTTTCCTACTTGGTCTGTGTCTCATAGGAGGGCTGTGGACAGTCCAGAAACCCGTGACATCATCGTTGATTTTGTTTTTCCAACAAGATTTCACATTTTTTATTTAGATTTTTATTAACACAAGAACAATGGCTTCTTTTATTGCATTGCAACTTTCCATGAATAGAAAGCCTGCAGTTTCTATTAGCTTGGATTCCCCATTGATGATGTCACTGGTAGACGGGACTCTGAACTGTCCACAGCCCTCCTCTGAGACACAGACAGAGTAGAAAAAAATTGTACCATTTTATCATGAGTATTAGTGAGGACCTATTATATGAAGATAGGTTGAAAATCGGTGAAGTTGTCCTTTAAGTAAAAGTAGCAATACTACAAAATACATTGTTACTCTGTTACAATTAAAAGTCCTGTATTACTAATTTGACTTGAGTAAATGTACAAAGGTGTTGGCATAAAAATATGCTTACAGTACAAAATGTTAAAGTATAGGACTCATCATGCAGAATGGCCCATTTCAGTAACGCATTCATGTTTTCCTCACTTTAATGTTGCAATTGATAAAGGTGAGGCTGATTTGAATTACTTAATGTACTGCTGGGTAGCTTAGCCTAAAATAATTGTGACAGCCTTCCTACTCTCCCTGTTTTGCCATCAGGGGAATCAAACATCATTTATCCCTTAATTTATGTTTTGATTAATCATCTAAATCGGCAGAGTAACTAGTAACTAAAGTTGTCAAATAATTACGTTGTAATCGTATATGTTGTAAAAAGTACAATATTTGCCTGAGATGTAGTGGATATTTGCGATGCGATGCAACTATCCCTTGTGCTATTTCAGGATAAATAGAGAAGACATTAAAAGGAAATTTCAATTAAACCTCAAATGCCTTTTCCACAGAGTGTATCAGATATGATTAGATGAAAGAAAAAAAACACTTTTTATTTAGTTCCTTCTAAATGTCTGCTAGAACCTGTGATACAAGGGCTGTGGCAGAAAACATCCAGGATTGGCTATATTACAATTTAGGCATTTAGCAGATGCTCAGTGCAACTTACACTTACAAAGTGGAAGATCGGCGTACATGTCATTAACCCTATAGTCAACAAATGACAGGGTATGCTGGATACCTTTGGGACAAGACACCATGAATATTATTTTTCTTTTATATGTGTTTTATATTTCATATTTCTTTTATATATTATATGTGACAATGACCTGTAATGAGGACATTGTCTGCTTAGTGATTTCTTTGTGAATTAATAGTTATATGGTCAATATTGAAATCCGAGTCAAAATGTTGTTTTTTGCCTCTAAATGTCAGATTAGGACAAAAGAAAAATCACAACAAGGTTGCAGAAAATTCTGCCAGAGAATTTAATTTTGCCTTCCATATGACACAGACAGATACACATTTTGTGAACCTAAATTATCTATTGTATATAAAATTTTTAATCTCTATGGAGCAGGTTATGCAGAGTTTGATGTCACACAAAATCATACACAAGCTGGACGTTCCCTTCAGAATATTTTATTTATTAAGCTAGAAAGTTCACTGTAGCCATATGCTAAACAATGAAGAGAAATGCATAAGATATTGTATGCACGCATACAGTAGCATCGATCAGACTGCACAGTTGATCTGATCTATGTTTGAATAGGACTCCCCATACAGATACATTCTTCCCTTAATTTATTATGTACATTAGCCACTTTTCTTAAATGCACTTTACTGTACTTCTATTCTCTGTTATTCTATCCATCTTTTAACTGCATTAAAGAATTTCACCCATATTACTTGTAATGTATGGAAACGAATACGTGCCACAATTAAAATGAAATTGCAAATAAGAGAAATGCTTTTTAATCTTCAGGAAATTAACGCATTTATTGAGACAAAAATAAATGTAAAATGCAATAGCATTTGCATTTAATCTACAGGTGTGCTCATTCTATGACAGAATTAAAATGATAAATAAAACATCATTTGACTTTTAATTTTCCAAAAATGCCCCGCTAAATAGTGGACAATATTAAAAGGAAAATGCAATTTTGAAAATGAAAAATGAGAAATGCGTTTTAATCTTCAGATAATGAACGATTTTTATTTAGACAAAAATAAATGTAAAATGCAATAGCATTTGCATTTAATCTACAGGTAGCCTCGATCTCCAGGCTTTTAATCTACAGGTGAAGTGACAGTAAAGTTTGACTCCGATTCTCTGCAGTTGCCATTAGATGGCGACATTTCATTATGCATTATGATTTGTACAGCACATTCAGGCAGATGGGTGTACTGTTAAAGAGAACATCATCAAGTCAGTTAATTATTAAACAAGTTAGAGCTGTCAAGAAAGTGAGCCACGTTAATGATCATCTGGGTTCATCTGAGTCAAGCAGGTTAATTAATTGCAGGTTACTGTCCAGGCAGATAGACCTTTATCCTGTCCAGCAGAGCAGCTGGCTCTTGTAGGAAAGCTGGGAGGCTGTTACTGTAGTAATATGCAGCCAGCCCAAGGGCAGCGGCTGACAGAACCAAAGGAAGCATAACAGAGCGCTTAGGCTCATGATAGTGATCAGTTGGTCTCGTATTCATGGGTTGAGTGACCCTCTCCCACTGAGTAAGGATGGCCTGACGGGCCCCAGCCCACTTTCCTGGCCCTCTGAGTCGGTACTGGTACGGGGTGCAAGCACCCAGCAACATACTCAGGCCCAGCCTGGGGTCCATCAGTAGCGACCCAAGAATATTGGGCCGAACCCCTAAGAGGTCTGCTAACTCATCCATGTAGGGGATGTAGTCGACCTGGATGGTGTGCCTGTTGCTAGTGACGTACCTGGAATAAAGTTCAGAGGTAAACCCAGGTTAGACGGGACCATTTGACATCTTTTCAGTCCTAAATAGAAACTGAATAGGCTCTATGCACAGCAGCCATATTGTGAAGACATTCACAGGTGTTACCAATGATACTAATGAAGGCTCTGTTCCATTCTGGTCAAACAGAGTCAGGGTGCTGATATTGTGCATGTTGGCTCACTGGAAACACTCTGCTACACCAGTGGGTCTACAGTTGGGGTCCAGGGACCCTCATGGGCTTCCAAATGACCCCTTGCTGGTGTGTAACTCTGAGAGTGTACAAATGGAACCAAATGGACCCGTAAAGGAAGTGAAAATATGGCTGCTGGGAATAGAGCCTATTCAGTAAATGCACTGTAGTACCTTTTAGCCATGGCCTCCTGCTTGCATTTCACATCCTTAAGCATGGCAGCCATTGAAGGAAGCTTATTGCAGCCTGTGTGTGGTGAAGTCAGAATTTACAGAATTAACCTCCCCATTACCCCTGAAGCATATTTTGAAGCATAGTGTGATATAAAAGAGGTACATCCTGCATCACCTTTAAAGACACGTGTGGCCAATCTGGCTTGCATCTCAGAGATGGGCATGATGGCTCCCAGCGGCTGTACCAGGCCAATAACAGCCAGTGTAGGGCGATCCAACTCAGGGGCGAATACATACTTGTACAGTGATGCCTTGTTTCCAGACACTGGGAGCACATGTGATTCCAGGAACGGAAAAGAGAAGCTGTAACCTGTGGCAAATACCTGCAAGACACAGGGTCCCCACACATTTTTAGCAATGAATTTCCAAAACTTTTCCAAAACTTTTCCAGAATATTTAGCCCAATTTCCAGGCCTATATAACAATCATTCGGCGCAATAATGTGTCTCTTACTCCTATGTAGAATGCCCAAAGATAGGCAGTGTAGCAAAAATAAAGTTTGAGACATACATTAGGCTGCCGTCACACAGCCCGTTCGGCGAAAAACTACTTATCTAACTATATAAATGGCGAGCGACTTCCGCACCCTAGGTGCGACACCCCACAGCTCTGTTATCGAATAAACAACGCACCGCCAGACCACATGTCGCCAACTGACTCGCCACGGCGGCCGCGCTGAATTTACGCGTCGCGTAGGGGACCTCTCATTGCTCACTACACCTTTTCCACCGCGCAACATAATTAATTCTACTCACCAAATGTCGGACAAAACGGAAGGGGAGGCAGCTTCGTACCGTTTACCGTGCACACCACCGACACCGCACGGCGACGGTTTTCGCCGAAACAACACGAGCGGCCGCCATTGCACTCTGCCCATGTCCTCCACAACAGCACACACACAGCTCCTTTGCTTCAACCCCCCCCCCTTCTTACGTACCTCCTTTGTTCCACCCAGGCCGTTACTTTCACTTCACTCATGTCTCGATCACAATATGTCCGTCCTTCACGTGCCATGTTCATCCCAAACACAAAAACAAACAGCCACCGCCACAGCACAGCACGCTGCCCAGGGTAATGTGGTAAACAAACCTGCCTAGGTTCATGACACCACAGGACTCGACAGTGATGTCATCATTATGCAACCCGGAAGTACAAATACCAAGGATAGGTCAGTGATGTCAGTCGGGTTGCCAAGTTTGCTGCCAGGTTTTAAAAAACAAGCCACAGAAACAAGCAAACCGTGCATGAAAAAAAAAAAAACTGCCGAAGGGGTCCGCCATGTTCCAGGGGGGTCCCCGGGGGTCCCAACACTCACAGGGCTCGGCGGACCACCAGGGGGTCCGCGGACCACCAAAGTAACAATCACTATTAACATTTTTTCCAATTTTTTTTTTTTTTTTTTTCTTTTTGGACACTTTTACTCCGGCGATTTGGGTACCCCAATATACACGCACCCACGCCGGGCCCCGTGCGCGGCTGGGGTTGAGGGGGGCGTAGCCCCCCGAAACTCTAGTGTTACATATTTTGTGTAATATTATTCATGTTTATGAAAATGTTTTGTTTTAACAAAATCAATAGCCAAAAACAATGCATAGCCAAATATTTTTCCAGGACCCTTGATAAATTCCAGGACCTTTGATGATGTTTGATCAATTTCAAACCTTTTCCAGTACTGGATTTTTTTTTTTTTAATTTCAAAATATTTCCAGGAATTTCATGACCGTGGGGACCCTGAAGACAGAAGGTACAGTACATCAATTAACAGCAGTATCACAGCACAGGAGGTCGACGTGGTTGTCAGGGAATTGGAAGGTTCCGGTTCAAGTCATGTCAAAGTGTCCTTGAGAAAGACACGGAACGCCTAACTGCCCCCGCTGAACAGGTCACTGCCATTGGTGTGTGTGAGTGTAATGAATACATTGTTGTGACACACACACACACACACACACACACACACACACGATGTTGCTGCTGTTTGAAGGAGACAGAAAGAGAGAAATTGTCTGTGTTTATGATATCATTACACTCACCACCAAGTCAATGTCTTCCACCACACTCCCATCCTCAAATTCCACAGTGGATCCCTGAATTTGGCGGATGTTGGGTTTCACCTGAACAGTTCCAGATAGAATGCGGTTGGGCAGCTCATCGTTCACCGTGGGATGCTGACTGAACAATCTGATATTTATAGTCAGATGTGTGTTAATAAGATACTGAAGTCTGATCAATGACACATACTCTGAAAAACAATTATCTGTGGTGCTAAAGCACTTTGTTTTCACAAGCTTTGTTGTAGCTGTATGCAATACATAGATTTAAAAAACAAATAAGAAAAACCTGTGTTTCGGCTTCAGGTTGTACAAACTGTGGCAGAATCTTTGGTTGAGTCTGTTCTCTACTATGCTGCAGAAAAAGCCAAAGGGGAGGAGAAGCCTCAAATTTTCTGTCAGCCTGGAGAACTGCATATCTAGGGGGATCCCGTAATCTCCCACTCGGTTTAAAATCCAGGCACCCCTCCGAGTGCTCAGGTAAAGCTGGGAAAAGAAGTTAAGTGGGGTCAACCAGAATTGTCAAAAATACCTGATTGAATTTAATCAGATTACCATCACATTATTAGTACGCATGCCTGGGGAATCATCTATATTTTATGAACTGACACACCTGCTTGGTAACTCTGCTTAGCTCAACGGCAATGTCTCCTCCAGAGTTTCCAATTCCGATCACCACAACCTTTTGGTGACAGGTAACACAAAGTACAATTTACAATTAGCGACGCTCCAGAGCGACTTACGGTAAGCAATGTGAACACAATGTAATAGATCGAATGCATGGAGATAGTAATCTAGGATCACAGGTAAACCAAGAACCTACCATCAGACTTAACAGTATAATACAAAAAGAAAATCTGTACATTGAAACTATGCAAACTATAGGATGCCAGGTCAACAGATGAACCTGGCATCTGTCTAAATAACCTTTACATAAGCCTGCAAGGTCGTCAAGGCTAGGACAAGTGCTACGGCAAGTGCTACGGACTAAGGTGGAGTCTGAAGAGGTGAGTCTTCAGATTACGGCGGAAAGTACATCAAGAAATAGAACACAAGACACAACAGAAATCGAGGGGGAAACAACCTTTTTATTCCTCCATTCCGCTGAAGTCTTGTAGTCCCGGCTGTGAAAGTACTTTCCTTTGAATGTGTCAATTCCTGAAAGATAAAAGCATCGTTGATATCAAATTTTCATTATTTATTATTAGTATTAGTGTTCGTAATCATAGTAAAATTTGTATTAGTATAGTAGCACTGCCCCACTGCTCCTTTTAAGCTTAACTTATACTCTGTCGTACAACGGTTTCACACAACAACAAAAATAGCAGATCTACAAGCTCACAACGCTTCAGAAGAGCTCATTATGTTAGAGTGGAACCAGGGGCATGAGTCACAAGTCAGTTACCACACTTGGATTTCAGTCATAGGTGGCTGACAATACACCTACTGTAACTACACACTCTCCCCATCCCAAACAAGGAAATCATTGACTATGACAGGGTGAGATTTCACACAGGATCCCAATTGTTGAGTGATTTCATAACAGCCTTGTAGTCTTTCATGTGGTGAACCTAGGCCACGGTTGTAATAGGATATCTAAGGTAAGGTACACCTATTAGTTAGATAAAGGTACACCTATTAGTTAGATAAAGGCACACCTATTAGTTTCAGCTGATATCGTTTGTATTTAGGTTGTGAACTTGTGACCCACCCCACCCATTCCCCTTACTGTTGATATGAAATCACATGGACCCAAACATATCACACACAAAACAAATAATAAAAACACTTTTTAATTTACCCATTTTTGTATAAACTATTGGATTGTGTTTTCATATTTTACCTTTCATTTTACGTTGTGGATAATGGGAATATACGCATGTTTGTCAGCTTTGTAAACCACTGAGTGAGTATGAAATATACAATAGTGTTGTGCTGAGAATCTTACAAACAGTGACTTACGTTGATTCCCAAATGATATTGAAGTCTTATATATTTCCCCGGCCTAAGCCAAACAATGATTTGTAGGATAATTCTTGCATGGTGTATGAATGTTGTATGCACATCCCATGAAGCATACCCAGTTTTGGGTATGCTTTTTGTTTTTGTATGACATGCACTATACAAACAAACTTTGGACTTGATGTTATCAACAAAACTCTGTGTTTGTTTTTTTAATTTCATAATGTATTTTTCTAAGTTTGGGTACCGGGAAGACAACAAAATTATCTTTTGGGTCTCAGCTGAAAAAGTTTGGGAACTGGTTTATATTGCCAGTGAGTGATACCAGGGAAGTCTTGGAGAGGCATGTTGGGGTGACAGTGGTGTCCAATGCAGACCATCACAGCGTCATAGATGTGCTTCTCCTTCTTTCCATCATGGCTCTCTGTCTCAACGTCCCACTGGCCTGAACGAGAGAAATCAGGTCTCTGCTTCACCTGTAGGACTTTGGTCTGACAACAGAGAGGCAGAATAAATAACACTCAGACGTTGCTGGTTATACAACAGTGATTCTCAAGCTTTTTCATTTCAAGGACCCCCAGTTCGATATGCATTGAGGGCAGTAGAATGCCTCTTTTTTGCATTCTAATCTCTGGGAGTCCCAGAGATAAAAATGCAAACAAAATGGGGGTCCCAGACCCCAATCTACACTGTACAATCTTCAGTGTTAATTTAGTGTCCATTTGGTTCCATTTGTACACTCTCTGAGTTACGGATCCATAATGGTATTAGATTCCTAATAGACCTTTACGATACAATATTACACAGGACAATACAGTATTTGAATCTGTGTAGAATTGCATCTGTTTCTTACACCTGTGGTTTCACATATTCAGCCATGTTCAACTTGTGCAACATTGTTTAGTTGGTTGCTGTTTTTTTTCTTATTTTTTTGTTAAAAAAAACACTTTTGTACACCTAGATTAAACAAGACCAGGAGACCTGGTTCTGCCAGACCCAGGCTAAGCCGGACTTCACATGACGTGTCAGCCTGGTTCTATGCCCATCTGGGGGTCCCTGGAACAAAATATTTTGATGGGGGTCCGCGGGCAAATACATATCATTTTGGGGGTCCTTGACATGAAAAAGATTGAGCACCACTGATATAGAAACATACGTTTTCCAGAAAACTGTTGAGCGAACATTTGTAACTCAAATCTTTGCTTCTGGGGATTCTACAAATGTCTTCTAAATCCTAACAGAAAATAACTTATGTTGCTATATATCAGTGGTTCCAAAAAATGATATGTATTTGTCCGTGGAACCCCCCCCATCTTGACACAAAGATTTGTGTCAAGATTTCCACAAATCTTCCACGATTTTTCAAAATAAATTGCAGATGTACAAGCTCATAGTGCAGCACTTGGTGCCGCGCTATGAGCTTGTATATCTCCTATTTTTTAATAGCCAAAGAAATCTTAAAAATGACACAGATGCGTTTCCTGGTCTTAATGGGTCAAAATAAAGCAATATATATACTATTGGAGAAATCAATGCACTGCGTGGCACCTACAAGTTACTCAAGGGTATAAGATAGCTCTATAGTCAAACTTGCTACTGCAAGGTATTCCATGTGGCCTCCTCACATTAAAGCGTATGTACTTGGTGAGCTGGAAGTGATCCGCGTACATCCGGAAGTAGTCCATGATGAGGGAGTTGTGCATGTAGTTGGGGTAGTGTGCAGGGATAGGATAGTCACTGAAACACATCATCTCCTTGGAGGTGTTGATGATGACAGAGTGGTAGATGCTGGCCCTGTCCGCCTCTGGGTTCTCCTGCAGTAGGACAGAGAGAGGATTCAATTGCAAAGAGAGATCACGGTAGGGGTTCCAGGGGGTCCCCAGATAAAATGTGTTAATATAGCATCCAAATCAGTTTAACCAATTTAACCCTATACATCGGCTACTTGAAAATAGGCAATCTACATGCTCACAACGCGCCACAATGTGACACGTTGTGAGCATGTAACATGACCTATATTTTCAAAAATCTTGAAAAGATGTTATATTTCTGAAACATTTTAAGAACACACATCGTTTAAGGGGGTCCCTGGCATAAAATATTTTCTGACTGATGTCATTTTTTATATTGGCAAATTATAACTATATGCTACAGTATATGAACTTATTAACTGCATCCAACGTTAATTTACAACCTAAGTGCTGAACTTGTAATTGCAGTATCAATTATTTCAAGTAACAGGCTATTACAAATTAAACTAGACGCGTCGCAATTCTGGGAAATTGCAAAGTGTGGTTGCGCCGACGTCGGGACTCGAGTGATACGCCGGGAGGAATACCCTCGGAGGCCGCGCGACGTGCGATTCGAATTCGGTGCCGATCGGATCCCGCGTTCGTGATACGTGCCGTTTTGATTTTAAGAAATAGACCACTCCCACTAAAGAAATAGGCCCCTCCCACAAATGTAACGGGCCAATTGTATTGTCACGTCACTCCTGAGATCACTCACGTTTCATTTTGAGAGGATTGATTCCCCCAAAAATCATGTTTTTGCATCGAACGGTTACATTTTGCGCATTTGTGGCGCCCCCTATGGATCAAAGTGGAAATGCTTTTGGGGATTCGTTGAGTGAACCACCCTCGACATGTGATTCAAATTTGGGATTGATTGGACGTTTCGTTGTAAAACAGGCCCCTCCCACTAACTTTGGAAGGGGGTCCTCATAGGGGACCTATGAGGGGGTCCCAAGCTAGATGATTGATAGTTAGGAAGCAAATGGAGTTAATGGACCACTACGGTCACAGGTCCATCATGCGCTAGCTAGCCTGTCGCTGATGAAAAAGTAGAGAGACATACGTTGAGTTTTGATCCTAAAACTCACATCAAATGGGTGTCTGTGGCCTAATAATGTGGGTCTGGGTATCCTTAAAAAGATATAATTTGAGAATCACTAGTGTACATAATCATAATCAACGGTTATCTGGAGGAACAAGAAACACAAGATAAAGTAAGTGGGTCGAGGGTCAAGAGACATTTTCACAATGCCATTGACTAGAACAGTGGTTCTCAAAGTGTTAGTAAAATGTGAAAATGCGTTGATATAGCGTCAAAATGAGTTTAATCACTTATACATCACCCTATACATTTGCTATTTGAAAATACCCAATCTACAAGCTCAAACCGCACACGCTTGTAGATCTGCTATTACAATAAATCTATTTTGGAAATTGTTGAATATTTGCCAGACCTGAAAGGTATGGCCTACACGAGCCTTTGTCACCAATTCTTCTTATTATGCATGAATAAATAGGCACAGACTAGTCGTGACATCACTATTATGTCACAAGTATAAATACGGTTGGTATATAACGTAAGACACAAAAGATTTCAGAATTAGACTTCACACGACTTCACACGACTTCACACAACACAGGCTTAGGTCTGGCACAACCAGGTCTCCTGGTCTTAGAACTTGTTTTTAAATATTTTAGCTATGTAAAGGAAGTATTTGCACATCCAGTTCATTCGGATGCAGGTGTGTTGGACAATGAAAACTGAAGCAAACATGAACAAAAAGTCCCTCACACTGCTCTCGCTCAGCAGCCTCGTTTCGTGTGTCTTACGTCAGACGCTCTTGATGAAGGTCCAGTGAGGCCGAAACGTCTGTCAAAGCAGGGGCTGCTGAGCAAGAGCAGTGTGCGGGACTTTTTGTTCATGAAAATATGTTTTTCATGTTTGCTTCTGAAATATTTCAGCAACACAAATCTTGTGTGAGGGTCCCTGGCACAACATATTTTCAGATGGGGGTCACATAAATTTAGGGGATTCAGAACCACTGGACTAGAAACAACCTAAACAGAGGACACTGCGTTTTGCAGGACACTTGTTGTGACTCACCTTAAACCTCCACAGACCACCGATGTCATCACTGCTCTCAAAGCAGACGGGTTCCAATCCCTCATCCAGACATGCCTTGATGCAGGTCAGACCTGAGCTGCCGCCTCCGATTATCGCTACACGCCGGGCCATAGTGGACCTGTTAGGGGTTCAGGCAAGGTGAAGGTGGTCGTACATGAGAGAGACTTTCACGTCAAACTTTTCTGGTTTTGGACAGTGTTTTGGTATATGGGTTATATCCTTAAAGGAGTAGTTCACCCAAAAAATGACTTATTTTCTATCAATTGCACGCCCCATGAAGCATTGAATTCATGGAGATTTTTTTGTTTTTGTCCCATTCCTGAGCCAATAATTTGATGACCGGCGGTCTCTCCGGTAGGAGACTCAAAAAGTTTCCTTTGAGTCTCCTACCAGATACATTAGCAAATTATTGCGACAAAAACAAAAAAATCTCCATGAATTCAGTGTTTCATGGAGTGTGTAATTGATAGAAAATAAGACATTTTTTGGGTGAACTACTTCTTTGATTATTTTGAGCCTTTATTTGTATTATCTTTTATTTGACAACAAAATGACTTCAGTCTCTGCATAAGTCCATTGTAGAGTAGTTGGCAGTGGTGTAAAGTAACTAAGTATATTTACTCAAGCACTGTACTTAAGTGCAATTTTGAGGTATTTTTTTACTTTACTGGAGTATTTATGTGTGTAGATTTGGATTAAGTAACACATTTGAGTACTTCTTCCATCAGTGGTCATTTGACAACAACATAATAGGAGCTCTGCAAGTCCATTATTGTAGAGTAGTGGGTGTGGTCAAACTATGTGGATGTTTACAAATAGGAGAAAGCGCTACCAAACAGACTCATGCGAATAGGCTCTATGCACAGCAGCCATATTATCACTTCCTTCACAGGTGTTACCAATGATACTAATGAAGGCTCTGTTCCATTTAGTCTAGCACGGTGGTTTCCACGGCCCCCATAACTCTGAGAGTGTACAAATGGAACCAAATGGACCCGTACACACCTGTAAGGGGCCATTTGGAAGCCCATGAGGGTCCCCTGGACCCCAACTGTAGACCCACTGGTGTAACAGAGTGTTTCTAGTGAGCCAACATGCACAATATCAGCACCCTGACTCTGTTTGACCAAGAATGGAACAGAGCCTTCATTGGTATCATTGGTAACACCTGTGAATGTCTTCATAATATGGCTGCTGTGAATAGAGCCTATAACAACAATCATTTACCAATTAGAAACCGATGGCAGGCAGTAGCCTACTCAAGTTGAGTTCATGTACTTAGTTACTTAACACCACTGGTGGGTGTGGTCAAACTATGTGGATATTTACAAATATATATAGTCAGGGGATATTAGCAGAAAGATTTCCAATCTTGGAATAAATTCCCAACCCAAAAAATCTTCACCAATGTATGTGTTTGTAAAAGTGTCTAGTAGTAACACATCTCACAAAGATTGAAATGCAGTTTCCCTAGGAGAATTTTTGACAGCTGCTGAAAGTTGGGGTACCCACCATAACCTTATGTGGGGGGGGGGGGGAATAATTAATTCTGTTTTAAGTAGCATGTGAGGGGTCAAACTAGTGCGTTTTTATGATTCTGAATCCATTGGGGGATTTTTACACAAAATGTATACCTGGAAAAGGATGGCTATGGCCGTTTTTAGCCCAAGGTTAGGAGCTGTCAAAAAATCTTCTAGGGAAACTGCATTTCAGTCTTTGTGAGATGTGTTACTAGACACTTTTACAAACACATTGGTGAAGATTTTTTTTGGTAAGGAATTTATTCCAAGATGATTTCAATATCCCCTGACTAAATAGGAGAAAGCGCTACCAAACAGACAGACTCATGTGAATAACAACAATCACACTTACTAAATGAATTGCAAATGTCGAGATTGATAACAGGCCTGCAGACAGTTTGATTCAAGATGTATTTTCAAACACGATCGCCCTATATTTGGTTGTAAATGTTTTGTTTTCTAATAGGATCGATCGTGACCGTGCATAACCCAGTAGAGTAACAAAAGTATTTCCAATTTTCAGTACTTTTACTTCTACTCCACTACATCTCAGAGGCAAATATTATAATTTTGCTCCACTACAATTATTTGAAAACGTAAGTTACTTGTTGCTTTGTACATTATGATTATTACAAAACATAACCACTTCCAGTACTTGAAGAACCACATATTTTCAAATGACCGAAATGTATATAGGCCTGGCCTATGGGCTATAGCCCTAAATACATTTCGGCTGTTTGAAAATATAGCCTCAGCTTGTAGATCGGCTATTTTTCAAAAGATCTTGTATACATTTGAAAACTTGTGGAATGGGACATTCTGCATAACGAGTACTTTCTACTTTTACTCAAGTGCATTTTGAATTCCGGACTTTCACTTGAAAACAGAGTATGTCTTATATAAGTATAGGATACTTTTACAAGTTAAAAAAAAAAGTGAGAGTAATTTTTCCACCAGCTGTAACCCACTACGTCGACCGCTCGATGCACATTCTAATCTAATGATAAGAACACAGATCCTATACACTGGATCTTTAGCCTAAAGGTGTATTATTCTGCACTATAGTTGACACTGAGATAGGACGATATCATTGTCTTAAGTAAAGTTACCTACCTGTTGCAACCCGAAGAAAAGTATGTTCCTTCCACACACAGTGTTGTGTTAGTGTTGACAGATGGTGGGCGGAATGAAGGCAAAACTTGGGAGGCTGGACTTATATTGGCTCACGTTTTCAATCTACTAGAGTTGTAGGGTTCACCCCCCATGGACAATGGGACTTTCAGCACTATACCCCGTAGATACTCCAAACATGTACAAATTGAAGAAAACGGTGCCTACCGCCACGCTCCAAATGTTACCTCCCTCTACGGGGCAGTAGTTTAATGTAATAATCCATATCTTTCAATAAAGAAGTGTTTTAATGACGTCTGTGGCCGAACGCCATTTTTTCACCCTCGTTTACTTCCTGTTTACATTGAGTGTAATTCCGGGTTTTACCAGATGGGGCGCGTCACTAACGCCCATTGGGAACTTCCGACAGATTAGGCCACAGATTGAATCATTGTCACTTAGATGCAAAGTTTAGGTGTTAAAAACGTACGCTCGGAAGCTCCAATAATGTTAAAAACAATAAAAACATGATATTTATATACATCACTGCTATTATCATTGTTAATGTTTTGTGTTTTTTTTTTTTGGTCCTGTCTTAACTATGTATCCTACTGTATTTATTTCAGATCTTGTACATGTAAATGTATTGTTGTTTGTATGTCCGGCCTTATGGGGAATAATGTTGGGTGGTTGGGGAGGACTGTGGAAGGGTGGATGGGAGTTGTTGGGAGGAAATATAAAACCGAAGAGTTGTTTTAGTTTTTGCAAATTTGAATACAATGTCATGCCTACTCTTTGAATACATTTTGCTTTAAAAAAATAAAAAAAATAAAAACATGATAAAACAACCGAAAACACTCAAGAATAAATAAACACAGGCAAGAATATCAGTCAAGGAAAGTACATCGTGCAGAGTACAGTTATTGCCAGGGCCGGACTGGGACCAAAATTCAGCCCTGGCATTTTGGTCCGAACCGGCCCACCACCCCCCCGGCCGTTTTGTCAATGTTTTGTTAATGTGCAATATAAAAATCCTCGGCCAGCTAGTGCGCACTGAGAGGATCTTGTATCCCTTCACCCTTTTAGACTTTAATAGGCAGAAGATTTGTGGTGTCCACCAAATACATAAACATAAACAGTGACCTTTGTTGACCCAGGGGTCACATCAGTCTGGGGGAGGTTTGCAGGATGTCATCATATGGGTGACTTTGAACTCTGGTGACCTCAGATTAAGATTAGCCTCATGAAGACCAGAGGCTCACTGACAAACACAGATTTGTTCTATCTCCTTACAGAAACTAACCCCTGTATCGGGTTTTGATCATAGAGTAACAGTGCTTATGCAACGTCACTATTATAAGTACAGCCTCCTATGAATTAATGGTCCAGCTATTTAATGATACCATCACACTTACATTTTCCTAACATAGTTTGACACTTTGGCAGTGTTTTTAATAGAGCTCATTCATATTGTGAATATTTTTTAATAATAATAGTCAAATTTTCTAAAGATTTAAAAGCTTCTCATAGACTTAGGGGAATGTAGATTTGAAGCAGATACCACTCATGATTGTGTTGTATTGAAAATTAATTGAAAATAGAGGGAATATGGAATAGAATACAGCCGAACAGAAAAAGGGCTTCAAGGGAGAAGGGCTGAGAGAAGGAATGTAATATATCACTGTCTGTCAGTATACTGTAAGGGAATTGTAATTCTTCGAGTGTCATTATCTATTTGTATATAAACTGTATATTAGTTTGAGTGTTTGCTGATGGCTCTCTTTGTGCGATGATCTGCTGTTACTTCCACTTACCCTCAAAGGACAAAGTGTACATGTGTGCATTCTTGCTCTTTCCGTACATCCGGGAGGCATCAGTCACAGGTGCTGGCACAGTTCCTGCTCCGAGACACCCTCCCCCAAGAGGGTAATGTTTTTTTTAAACCAGACTCCCCAGCTATAATCTCTGTACAGAACAATCCAGAACCCCTCTTCCTCCCACACTCGTTCTCTAGTCTAAACCATTCTACAAATGTCTTCTAAATCCCAACAGTATTCTGAAAAACCTATGTTTCTATATCAGTGGTGCTCAAACTTTTTCATGTCAAGGACCCACAAAATTATATTTATTTGGCCCCCCATCTCAAAATATGTTGTTCCAGGGACCCCCCAGAAGCAAAGATTTGAGTTAAAAATGTTTGCTTTTAAAGAATATAAATATATTAATTTGCACACATTTTCTCGATTTTTCAAAAATAGCAGATCTACAAGCTCATAGCGCGGCACTCGGTGCCGCGCTATGAGCTTGTAGATCTGCTATTTTTGAATAGCCAAAGTGCAAAATAATGCTATATAGCTCAAATCAAAACATTTCACAGATGCGTCCCAGGTCTTAATGGGCTAAAACCCCTCGTCCTGTCCTCTCACACTCCCACCGTACTCTTGTCACCCCCAGGAGCCGGTCTCAGCCCAAGTGCTGTCTGTCTGCTGCTCTCATCAGGACCCTGGGAGCCCGTCCTAATTTATTATGCGCTCCTCCAAGTCATTCGCTGGCAGTACTTGGAAGAAAAACTCAAAAACAGCCACTGCGTGCGTCTTGTAACAATTTCCACTCTTTCCATGTTATCTGGAAGACATCCTGATTTCCGTTCAGCTAAAACTGTAATATACATATATACCAAAATAAGCCACATTTTAGTTAGTTAACAAAAAGGTTTATTTAAAAACAAATAGGCATCAGATACCGGACGGACAGCACCTTTTGTGGAGCAGACTCCCCAAGCATGACCAGGGGTCTTCAACAGGGGGTCCGGGACCCCTAGGGGATCGTCAGAGTTACAACAGGGGGTCCGCCAAATCTTTGTGTGATATGATTTTTATGTTTTACCTTAACCACTTGAACCCCAGCATCCCTTTTCCTGAGGAGAACTTTAGCCAAAAATAGCCTATCTACAAGCTCACAACGCCTCGCAACGCAATTTTTAGCAAAGAGGTGTAGAGGGAAAAAAGAGCAGACCAAGTAATATAGAGGGGGGTCCCTGCTTCATCTCTCTCTCTCTCTCTCTCAGCTAGGGGGTCCTTGGCCTGAAAACATTGAAGACCCCTGCCATAGACACTCAGAATTTATAAAATACACAACCAGCCTACAGTATGTGAATGAATGAGGTATGTTTATAACCCCCCCTGTAATGATAAGAAGGTTTGACCCAATTAGCTTCAGAGCCTGTCTCCGATTGGCTCAATCTTCCTGCTTCTTCTTGCTCTGCGGCGTGTCGTTGTTTAACTTGGAGAAGTGTTCAGACATGGCTGCCAGCGCCCGATAGCGGTGAGAGATCGTGTTCTTCACATCTTTAGGCAGCTCAGCATAGCTGCAGATGAAAAGGGGAGAAACACTGTAAATTGTATACTGGATACAAATGGAAACACAAGTGATGAACAATCCCTGATGCAAATGCATAGCAGTGTTGATTTCGTCGACTAAAACTATGACGAAAAATGTTCTTCGACTACCTTTTTTTCACTGACAAAAACTAGATAAAAACGAAATAAAAACTAAGCTATGATGACTAAAACTAGACTAAATATATTGACAATTTCGTCAACAAATATAAACTAGACTAAAATATTAGTGAGGGACGAGTGGAGAAGAGATCCAGTAGAACTAAAAGATAAGTCATTTTATGTTTGGTTGCGCTCGGGTGTTGAGCTCTGAAAATAGCAGATCTACAAGCTCACAACGCGTCGCGCGCTGCGACGCGTTGTGAGCTTGTAGATCGGCTATTTTCAGCATGCGACCAAGTGTAAAATCATCCATTACGACGCCATCAAGGCACCGCCAACATACATTTTAGTCGACTAAATCAACTGTAGATTTAGTCGACTATAATCTTATGACATTTAGTTGACTAAAACTAGACAAAAAACTAAAACATTTCAGATGACTAAAATATGACTAAAACTAAATCAGAATTTACTGTCAAAATCAACACTGATGAATTAAATGGCTGGTTAACATTTGGCGCCCTCTTGTGATATTACTGGGACTGACATGCAACATCCTCGCTTACGTTTTGTCATAGCCTTCGGGTTGGAAACAGGGGTCCCATCCAAAGTCTCTAGGACCTCTGGGATCCACGATAGACCCCTAGAAACACCAAAAGAAACATTTGTGAATATGAGGAAAAAAAGTGAAAAACAAATAAAGACAGCGGGTCGGGCATAGGGAGATTCTGACCTCTGTTATCCCTCTGAACAGCTGTACTGGCTCATTTTTCCCAGCAGTGAAGGCGAAGGTGCAAAGAGCCCAGGCCGATTTGTCTTCAAACCCAGCCAGGAGCTTATACAAACCTGGGAAAACACAATTACAACTCATATTAACATTTAGATCATACATGGGCAACTGGCCCCCACCTTCACTTAATGCGGCCCGCAGGTTAATATCGGAATACTGATATATTATTGATTTCAGCTGTTACTATTCCACACATGACCCGCTTTAATTACTTCAGTCTATTAGTAGCTTAATGACTAGTATTAATATGTATTTAAGTTCACAAAGTTAACATAAGTATAACTAAATGCATTTGCAATTAAACAAAAATGTTACTTTTCACGATTCCAATTCAAAAATAGCAAAAATAGCAGATCTACAACCTCAAAACGCGTCGCACTGCAACGCATTTTGTGCTTGTAGATCGGCCATTTTTGCTATTTTTGAATTGGAATCCTGAATTGGAAATCTGAATACTTTTGTGTTACGTAGAATGGCGAAGTACGGCATTAATTTACTAAAAAAAGTAAAAATACAGAGATAAGAGGTGTCTGCCCAACAGTATATGCAATGTGGCCCTCTGGAGTGAGTGTGGAAATACAGTGGCCCTCTCCATCATCAAAGTTGCATCACCCCTGATTTAGATATACAACTGTGGTTATGTTTGATAAGAGAGACATCTAATATTTAATCTAATATCTTACCTTCTGGCTTCAGTTTATCAAGGAACCATTTTCTGCAACAAAAAAAACGAGACAACCTATTATAGTCTCTCATTAATTCACAACCGCAAACAAAAAAGGAACAAAATATAATCATTGAATAGATGGTACACTGACATGTAAGGACCAGGCAGACCGCCCAGGGCTCTGAAACACAGGCAGGTGTCCTCCACTATCACCGGCCCATCAATCTGAAGGATTAATATATCATTATTAACCCATTAAGACCTGAGGCCAATAAAAATGTTGTCTAAATCCAGTATTCTAACAAAATATTTTGTTCCAGGGACCCCCAGAAGCAAAGATTTGAGTTAAAAATGTTAACTTTAAAAAAAGATATATATTCAAAGATTTGCACACATTTTCAAAAAATTTTCAAAAATATCAGATCTACAAGCTCATAGCGCGGCACGAAGTGACACACTATGAGCTTGTAGATCTGTATTTTGGGAAAATCGTGACACACACATTCATATATACAGTATATATATATATATATATATATACATACAGTATATATATATATATACAGTATATATATATATATATATATATATATATATATATATATATATATATATATATATATATATATATATATATATATATATATATATATATCTAACTATATAAATGGCGACCAACTTCCGCACCCTCGGTGTCCACACCCCACAGCTCTATTATCGACTAAACAACGCACCGCCAGACCACATCTCGCAAACTGAGTCGCCACGGCGGCCGCGCTGAATTTACGCCTCGCGTAGGGGACATCTCACTGCTCACTGCACCTTTTCCACCGCGCAACATAATTAATTCTACTCACCAAATGTCGGACAAAACGGAAGGGGAGCCAGCTTCGTACCGTTTACCGTGCGCACGACCTCATCACCACAACAGCACGCAGCCGCTGCGGGGTTTTTTTCCTTTTTTTCCAAACTTTTTTTTTGGTCACCATTTTCTCCAGGCACCATTTCTGGTGTAACGTCGGGTGTTTCTTTTCACCAGCCAATCACCTTTCACGTTGCCACGTCCGTTGCCACGTCGCGCTGACGTACGCTAAACAAGCGCTGCCGTGCGCACAATGCAAACGAGCCCAAAGGCGCGCAAAAATAAGCCGACCATTGCTTAGACACAAAGTCAGACCTGGCAACGCAGCCTACGCCAATCATGTGTGAGAGATCTACAAGCTATGGGGCAGAGACGCCACCGTATCTTAGCAACAACTACAGCGCTCACTCTCATTGGTCGTGTCACGCTAAGAGCAGTCTCCAGACAATGGCATCGCAGACAGCTTGCTGTTACTGCTGTAGCCATCACAGGCAGTTGCAGCACGACGGACAGGGCGCTGTGATAGCTGCCATGTCGCTAACGCTAACCTGGTTGTCATGCCTGCAGCGGCTGTGCAATCACTTTGTCAACAATGCACGTTCGTGTGGTGAATGTCTATATTGCTGCTCAGTTCGTCCATTGTAGATGGTGTATGTTTGTGTGTGTCTTCTGGAGAACTATGTAACTCCACAGCAACTACCGTACCTAATGGCAGGACCGCCCCGTGCAACGCATGTTAGCCTGCATTATGGTCATGTAGTAATTTCAGATAATTTCGCTCCGATTAAAGCAGTGTTTATCAACCCTTTCACGCCGCCCCCCCCCCCCCCCCCAAATACACGTACTTGATCTGGGACCCCCCCATTCTGTTTGACTCCGTTCCACAAGTACATATTGTGAAAATAGCCGATCTACAAGCTCGAAACGCCTCACGTTGAGAGGCTTTGTAAGCTTGGAGATCGGCTATTTTCTACATGATTGCCTCTTTCTTACATTCTTTGCCAATGTGGCCCATGTTTTCATAGCATAGTTTATTGACCACTTCTGTTGCAGAAATGGCCATTTCCTTTACTTTCGGTTTTTTATTGTCTCCGCCAGGCCGAAAGGCATGGCGCAAGACTATGTTTCACCCCCTGTCCGTCCGTCTGTGATAGCTAATCTCTCACATCGTTGACTTGATCGCAGCAAAATAACAGCCCGATGTGGAGAGTCAGTGAGAGCTGGATAAACGACGTAAAATGTGTCAAAAGGAGTCTGTACGGCTGTCGATAAATGAACACATGACGTCGGTGGGAGAGGACATATTGTGTCTTTTGGACAAACAGCAGCGTGGTGCTGATGTTTGTTGTGTGAAGCAGCTTAATGTCAGAGTGTTTGTGTTGGAGCGCCTCAGTGCGGCTGCAGAGTTCATGTGCAACCTCTTCCAGAGAGACACAGACACACTAGAAACTCTGCTGGGGAAAAAAAACACTGCTGGGCATTGACTTTCCTATGGACATTGATCTACACACTGCAGGTATATCTGCTACACACACAACATCAAACTACACACTGCAGGTATGATGCAGCGTTTGCATTACAGCCAGCATGCCAGCGTAGTTCCCATATGGTTTCAAGGTGGGCTAAACCATATGGACCCCATGTCAGCAATGTCAGCGGCATCCACTTCAGTCCCAACTGCGATGCCCATGCAGGCTATAAGTAGCTTCTACCTGGCCCTTAGGTGGGCCCCAACTAGCCATGTTTATGTGGGACCAAGGCGGGTCCTAACTGGGTTTGCCCATGCAGGCTTTAACTGGGTTCTACCTGGGCCCTAGGTGTACCCTAACCAACCACAGTGCAGTGCCCATCGCTCCAATTGTTGTGACGTCAGGGCTCTCAATACTGCACATTGGTGGAGGAGGAGGGGCCGCAGGGCGACCGCACACATCGCTGAACCAATGGTAGCCCACGGATGTTTCCTCTGTGGATTTACAATCTGCCCCTCTATGCCACATATCATCCGCACTACAGGGTCTTCACTGACCCAGCCACGGCCCCACTGACCCTCATGACGCTACGCCACTTAAACGTGCCGCAGCATGCGCTGGGTTGCCAGGTTTGCACAGCCTGCGCCAGAAACAAGCAACCACCTTCATGAAAAAAAAAAAAACACCGAAATGGTCCGCAATGTTCCAGGGGTGTCCCCGCGCGTCCCAACACGCCACAGGGGGTCCGCGGACCATCAGGGGGTCCGCGGACCCCCTGTGGACCCCCTGAAACATAACAAATATTATTTCTTCAAATTTTTTCCTTTTTCAAAAAAACTTTTCCACAGTTTCACTCCGGCGATTTGGGTCCCCCAATATACACACGGCCACGCTGGGCCCCGTGCGCGGCTGGGGTTGAGGGGGGCGTAGCCCCCCGAAACTCTAGTATATATATATATATATATATATATATAGCTAGAATCTAAAATGACACAGATGCTATCTCGGTTTTAATGGGAAGTGATCATATATTGCCCCATACCTGACATGCTGCCTCTTTACACTTCTGTATAGAGATCTCATCTGGCTCTCCCTGGTATTCAGGCACTGGATGAGAACATGTTCCAAGTAAGCAATCATAGCTTATCACTACGACTATCAGTAAATGCATTATATCCATCACCATTATTTATACTCACAGTCAATCTTCTTGGAAATGAGTTTGTAAGGAAACTTGTCTCCCAAGATCTGAATAACCTGAAAGAATGACATGTAAAATGTAGGGTGAATATTTTCCATGTGATATCAAAAGGATTGTTTGGAAAACGAGGAAGGAGAAGACGGGTTTACAGTAGCCCTAGAATGGCTAATAGTCAGGGGATATTAGCAGAATATTTTCCAATCTTGGAATAAATTCCTTACCAAAAAAAATCTTCACCAATGTGTTTGTAAAGGTGTCTAGTAACACATCTCACAAAGACTGAAATTCAGTATCCCTAGGAGAATTTTTGACAGCTCCTTAAAGTTGGGGTACCATCCATAACCTTGGTTTAAAAAAAATCCCCAAAAAATGTCAACATTTAATTCTGTTTTAAGTAGCATGTGAGGGGTCAAACTAGGGTGTTTTTATGATTCTGAATCCATTGCAAGCATTTGTTTTGCACCAAAACCACTCCTTGGGCTAAAAATGGCCATAGCCAGGTATACTTTTTGTGTAAAAAGCCCATTGAGATTGGGCCGTTTTTAGCCCAAGGAGTGGTTTTGGTGCAAAACAAATGCTTGCAATGGATTCAGAATCATAGAAAACACCCTAGTTCGACACCTCACATGCTACTTAAAACAGAATTAAATTTTGATTTTTTTTTGGGGGGGATTTTTCCCAACTTTCCCAACTTTAAGGAGCTGTCAAAAATTCTCCTGGGGATACTGAATTTCAGTCTTTGTGAGATGTGTTACTAGACACCTTTACAAACACATTGGTGAAGATTTTTTTTGGTAAGGAATTTATTCCAAGACTTTTTTAATATCCCCTGACTATAATATTACATAGGCTTACAAAATACATAGCCATAGATCACGTGGCATTCTAATTTGTAGCGCTCCATGTGGTGGTTGAGTCAGTGGTAACTGTAATCATACCAATTTATGTGCCTGTATCGTGCAGTGGCGTCCCCAGGAATTACATTTTAGGGCAGGCGAGAATTTATTTTTTGCATATGGCCCCTCCCCCTTACTGTACATATGTCTTAATTTAAATTTCTAAACTGTTTATATGATGTTCTGCATAGTAGTGTATATCTGTCTGTCATTTTATGTGCACTATGAATTGAGTACATAAGGTCCCCACTCCCCCCCCCCCCCCCCCCCAAAGAAAATATACCCCAAAGGAGTGGGGAGCATTTTTTTTAAATTATATTATTAGTAAATACAAGTTTTCTGCTAGAACTGTCAAATGGATGTGATAGCTGAAAGACTAGCCCTAGAATGTCTGTGATCTTACATACATTTCAAGTATTTCAAATACACAGTCATAGATAACTCTCGTCGCCGCGCTGTGTAGTGACGATCTGCGCGGCCGTGGCCATTTACCGCGGCCATTTACTGACGGACTCATTTACCTAAACGGGTCCGGCAGTCAAGTCGCGCCCCCCTAGCGCGTCCACACAGTCGTCCGTGTGCAGCTCGTGGAAAAGTGGAGATATTTGACTAAACACGCGTTTTCTGGCAGAACTTTCAGATGGATATGAAACTAGAGGACAAAATATGACTCCAAGTCTTAGGAATTAATTATTGGGTGAGTACAGACGGAGTTTAGAGCACTTTTACGGCCGCGCAGATCGTCACTACACAGCGCGGCGACGAGAGTTATCTATGACTGTGTATTTGAAATACTTGAAATGTATGTAAGATCACAGACATTCTAGGGCTAGCTGAAAGACCTGACCCCCAAGTCACAGAAACAAATACACACGAAGCACTACATAGTTAGTGTTAGCTAACACAGCTAGTACACCATTGAAAGTAATAGCTGAAAACCTCTCAAGGTGGCGCCACCTGCCCATTGAACTCAATGGACGGGGGGCGGGGCGGTCACTCGTTCTGAATACAAGCAATCAATGTATGGATGGATGGATGGAATTACAGTCAGACATGCTAGGTTCGCAATGCTATTTACCAGCAGCAACCATAGAAGGAAACATAGTCGGATTCTGGACAAACGTTGAATGCTCGAATCCATGACACTCACTTACCTATTCAGAATGAATGAATAATATGAATATGAATGATAACACGAATAACAACACAAATACATTGAATCTTACCTCTTCAAGTTTCTTCGCGTTTCCAGTCACGAAAACCACAGACCTCCCTGTAGGAACAGCCATGCTGACTGTCTTCTCTCTTCAAGGAAGGAACTTACATTCCTTTCCTTGACTTTCTTCAGGAACATTTACAGAGACGGACCAGACTTTCCCGGCGAAAACACTTCCGGGTTGCCATGTCCGCTTATTATAAGCGAATTTGGGCTTCTTTTTCCTGTAAAGTTGCTTGTAGGCGCGGGTTGTGTTTTTTGGGGCTTGCTTCCTAATGTTGTTTAAGGTTTACCAGGCTAGTTTAAACCAGTAGTTCTTAAACATTTGCGTGAATTGCAACGCGTTGTGAGCTTGTAGATCGGCTATTTCCAATAGCTTCTTTGTTTGCCTTGTTTTCATAGACCTGGTTGCTTATTTCTCGCACACAAACTGGCAACGCCAGTGTCCGTCCCTTTATTTCCTCCGGTGTGAATCCAAGGACTGTGTTGTGAAACGGGAGAGCCAAACAAACACAGAGGAGTGAACCTTTAACAATTCAATTCAAAGGGCTTTATTGGCATTAGAAAACATACGTTTACATTGCCAAAGCAAAAAGCACCGCAAAAACCTTTAACTCTATGGAGTGAACGTGATAGAGGAAGTCTGTGTTATAATGTAATATGTTTGCAGTAAAACAAACCTTTGTGTAACTTGTGTCTGAGGTGGGTGCATTTGTGGTGAGATGTCGGAATGGAAGGAGCACCCCGTCTGAGGTTGTCTTTGCACGGCCGTCTGTGTAAAGTTGTGGAAACGGAATTTCCTGAGGGACATCGAGGAACGCTACATAAGGTAACGTATATTTTACAGAGAAGGTGGGGTGCTGAGGGGCCTCCCACCTCCCAGAATAGACTTTCAACAACACAAAATATTCTTTGTGTTTTTATTCTTTCTAAATAATTTACTATTTCTTTTCCAGTGGGGAGAGAACGTCTTACCTTTTTAAGAAGGAACATTTTCTATCAGAAATACAATTAAATTAAGATATTAATTATATTCCATAATATTCAAGACTGCTGGGCTGCTTGAAGTGAAAAAGGTTGTGTATTACAATTGAATATTCATGAAGTGCTCTGTGATACATACAGTAACTTGACCAGTTGACAAGCTGTTAAACCAAATAAGTGAATCCTTCCTTAATATAATGTCTGTTATTGTTGAAGTTGAGTGTAAGAGGAGTGGGAGAATGCCCGACTTGCGGTTGGAAGCAGTACAGAGGCCAGGAGTAGGGTTTAACCCGTAGGTGTATTTATTCATCACCAATGACGTATATGGATAAATGGTACAGCATGGTGGTGTTTGTCTCTCTCCCACAGCTGTCTACTGGCAGCATTTTATAGCCAGCTGAGCAAACGAGCTTGGACTGCACCATGTCAAGGGGTAGCATATATAGATATAAATAACCATACAATAAATACATAACCCACATCAATTATATTAAAACTTCAATGAACAACAAATAAATATAAATTCTTCACACTACTACAACATTACACAACCACACTATCCTTAGCAACTACAAATGTATATCACAACCCCCCTCTGCCATTCTGACTTGGTTCAGCCCAATTACACTAGCCACAGAACCACTTGGTACATGTTAAGCTTTTCAATCAGGACTTAGCATTACCCTCTATCTTGCACTCATACATTTCACAGTGCACTTGCCCCTCATGATAATCATTCAATAATAAAATCATGTGCAAAATACAACTGTGCAAAATACTATAAAGTGCCAAACATTAGTAACAGTAGTCCTCTCTGTTACAAGGAGTTTCTCCTCTTAATGAATCCTAAACTCATTTAATCCTTCCAGATTCTGTGGAGTCCAGACGTCAGCTGCGGAATGAACATTCCAGACCCATTCAGACCCGTTTCAGTGAAACAGGAGGAACATGAAGACCAGCCAGACCTCAGTAATCGTAAACGTCTTGTGGACAACATCCCTCCCCCGTACACCCTCACGACCGCCGACTGCGGGAAGTACCAGTGGCCTGATCGGCCCGACGAAGCCTCCTCCGACACAGTGGACAGCAGCAGCCAGCCGCCGAGAGTGGTATCCCCTAAAGTCTACGGTGTCTCGGCTGCCAGCGCAACTTCTAATACTGCAGCAGTACTGGCTGTCAAGGGGAGGCAGTGCACTGACATGCACCCGTCCAGCCTGTCGGTCACAACCCATCACTGCAGCGTGCGCGACTTGGCCCCCCCGGCTGCCCCCGCGGACGTAGGAGAAGCGGGCCAGATGAAGAAAAAGACGGCGAAACGTACCCGGTAAAGCAGTGGTTCTCAAACCTTTTCATGTCAAGGACCCCCAAAATTATATGTATTTGGCCACGGACGGACCCCCATCTAAAAATGTTGTTCCAGGGACCCCCAGAAGCAAAGATTTGAGTTACAAATGTTTGCTTTAAAAAATATATATATTCAAAGATTTGCACAACTTTTCAAGATTTTTCAAAAATAGCAGATCTACAAGCTCATAGCGCGGCACCAAGTGCCGCGCTATGAGCTTGTAGATCTGCTATTTTTGAATAGCCAAAGTATAAAAGGTCATAATTATTCTGATGCTATATTTACACATTTTGCTGGGTACCCCTGGAACCCCCTCAAGTACCCCTGGGGGTCCCCGGACCCCACTTTGAGAACCAATGCGGTAAAGGGCACTTAAGTCTTTCTCTCCCGTCTCGTGTTTTGTAGTAGATTAACCGTCTTTTTTTGCTCACAAAAATAAAACTGAGCTCTTCTGTGACATTTCCGTATATGCTGTAGTATTAAAGCTAGATAGGTATTCTGTACATATATTTTTCAACTGCAGACATGGTCCTAAAGTCATCTTTTTAATAACTTTATATGTTCCTTTCTACATTTCTTTGAATGACACCTAAAATGTTGTAACGGAGCCCTTTTTGTCTGGTAATTATAGGTAATATTGTTTTCCCCATTTTCACAAAATCCGTGACTTTGTCAATAGTATGGTATCTTGAGGTGGGCAGTCGTCCCCCACCGACTCTGGAGCCATTTGTTTATCTGATGATGGCCCATAGCTGCATGTGCCTCATTTCTCCCATGTGTCTGAAGTACCTGATTGACTTTCGCATCCCTCCCTGCAGTCAATAAACCCAATATACTGTACAGTCACGGTGCGTTTTAACAGCGGGCGATACTGGGCGACGTCGTCCAAAAAGAGAAAGAAAATCCATCTTTCATCGCCCCCCCCCCCCCCCCCCCCCCCCGCCCCCCCGCCCACTTCGCCCGATCGCCAGTAGTTGCCGGCTCTCATAGACTTTCTTTATATTTTGGGCGACGTCGTCCGGCATCGCCCGAGAGTTGGCCGCTGTTAAAACGCACCGTAAGTAACCACTCCACCGGTCTCTATCTGTGTCTCCTCTACCAGGTTCATGCCTACCCAGAATAAGACCAAGAAGGAGACCAAGCTAGAGTTCTTTGGCTTCAAGGATAAGGAGGACCAGGAGGGCGGAGCAGCTGTCGGACACAGCAGTAGCTACAAAATCAAGTACTTTGGCTTCGACGACCAGAGTGAGAGTGACAGCAATGATGAGAGCACCCAAGCCAAGGAGAAGAAGGAGGCAGCGGCGGTGCTGGGCACCAGCATGGACAGCCCCCAGACCAGCAGCAACACAGGTGTGCCACTTTCTCTGCCACGTAGACACGATTCACATGACATGAGTAAACCACAGTAATTCAGCAAATACCATTTTTGCCAGACCCAGGGGGTCGGCCTACTATACATGAGGCTTTGTCTGTACCCCTTTCGTCCATACATGGGCATAAAAGGGACCGGTCTGTCCCTTTCGTCCATACATGGGCGTAAAAGGGACCGGTCTGTCCCTTTTGTCCATACATGGGCATAAAAGAGGTTTGTAGGTGTGTTACGTACTAGGAATGTATTCTGGGTCTGGCAGAACCAGGTCTCCTGGTCTTGTTTTCATACTGGTTGAAAGCACAAGTTAAAGTAAAATGTGTAATTAATTGAGCAGCGCTACTTATGTGATCAAATATGACCTTTTTCAGGTAGGTGATACATTTTCAGCCAATCAGGAGAGAGTACCCATTTATCAGCTTCAGTGTCTCCGCCAGGAGACTATGTTTTCGTTCTCGTCCTTCCGTGTGTCCACCAAGCTAACATTGGTCAAGCTTCACGTGACACGTGACAATATGTTGAAAGGGTGTGCTTTGGCTAGCGAGACGCATTATGAAATAGAGACCTATAAATAGGTGTGTCACTTCAAAAGATCATTTTCTAGTTTGTATAGTGTTCCAGTTCCAATTTTGTCAAATTGGTATCCCGACCTGAAAATGCATGTTCTGTTTAATAAAGAGCTAGAGAGACATGGAGACTCCTGTTACTGAATAAATACTCTTTATAGCAAGTATTTAATAACACTTTTTAAACAACAATTTTAAACAAAGAAAATCACTCACCCTACCTTTTTTCAATAAAAAAATAAAAGGAAAAATAATAAATAAAAAACACTTGAACAAATTCAAACTATAACAGAATTAGTTCAAATTAAATAAACTATTAGAAAAATAGAGATCAGTTCAGCAACATGGTTTGGAACTCTTTGTCCTGAACGGCAGCAGCCCACAGAAGGCTCAAAACAATTTGCAGTTGTTCGCTCAGTACATGAAGGCTGCCTTTACATTTGCATGTCTGAGGGAAATAATGCACCGTGTGCACATATCAGCCGTTAGCTCAGCCCAGCTATAGCAGTGGGGGCCATATTGTTGTGCCACAGATAGAAACCCCATTCATTTTGTCTGATAAAATGAATATTAAATCAAGCAACTTCAAAACGTTCTGGGGTGCACACAAAAGCCTGATCTTAGTAGGCAATAGCTCATTTTGTTAATAGAAGATAGAAAGAATGGGTTTACGTTTTAGTAATCTAGCGTTGACTGTCATGTTATTTTTCTGCTCCTAGACATCCTGCACATGGTTGTGTGTAAAGAGGAGGTTTCTCCTGAACAGGAGCGGAGTCCCAGTCTGCTCCAGGAGGAACCAGAGCCTCCACACATTAAAGAGGAACAGGAGGAGCTACTTCAAAGACCAGAGGAGCCTGATGGGTCAATGTTGACATTACTAGCAGTGAAATGTGAAGTTGACGATGAACACATCTCTTCACACTGCTATGAAATTGAAGTCGAGCTTGAATCTGACACTGAAGTCACTGAAGACGGTGATGACGAGTACACTCGGCAATGGCAATAATTATATAAAAAATGTTAAATAAACATAGTGCTCCCAAACAAGGGACTTGTTTTTCAAGTTGTACCTGTACTCACCATCTTTAACCTGTCTCTCCCCCCTCTCTCCTCTCAGGAGTGAGGACCCATTCTTCCCAGATTCAGTCCTTCTCTTGTTCTGAGTGTCCATCCGCCTACACATCTCAGATCTGGCTCGATGGACACATAAGGCGGAAACACGGAAAAAAGTGGAAGCAGACGAAAGGCATAAAACTCAACAAAGATGTCCCTTCAACGACACAGACATCACAACCCAACACTAACGGTAACTAACCGAGAGCCGTGGTAATTGAAAAAACACGGCCCCCTCACATATGGGATGTGTTTTCAATGAATCTAACATAGTTCAAATGTTGTTTGAAGTTGCGATAGGTTCATATAGGGAGGGGGCGTGTCTGATAAAATGAATATTAAATATTAAATACAGCACCTTAAAAACTTTCTGGGGTGCACACAAAAGCCTGATTAAACATGTGTGGGGGGAAACTGGGAGTTGGAATAATGACTAAATTAGGAGAATAAAAGAGAAATAATTATATTAAACATGTTATATAAACATAGTGCTCCCAAACAAGGGACTTGTTTGATGTTGGAGGGTGCATGCTGCCTTTCCGACATGTCGCCTTTCCGACGTTAACGAACCCTATACCTAACCCTAACCTTAACCGCACGCGTAAGCCACTAGTCGGAGTGGCGAGATGTCGGAATGGAGCGGATCAGCCGATGATGGAAGCTTTTCAAGTTGTACCTGCACTCACCATCTTTAACCTGTCTCTCACCTTCTCTCTTCTGCTCTCTCTCCCACACTCTCTCTCCACTTATCTTTCTCTCCCCCCCCCCCCCTCCTCTCTCAGGAGTGAGGTCCCATTCTTCCCAGATTCAGTCCTTCTCTTGTCCTGAGTGTCCATCCGCCTTCACATCTCAGATCTACCTCCATCAACACATAAGGCGGAATAGACACAAAAAAATATATATTGAGAAAAAATATTGCTGCACGGAGTGTTATAAACGTTTTGAGGTGCCATGTGCCCTCAAGATACACCAGCGTGTCCGCCATGGAGAGAAAATAAAACCATTCCACTGTAAAGATTGTGGCATTGGGCATCTGGGATACCGGACACTTGCCCAGTCGGCCGAACCATTAACTCATTGACTGCCATTGCCAAGTACACTCGGCAATGGCAATAATTATATAAAAAATGTTAAATAAACATAGTGCTCCCAAACAAGGGACTTGTTTTTCAAGTTGTACCTGTACTCACCATCTTTAACCTGTCTCTCCCCCCTCTCTCCTCTCAGGAGTGAGGACCCATTCTTCCCAGATTCAGTCCTTCTCTTGTTCTGAGTGTCCATCCGCCTTCACATCTCAGATCTGGCTCGATAGACACATAAGGCGGAAACACGGAAAAAGATCTTTCCACTGTACATATTGTCAGTGTTGTGCCTGAGCGAGTTCAATGAACGATCGTTCATGAACTCGTTCATATTTTGGGCGAACGTGAACTGAACGTACTGTATATCCGCTAGATGAACGTTATCGTGAACGCGTTCATTCTGGCGTTTGTGAACGGCGTTCTCTCACAGTTTAACTTCGTTCAAGAGTGTCCCAAATTTCCATGGTTACATCGTTTTGTCATGTTGTATTTCATCCTATTCTGTGTTTCCGAGGCGTCTTGAACGCACCATCAGCCAAATACGAGAAAAGCAAGGCGGTGTCTAAACAGTCATAACCTCGCATCACCAGTCTTTCCACCTCGGAGGAAAGCCTGGTCTGCGTTCCAGAAGACAACATATGATCCGGTCTAGACCACGCCTACTGGAAAAAAAAGAAAAAAAAGAATCCTCTTTCCGGATTCTGCCCATCCGGTTTTGCGGTGCCGCTTTGTTTTGGTTCCCCAATCCTTATTTAAATGGAATAGAATTTCCCTGTGGGATAATACCGACGCTAAATAGTCTCCGGATAGTGCACACACATTTACATTTAAAAAATAAGCTAAACAATGCCGCATCAAGGATTTTATTAGCACGGACCTATTTTGGGGTGAGACGTCTTTCCGGTTCTGCCCATCCGGCCACTTTTTCTTTTTTTTACTTCCGCTCCCGACCGGATCATATACCCGAAAATGGAATGCTGCCCAGGCTAAAACAGTCATCTGCGCAGCGCGGAGTCCGAGTGAACAGTCTCATTGCAGCGACAGCTAGTGAGCAGCACAGACAGTTACGGCCACTCGGCCAGGGCGAAGATCTGACACTTTATCCGCTCTGCGAAGCTCATTTCCCGGCCACAAGCATTTGGAAGTTGACTTGTGTCTCTTCCAAAGTATCGGTGTTGTTTCCTTGGCTTCACTGCCGACAAAATTAACTTGAAGCTGGGCTGAATTAATAAGTAAACACCGCGGAACGGCGAGATGAGTTTGGGATGTCACAACAACAACGTGGCTGATGCGTCGTAGGCTAGCACCGTAGCGTAGCCTACAGCCGACTTTAGGACGGTAGCCCCGGCCCCCGAACCTCTGAATGAACGTATTGTAGTCTGGACGTCCGACCCGACTTATTTTGGGATTAAAAGTGGACTTTTGCACCTGGCTTTTGATGTTAACAGTGTCATACACTCACTTTGACAAGCCCCCAGCCCCCCCCCCAAGATTAATGAAAATCTTTAGAAAATAGCAGATCTACAAGCTCACTGTGTTGCACCTTGACCTGTTGTGAGCTTGTAGATCGGCTATTTTCCAATATCCAAAACTTAAATAGGGCTGAAGTGATTCATGTATTTGTAAAATCTACTAAGTAACTAGTAACTCAAGTTTTCAAATAATTAAAAATAAGTTCAATATTTGCCTCTGAGATGTAGAGTAGAAGTAAGTAAGTACTGAAAACTGCCAATACTCTAGTAAAGTAAAAGTACCTCAAAATTTTACTTAAGTACAGTACTTTAATAAATGTGCTTAGTTACTTTACACCACTGGAAATAATAAATATATGGTGCTTTGTGTATGTACACCAGAGAGGATATAATGTATAAGAAAATTAAATCATTCAAGTTTGAGACAATAAAAAATATGCGATTAATATGCGATTAACTACACAAATCATGCGATTAATCGCGATAAAAAAAATTAATCGCCTGACAGCACTAATATATATTGAAAAAAGAGAACGAAAAAGAACTGAACTAGTTCATTTTTTGAACCATGAACTTTAGTTCAAAATTTTGAACTGAACTTTGAACTAGTTCATTTTAAAATTTGTGAACTGAACTTTGAACTAGTTCATATTTTAAGTGAACTTTCCCAACACTGCATATTGTGAGAGTTTCGTCAAGCTAGGTGAATTGGAGAGACACCAGTTTCTCCATAATGGAGAAGAACCTTTCTACTGTAAACAATGTTCCAAGAGATATACCCATTCAGATGGTCTGAAGAGACACCAGCTTGACACCAGGCATGGAAAAAAGCGTTTCTATTGTACTCTGTGTAAGAGAAGTTTTGGTGTGCCATGTGCCCTCAAGATACACCAGCTTGTCCACACTGGAAAGAAACTAAAACCGTTCCACTGTAAAGACTGTGACCATGGGTGGACTGGGCATCTGGCATACCGGGCCAGATTTGCCCAGTCGGCCGAACCATCAACTCATTGCCTGCCATTGCCGAGTACACTCGTCAGTTGACCCCGATAGCTAGGCAGATAACGGGAATAATCGTTCACTTCCGGATAAAAGCGCCAAAATTGGTACACATACTCCTTGGGTAGTACTGTTTTGATAAAACCCGTTAGCCACCTGAAAATTCAAGATGGCGGCCATTTTTCAAGATGGCCGCCATTGAATATACAGTAATATGACATTTCCCAACAAAATCACATAGATACAAGCGCCAAAATTGGCAAACATACTCCTTGGGTATTGCTCTTTTGATAGAAAACAAAGATTTTAAGATGGTGGCCATTTTTCAAGATGGCCACCATTGAATATACAGTAATTTGCAGTAATTTCACAATAACATGTCATAGATATGCACCAAAATTGGCACACACACTCTTTGGGTATTGCTCTTTTGATGAAACCTGTTACCCATGTAAAAATTCAAGATGGCCACCATTGTACAGTAGGCTATATACAGTCAAATCACATTTAGAAGTAAAATAGCTTAGAAGCAAGCACCAAAATTGGCTCATATACCAATCTTTTAATAACATATTAGCAGCCACCTAAAAATTCAAGACGGTGGCCCTTTTTCAAGATGGCTGCCATTTAATATACAGTATTGCTACATTTTGCAAAATCACATAGATTAGCGCTGAGAGACTAGCTTTTCTTTCTTTATTATTATTATTTTTTTTTCTTTTCTATTTTTTAGAGACAGTAGGCCTATACTTATTTGCTTGACCAAATTGTCTGTTTGTTCGCTTATTGTCTTGCTGCCTGGATGAGGAAGACACTTCTAAACCTCGCATCTGCAGCTGCACTGTGCCGTGCAGGTCAGACCAAATCTGTAGCATTTGCATCGACCGCAGCACTCCGACTTGCATCCACACTTGGTCAGCTGCTTGCAACTCTCTGCATTGGGTGGGAGCTCTGTCCAAAATATCTGCCACAGATCTCCATTCTTCTTCCAGGCCCAGTTGGCAGGATCCTCTGTTTCTGGTTGACTTGACTCCAGATACAGCCCGCCTGGTAGGCAGCACGCTTTACATGCTCCTTCAGCGCTGATCGGGTTGGAGGAATGGTTTCATATGGTCTCTGCTTCCGAGCAAACATGTCCAACCTTGCATCATCAACACCTTCAGCTGTGCTTGATCTGTCATACATCATTATCACAAACTTCTCTAAAGTCTTCAGGTCTTCATCATCCACTATGGGTGGGTACTGGCTGAGTTTGCTGAAGACACCGGAAGCCTGACCACAAACATCCCAAGTTTGCCAAGCAGATTTCTTCCCTTTGCCACGGAATGCTGAGACGACATCCCAGCCAGTGAAGGCATGGAAGAAGAGCATCCCTGCGCTCTTACACCTAGCCCAATCGTTCATCCAGTATCATTTAAGTCCCGTGCGATCTGTACACCATCCGGGTAAGTCCATGAACAAGTCATGTATGGCCCCCTTACCCTTGGTTCGGCTCTACCGCGCTGGCACACCCTGTCGATTCAGGCGCGACTGTCTAACTAAACATCTATTAAACTACATGTAATCTACAATAGCTAACTGATGTGGGGCGTATTAGACAGCATTTGGGACACTAAAGTAATTTTGTTATAACAAAATAATTATTTAGCTGATACTGAACCCCATGCTGAGTTTCACAGCAGCGGTGCCACCAGTGTGCCCTGGCTGTGCGTTGACATCCGCTCTATTGAGCTACTACCTCTCTACCTTCCGATGAAAGTCTCTCAACCGCCCCTCCACCCCCTCCCGATGCGCACACACTCACATATACCGCATAGTGGTGTCATGTCAACTTTGGAAGTCTTGTACAGGAAAATGCTACACATAATAGACTTATAACATAGCATGATCCCCTAATTTAGCAGAAGATTAGGATTCCGGGGCTGATATATGGTACAAGGAAGCCAGTGAGTCAGTCCATAGGTCCAGATTCAGATTCTACATAGTGAAAGATGTATGATTTGACACCAAGATTACTCAAATAGGACATATTTTGGTGATTTTATTCAGAAATGCATTATTAGTCTATATTCAATGGCGGCCATCTTGCAAAATGGCCGCCATCTTGAATTTTTAGGTGGCTGCTAAAATGTTATCAAAAGAATGGTATGTGAGCCAATTTTGGTGCTTGCTTCTAAGCTATTTTACTTCTAAATGTGATTTGACTGTATATAGCCTACTGTACAATGGTGGCCATCTTGAAAAATGGCTGCCATCTTGAATTTTTACATGGGTAACAGGTTTCATCAAAAGAGCAATACCCAAAGAGTGTGTGTGCCAATTTTGGTGCATATCTATGACATTTTATTGTGAAATTACTGCGAATTACTGTATATTCAATGGTGGCCATCTTGAAAAATGGCCACCATCTTAAAATCTTTGGTTTTTATCAAAAGAGCAATACCCAAGGAGTATGTTTGCCAATTTTGGCGCTTGTATCTATGTGATTTTGTTGGGAAATGTAATATTACTGTATATTCAATGGCAACCATCTTGAAAAATGGCCGCCATCTTGAATTTTCAGGTGGCTAACGGGTTTTATCAAAACAGTACTACCCAAGGAGTATGTGTACCAATTTTGGCGCTTTTATCCGGAAGTGAACGATTCGCCTGTTTTTCGCCCGTTATCTGCCTAGCTACGAGGCTCGCACTGCCATTGACGAGTTGTGTGTTTTCAGTGGTTTTCCGCTAGATGGGGCTGTTCGCTAACCTGGGAGTCACCATTTGACTCCCAGAGAAGCAAAGCAGCAGCAAATCACGTGATCGCAAAAAAAAAACAGACCTTTCACTTCCTTGTAAAAATTGCGTTTTCTCTGTTTCTGTTGCTTTTTGGCAAAAACAACCTACATTCAACTGCCCCCCCCCCCCCCCCTTGGATACGTCTTTTAAAATGGTAAAACTTGTCAACTTTTTGGGTATTCAGGTATTTTTTCGTGTATTTCTGCGACCGTTTTAGGATAGTTACGGTAATGTTTGGGCTGGGCGGCCGTCTTAGTGGCCGAATCACAGGCCCAAGTGGCCCAGGAGTCCCACCCAAACAGTTGATCTACAAGCCCACAACGCGTCGCTGCTTCGACGCGTTGACGAAACATAAATAAAGGAATGCGTCTGTCAGTACACTTGGCACAGAGAGAGAGAGCGCAAATCTGATGGGACTTGTAGAATGTCAGTTTCACTTGTGAAGAAGGTGATGTGGTGACTATGCCTTCCTGGTTTCTATCACAAAATGGTTCAGAATGGTTGCTAGCGATCTGAAGAACATTAAACTGCAAACTGCACGGTGTGTTTCAAGTAATTATTATTAGTAAATTGATTGATTAGATGCTTATATTAACCACTTAAGCCCTATTCTATACTTTAGTAATACAATTATGTCACACAAAAATAACTATCTACAAGCTCAGTCTCATTGTGATGTGGTGTGTCCTTGTAGATTTGCTATTTTTGCAACTAATGAACATTTCTGCTAATAATTACATGACGTGTGTCATGCATCTTTCCTGTTGCCCAGGCAGCCTATGGGCTTAAAGGACATTGATCAAAGTCAAACATATTGTTTCAGTTATTGTTATTGTTTTTACTGACCTTTCAAAATGTTCACAGGGTCATGCATAGCTGTTATTAAAAACACTGAATGATTTTGCTGTTACAATAAAACAACTTTTTGCATACACACAGTACGCAAATCACAGCCTTTGCTAGTTAGGCATATCCTCATACAGCCTATAGATCTAGCCTATAACAGATGCATTCTCAGATCATTATAGCCTAGCCTTGTTGTCTATACTTTAGAAAACTAAAGCTCTGATTACATACAGACTCAGTTTTGCATGCAATCATGTTCATACTTCACCCATTCATAATAGTCCTCTACTGCTCATATCCAGGTTTGTAATAGGTCCATTATATAATGTCCAGTGGAGATGATCTCCCCAGAGTTAGAGTAGGCTTGCTTGCTTCCAGTGCCATGATGTGCTTTAGCCTGCATCCTCCTTATAAGAGCAACGCTCTCATTGTTTGCCAGTACTGTAGGTTAACTCATTGGTTCTCAAAGTGGGGTCCGGGGACCCCCAGGGGTCCTTGGGGGGGTACCAGGGGGTCCCCAGCAAAATGTGTTAATATAGCGTCACAATAAGTTTAAGCTTTTATACTTTGGCTATTCAAAATGGCAGATATACAAGCTCATAGCGCGGCACCGAGTGCCGCGCTATGAGCTTGTAGATCTGCTATTTTTGAAAAATGTTGAAAATGTGTGCAAATCTTTGAATATATATATTTTTTATGCGAACATTTTTAACTCAAATCTGTGCTTCTGGGGGTCCTTGGAACAAAATATTGGAGATGGTGGTCCGCGGCCAAATACATATCCTTTTGGGGGTCCTTGGCATGAAAAAGTTTGAGAACCACTGGGTTAACTATCATATTTATGGGTTGTAGCTGTGTATGGGCAGTGTAGTTATCATTTATTTTACTCAAGGCTCCAGAACATGGAGGGAGGCTTTTCAGTAAAAGTGGTGGTATTAAGGGCATGTTTGTATGTGCCTCGGCGGAGTGGGGTGCCGGTCTGGGCCAAAAGTCAGGGCCGAACTTATATTAACTTATATTAACTAATTAAAGGTAGGGTAAGTGATTTTCTTTGGTTAAAATAAGTGTTAAACTGCTCCATATTCTGATAGTACTCATTGCTACAGAGTGTTTGTTCAGTAAAAGGAGTCTCCATGTCTCTCCAGCTCTTTATTTAACAGAAAATCATTTTCAGGTCGGGATACCAATTTGATCCAATCAGGATAGAGAACTCAGTCAGGATACAGATTAAACAAGTGAAATTGGAAGTGATGACACAAAGAAAAGTGCAGACAAAATTGGAACTGGAAAATTCTGATTAGCTGAAAGTTTGTCACCTACCTGAAAATGTATTTTCTGTTTAAGAGCTGGAGAGACAAACACAAACACTATAGCGATGCTTACTATCACAATGTAGTGCTTTAACCTTTTAACCAAAAAATATCACTTCCCCTTTTAACTTCCACTTATTCATTGTTTCTCAAATAAGCAATAAGCTGCTTATTAGCTGGCTCCATCAAAAAGAGTTCATGCAGTGGCAAAATGTATTTTTGCTATAGAAAAATGTCATGACTATTAGGGTATTCATAACAAAAATAAATAGGTATTTGAACAGTATTTGCATTATGCAACTTAATACTTGATGTGAACACTTTACAAAATGAGTGGAAGCGTGCAAATGGTTTGGACACATCCTGAGTTAGGGGCGGCAGTGGCTCAGTAGTTAGAGGTTCCGAGCTGCCAAAGGTTCCGGTTCGATTCCCGGCTCTTCCTATCTACGTGTCGAAGTGTCCTTGAGCAAGACACTGAGCCCCTAACTGCTCCCAGTGAGTGGTTGGTGCCTTGCATGGTTTCGTCCACCATCGGTGCAAGGATGCGTGTCTGTGAAGTGGATTGTAAAGCGTTCTTGAGAAAAGCGCTAGATATAAAATGCAGTCACGATACGAATGGGGTGCAAAGTCAGGGTTCAGCATCTGAAGCAGACTGGCTAATACTGCTCAACCAGCGCTGGCCACACTGTGGATACAAGATATGGTTAAACTGGAGATAATATCAGAAAAAATAAAGAACAAGTATTATAAGTACATTGTCTTAGTGGGTGCACATCACAGACTGGGTATGACTGACCACCCAGAACCCCATATATGGAGATGACTGTCACATCTAAGTTTGACATCATGGACTCTATATTTGGACATGGCTGACCATGGGAATCCATATATGGATATCGCAGACATAGAGTTAAAAATAAGATAATGACATGTCAGGATGACATGATAAGTCTAACCAACGGGATAAAAGGAAACAGTCTCCAGTGAAAGCAGAATTCAACCCAGCAATAGCCGTGACAACCACTTAGCAGATAACTATGGCGACCTATCAAACAAACCATATGAGGTGAGAGTCTTCGCAACACACAGATTGTTGTGATTTGCAGACCATTTTTATCTGTTTTGCACAACTACTTCTTGGAATATCCTACATTTGGATTCAGTAAACATGGCTGCCATCAGGAGTGGGGCGACTCAGGGTTGCTTGGCGAGATGTTTTTTAAGACAGATGGGGAAACAGAAGTTCCACTTCCATACGGCAGTGGAACGCAGGAGAACTGCCACTCAGATCATTCTGGGTAGACAACACAGTGGAAGGAACCGTGCAGCGGTGCGATATAACAGCTCACAGATCCCAGTTGAAACTGTTAACCTGGCGATTCCCTCTGTGGAAGCCTCCGCTTCCCCTCCAGTCCTGGAGTCCACTCCCGTCCTTGTGACCTCTGACCCCTCCACTGCCACCACACAGCCCGTCACTGAGCTGGTGACCGAGGTTCCACCAACTGCAGCGCAGGTTTTACAGGGGGCACTTGATGAACCCAGCTTAGCGGAACTGGGCCTCGCTGGCCATACCCCGGTAGGGCTGATCCAGAACTTGCTGGAGTTTCTGCATATGGATGTGGGCTTACCCTGGTGGGGCGCCATTGTTGCAGGAACGGCGTTTGCCCGCTTGGCTTTGTTTCCACTCATAGTGAAAGGACAGAGGGAGGCAGCCAAGCTAAACAACGTGTTACCGGAGATGACCAAACTTACCAACAGAATGAATGAGGCCAAACAGAGTGGAGACAATTTTGAATTCGCCAACGCGTACGCTGATCTTAACCTGTTCCAGAAGAAGTATGACGTGAACCCTCTCCGCGGCTTCCTGGTTCCCTTGGTGCAGGCGCCAGTCTTCGTCTCATTCTTCATGGCACTGAGGAAGATGGCTCATCTCCCAGTGCCCAGCCTGCAGACCGGAGGCGCGCTGTGGTTCACAGACCTGACGGCAGCAGACCCATACTTCCTGCTCCCGGTGGTTGTCACTGGTACCATGTTCCTCGTCCTGGAGCTGGGAGCAGAGTCTGGCGTGGACAACCCCAACCTGAAAGCCATGAAGACCCTGTTGAGGATCATGCCCTTCCTCATTCTGCCCCTCACCGTCAACTTCCCCACGGCGGTGTTTACATATTGGTTGACCTCCAACTGCTTCTCCTTGGGACAAGTGGCCCTGCTTAGGCATCCTTTGGTCAGACAGAAGTTTAACATCCCAGAAAGGGTAACCCATCCCACCTCTGCTCTGCCTGAGAGCAACGGCTTCATCACAAGCGTGAAGAAGGGCTGGAGGAATGCTCAGTTGGCCCAGCAGTTGGAGGAGAGGGAGAGGAGGATAAAGAACCATTTGGACCTTGCTGCTAAAGGACCGCTGAGGCAGACTTTTACCCACAACCCTCTCCAGCAGACAGCCCCACCCATCGCCGCACCATCAGCCAAAGGCAAGCCAGTATTCCAGCCAGCGAGTGATAAGACGAGGCCTTGGACGGAGACTCTGGGATAGAACAGATTAACGCATAGCTTGGGAGCCCAATGAATCGTGTATATAATATATTAATGAACGTGGAAATTATTGGACGGGAGGGTGGGTGGTAAGGGTTTGTCATTATGTATGTAATCTAACTAAATAATCTGCCAACTTCTATCGACTGCTCTAATTGGAGATGAAAGTATGGTATTTGGATGTTTCTTTCATCTGTGCTGTGCACAATGGTAGAATATGTTCATTTCTATACAGAGAAAGGCTTCAGCGTGTGTAATTGTCCTGTAGTGGAAATCGGTATTAGCTATCCAAAAATGGCTAAAATGAACTAGTACAACTCTGACTTAAATTTCTGTAAAATCGTTGTGCTTAAGTTCTATGACCAAATTTTGAGGAGCTGCAGTTCAGAAGTTGTAGAACAGATGCTTAAATAAATGCAGGTTCTGCATTGATTTCTGCCAGTGATGTAGTATAAGTGAGACGCTTTGAAACAGTAAAAGCAGAGCACACCACCTACACCAGGATTGAAATGGAGCCATGGAAATGTATTGTACCGCTTTGATTAGAAGGTACAGTAAGGGTATATTGTCCCACTGACTGCTAGCAATGAATTTAGTATCTGGTTGGTTTGGTTTTGCTGCTGAGAATGGCTGGTTGGAGATTGCAGTCGTGTCCAACACCCCTGTGACCAGGCCCTCTCCCCCTCTCTCCCTCCCTTCTTCTTGCTCTCCTACTACTTCAACAGCCTATTTAGTAAAAAGAAAAGAAAATGTTAATATTCAAGAGCATATTATTCCTCCCTCATCCCCCCCCCCCCCCCATCTCCTCTGCCTCCTGCTGAATGCATCTCTACCACAAACAACCATGTTTTAAGATGAGGGGCAAACCTTAAAACTAATTTCATTTGACAGCTCACCTCTGCAACATCCTCATCCAGCTTTCCTCCTGTGACCAGGCCCTCTCCCGTGTTCTGTTCTCTTCTTCTTGCTCTCTTACTACTTCAACATCCTATAATGTAAAAAACAAACAAACTCATTGACATGATGTGTAACACGTTAACATGTTAACTTTAAGATCCTTATCCTCATCTTATCTAAAAAAAAATTTTACCTTTATTTAACCAGACAGAACAAATTAAGTACAAATTCTTATGTACATTTGTGGCCTGGCAAACGGTAAGGTATTTTGAGGGAGAGAAGGAATAGAGTTAAAAGAAATCAATCAGGATTTCATTTGACAGCTCACCTCTGAAACGTCATCATCCGGCTCTCCCACTGAACTTGATGGTGGCTGATGTGATTTATTTACTATCCTAAACATGCGGAAGAACACTACACATCCCTCATAGGACTTAGTTGATGATTAGCTCAATGCACAACAGGTGCTTTAATGTATGTAAATGAACACCTATATAATATAGCATTTATACAAGATATGTAGGCCTACTGCTATAACATGGAATTATTGCCATCACACATTGCAAGCTAGCTTTCTGTTTCCTTCCAAAGCAAAGAGCAGCCCATCACTACAACTCCACTTACATGAAGGTTTGAAAAACACATCCATTTCCCTTGAATCTGTTAGGGAATTTCTACACCATGCAGTGATATATGCAAGACTCATATTATACATTGTGTGTATGTAATCGTGTAAATACTCATATTTGTGTTTTATTGATCACTCAGACTACAGAATAGTAGATTGACCCATCACTGTCTGCTTGGACTACTATATTAGTGAGTGATGAAACATATACAGTGTTGATATCTAGATGGGTCAACTTGACCTGTTAAACATGGGAAGGAGACAGGACATACTAGAACACCAACATGGATACTGGATGCTCATATTGAAACACCTTTTGTGATTGGTCAGTTAAGAATAGACATGATCTGTCTGCCTCGAGAAAGGCATTTAAACTGGTCCAGAAAAGTAGCAGGCAGGCAGTCAGCCACTATGCTAGGAGTTCATGCTGTAAGAATAGCCATAAAGTACTTTTGCTAATAAAACCTGCAGACATGTCTGTCATCTTTGGCTCCAATTGATCTTCCCTTATTTTTTAAGAATCCACCACACATCCTTGAATATTCTTTCTTGTATAACAAAAACATCAATGAGAACATTGAACAATGTCAAACACAGCAGCTAACATAGTAGTAGTAGCCTGAGCTATAGTACACACAAACAATTTATCTATCAACGAAAGAGAACACCAGTTACAGAAAACAGACATTTTCGAAACGTATGACATATCTTCTTAGAATGTAGTCTATAGGCTACTGAACTCTGTATCTGTAACGTTGTTCAATAAAATGTGCCAAAACACTTGTTTGTATGTAAATATGTTTACACCTACTGTATTGTTTGTATGATAATGTTAAATAGTTAAAACGTCTAAAAGCCTAATCAGAAGACAGTGTTGTCACCTGCTGCGGGAAAATAACCGATATACAAGTTCACAAAGCGTCACGTCGCAACACATTGAGCTCGTAGATTTTCCATTTTCACGGGTGCCATGGGTGTGCTCCCTGGTAACCAATGAGCAGCCTGCGTTCCATTGGCCGTTGGCCAATCAGAGGAGGCGGAGCTGTTTCTGAAGGTGAGCAGGGGAACTAATTGTCTCCGCCAGGAGAGTTTGTTTTCACTTTCCGTCAGCCAAGCAAACATTGGTCGAGCCTCACGTGACACTTGACAATACGATGAAATAGTGTGATCTGATTGGCTAGTGACATATAACGGGCTATAAATACATGTGTCACTTTGAAAGAGTCTTTGCCTCTTTCAAAGTGAGGTAAGACAGGAATAATCACTAAATGGCTGAGAAATGGCGGATACTGTAACAATTGGATAGGACACTTACACAGACAGGACAGATAGGACACTTACACAGACAGGACGGATAGGACACTTACATAGACAGGACGGATAGGACACTTATACAGACAGGACGGATAGGGCACTTATACAGACAGGACGGATAGGACACTTATACAGACAGGACGGATAGGACACTTATACAGACAGGACGGATAGGACAGTTATACAGACGGATAGGACACTTGTGTCATGTTACTATGACACAGTAACATGTTCTATTTTTTGTAAGAATTAGAACATAAGAATTAGAACATTCCCAGAAGTAGAACATTCCTGGCGGAGACTTGTGCTCCGAGGAGCACTTTTTCTAGTTATTATTATTATTGTCTCCGCCAGGAGAGTTTGTTTTCACTTTCCGTCAGCCAAGCAAACATTGGTCGAGCCTCACGTGACACTTGACAATACGGTGAAATAGTGTGATCTGATTGGCTAGTGACGTATAGCGGCCTATAAATACATGTGTCACTTTGAAAGAGTCTGTGCCTCTTTCAAAGTGAGGTAAGACAGGAATAATCACGAAATGGCTGAGAAATGGCGGATACTGTAACAATTGGATAGGACACTTACACAGACAGGACGGATAGGACACTTATACAGACAGGACGGATAGGACACTTACTGTATACAGACAGGACGGATAGGACACTTATACAGACAGGACGGATAGGACACTTATACAGATAGGACAGTTATACAGACGGATAGGACACTTGTGTCATGTTACTATGACACAGTAACATGTCCTATTTTTTGTAAGAAGTAGAACATAAGAATTAGAACATTCTTTCCCAACACAAGTCTGCTGGCGGAGACTTGTGCTCCGAGGAGCACTTTTTCTAGTTATTATTATTACCCTTATTACTATTAGTGATGAACTTGATTGACTCAGTCAAGTTCATGAGTTCAAGTTAATGTTTTTACTCTGAGGAGGACGAAAGTCAGTCAGTCACCCCTGCAAAACAACACAGCACGTGCAGACCTGTCAAGTGCTCCAGTTTATTTTATTTGGTAGTCTCTCCTGATGTGACCAGGCAGTATTATTTTCTCTGACGCAAGTTGTCCCTGTTGAGCACCGACGAGCCCTTCTACTTTCTACTGGCTGAAGCGTGCTGGACTTCTCTTTACCTCTCTGTCTGTCTGTCACACGCACGCACACATTAGTTATTGATGATTAACATATTGTTGTGTGGTATTACAAATGTGGACGTAACTATACCAAATCAGTGTTACTGAACAAACAAGGCATGTAGGCTATAACAATGATTACTATTTCAATATAGAGCTTTAAGCAATTATTTGGTTAACATACTTACAGTATATACTAAAATGTCCCAGTCCACTTTACAGTGACAACAATAAAGAACAGAAGCCAGCAGTTAAAGTTAACTCAATACACAGTCATATACGAACAATTATTCAAATACGTAATAGGATTTATTGTGTTGCTACTATTTATTACATTAAATAAAATATAATTTAATTAGGTGTGTGAATACATTTTATGCTTATTCTGATTATTTCTTATACATGAAAAAAAATATCATTGAATGTTATTTCATCTTGAATATCAAACCCACAAAGGAACCAAAAAAGTCTGAAAGCCCAAATTCCCTCACGACATAAATTGTATGAATACAAGAGGAGAAGATTATAGTAAAACTGATTATTAACAAATTCAAATGTTCTTTTTCCATTTTATTTGTCAAGCTTAGGGACAACACTGCTTGTTTCTGGGGTCAAAACATAATGTGGTTGTTATTTACATCAATAATACAGTTACTCTGTGTGGAGTTTGCATGTTCTCCCCGTGTCTCCTAGGGTAGTTAATACCCTCACAAAAACATGTAGTAATCCTGGTCACTATACTGCCTCCCCTGGTCAGCCGGGGCGCCTGATGGAGGAGAAGGGAACTGGTTGGAATAACGTGTTCCTTCCACGCGCTATGTCCAACCAGGGAAACTCCCCCCTGTCGGGTGATAAGAAGCGGCCTGCTTGCTCCTCATGCATTGAAGGAGGCATGAGCTTCAGCTTGGGCTCTCCCTAGGCTGGCAGAGGGTAGGTAGTGCCCAGGATTACATAGGCAATTGGCACTGGGTGAAAAAATGTGGGTTACAAAATCGTGGGACAAAAATTATAAAAAAAAAAAAATAATAATACAGTTACATTTTTTAACTCTGATAATGTTGACTTTGAGCGAAAAAAAACGAATAGAATCATAAAGAAATTATTCTGGAGTCACGAGAGACAAAGCCAAAGTCTGATCTACAGCACGAGAGGTCACACAACTTAGCAGTGGCTCCATCAAGAAGCTGAAATCCAGCATAGAGAGGCTGGGTGAATGTGGTCTGGACTGTGTGGAGGAGAGTCATGGTGTCAGAGATGCTGTAGAAGGACAAAGTACCTGCACTGTGATCCAGGTACACGCCAACTCTGGAGGACACAGGACCTGGTATTACAGGACCAAAGTCTCTGTGTCTGAACATGTAACCTCCTGTCAAACACAGTAAACACCAAGATTTTTCATTGACTACAAATGCACCTTCTTGAAAGGATCCGGTTCTGCTATCTTTATATGAGACTGCTATACCAACACCTCCACTCCACTCAACCTCCCAGTAACAGCGTCCAGTCAGACCCTCTCTACTCAGAACCTGAGGGTTTCTAGTGAATCTCTTTGGGTGATGAGGATAGGATTGTTTTTTGTTCATCTTGCGTACTGTTCTGTTCTCTTTAGACAGAGACAGATATTGATTTACTGTGTTTGGATCCATTGTTATTGGACATGAATATCGTAAGAACTCAGCTCTGGTCTTGGGTTCAAGCCAACCAGGAACCCCTAACTGCTCTCTGTGTATCCCTTGGGGCTGGACACTGCTCCTAATAGGTTGTGTCAAAGTAATACAAAATAAAAGGATCACTACAAGTACCCTCTTTATTGTTTTTATTTTAAGAATGTCCTCCTGTTTATTTGTTTGTAAGAACTCCGCTCTGGTCTTGGGTTCTGGTGTTGACAGTAAAACATCCACTCTATTCACTGTCTCTGAGATTGAGATAGTCTCTTCCTCTTCAAGAATGTGCTGTAGTTTGTCCCTCATCTTTGAAACAGCCACAGTGACATCTTCAAAGTAGCTCAGAGGACGGACATTGCTGCTGACTGGGTGTGTAGATTCACTCATTCTTGAGAGGGAGGTGGAACTTTGTAGAAAATGGATGGGGTCCTCTGTGTGTGAGAGCTGCTCCAGCTCAGCATGTCTCCTCCTCAGTTCAGTAACCTCCTGCTCCACACGCTTCCTCCGTTCTTCAGCGCGACTCACTTCACGTTTCAGTTGGTCTCTGATCAGCTCCTTCGCCCCAGATTGTCTTCTCTCAATGGAAGATTTCAGCTCAGTAAAGATGGTGTCACTGTCCTCTAATGCTCTATCAGCACATTGACTGATGGACTCCACTTCCTGGTAAAGCACCTTCACATCTTTCTCTCTCTCCTGGATTCTCTGCTGGATGTTCTGCTGACTCGTATCGAGCTCTTTCTGTCTCTCAGTCCTTTCTGCCGCAACTGAGATTGTATCGTGACCTTTGTGTTCTTCCATTGAGCACAGATAACAGATACACTGCTGATCAGTACGACAGAAAACCTTCCTCACCTCGTTGTGACGAGAGCAGATGTTCTCCTGAAGCTTGCTGGAGGCTTTGACCAGCTTGTGAGTCTTAAAGGCAGAAGATTGATAGTGAGGCTGGAGGTGAGAGTCACAGAAAGAGACTAGACACTTAAGACAAGTCTTCACAGCTTTCAGTTTTCTCCCTGTGCAGACATCACAGGCCACATCCCCAGGTCCTGCATAGCAGTGATCAGGAGGAACAGCTTGGAGTTCTGTCTTCTTCAGGCTCTCCACCACCTCAGCCAACATGGTGTTTTTCTTCAGAACAGGTCTTGGGTAGAACATTTGGCTGCACTGTGGACAGCTGAATCTCCCTCTTTGATCATCCTGGTTCCAGTATCTCTCAATACACCTACTGCAGTAGTTGTGTCCACAGGGAACAGTCACTGGATCCTTCAGTAGGTCCAGACAGATAGAACAGCAGAACTGTTCCTGGTCCAGTTGAACTGCTTGTGCCATTTTACTGCTGGCTGACTGTCTGTCTGACAAACAGACAGAGATTAGTTTCAACTTCCTCAGAAATCACATGACGTGGGAGGTTCTTTCCATTCTACCTACGTACCTGCATGTATGAGCGCCTGTGTGTGTGTGTGTGTGTTGTGTGTGTGTCTGTGTCTGTGTCTGTGTCTGTGTCAGTGTCAGTGTCAGTGTCAGTGTGTGTGTGTGTGTGTGTGTGTGTGTGTGTGTGTGTGTGTGTGTGTGTGTGTGTGTGTGTGTGTGTGTGTGTGTGTGTGTGTGTGTGTGTGTGTGTGTGTGTGTGTGTATTACTATACTTGCGAGGACCAAGTATAGTAGAATTTGAAGAAATTTACATTGTGAGGACCGTTTTCCTGGTCCTCACAAGACAAATGGTTGTTTTATAGTTAAAAAAAATTTTTTTAGAGATACGTTTACAATTAGAAAAACATTCAGGTTAGGATTAGACATTTAGGTGTTTTAGAGGTTAGCTTTAGGGATTGCAATTAGAGTTCAACATGATTTATACTTAGTTGCGCGCCAGTGTCATGCACCGAAAAATAGCTGATCTACAAGCTGTTGTGAGCTTGTAGATCTGCTGTTTTTCGGCTTTAGGCTTACGGTTAAAATGGCAATTATTATTTTTAAATGCCATTCATAACATGGCTGTCCTAAAGTGTTGATGTCCTCACAAGTATAGTAATACAAACGGGTGTGTGTGTGAGTGTAGTTTGTTCGAATAGGTAGATTAGACTTTGTCCCAGAGTGAGAGTTGTTTTCACAACTCGTTCTTTACACTGGCTCCCTGAATGACAAATAATTCATTTCAAAATACTACTGCTGTTTTATAAAGCACTGAATGGTTTAAAATACATCTCTGATCTTGTGCGATTTTATGAACCATGCACACATCTCAGGTCATCTGGGCAAGGTCTGCTTTCTGTCCCTAGAATCAGAACTAAATGTGGAGAAGCAGCGTTCCATTTCCATGCTCCACACATCAAGTCTGGAACAAACTCTCAGAAAACTGCAGGTCTGCCTAGATCTGTTTAAATCACAGCCTCAAACCTTTCTGTTTGCCACTACCTTTTATTGAGATGTCTTTGCGTATTCTTTTGCACTGTAACTTTACTGTTTTATTTTTCTATAAAATAACCATTCCCCTGGTGAAGACCAGGAAAATTATCCTCACAATGTCTATTTCTAAAATTCTATTCTATACTTGGACATTTCGCCCTCACAAGTATCTATATATATACACACAATTGGCTTAATTCCACACTTCCGCGTGTCCTGTTATCACTTCCTCTTTAAATTGTAGGTATGTTCTACCACAACACATGACACATTTTCAGACAGCAGGTTGCCACAACTTCCACCATGAATATAGGCTTTGTTGTCTTTGTTGTATGTTTTACCCCCTGTCCGTCCGTCCGTGTATCTGTCATTCTGTCTGTGTACAGCTAATCTCCGGCACCGTTGGCTTCCTCACAGCGAAACTGTGCACACACACTCCCTGGATGCCATAGCAGAACCTCTGCCCCAAATTTCTCACATGGGCCTTTTATAGCGCCACCAGGAGGCCGATTTGTGCAAAACACATTTTTTGACAGTACTCCTACAGATTTTGTCCAAAGATCCCGCAAATCGGTACACAGTATCTCTATAGTCATTAAACGAAACCACTCATTCAGATTTTTCATATTCCATCCTGATTGACTAAAAATGGCTTCCAAAGTTTGCAGGAGTGCTCCGTTTTGAAAAAAATGCCTCAAATCATGAACACAGCATGCAATTTCCTTGAAATTTTGCACACGTATTTCCACTATGCCGAGGAAGAAATGCCACTTGAAAATGTACAAATCAGCCTCATGGTGGCGCTATAACAGGCCGAATCGTGTTTTTACCTATAACTGCACCGATCGGTGTAAAACTTTGTAAGCGCACTCCTAGAGGTCAAAGAAAAACCCTTCCCCTGCATTTTTCACATGTGCCTTTTATAGCGCCACCAGGAGGCCGATTTATGTAAAACATATTTTTCTATATTACTCCTTCCGATTTTATCAAAATTTCACGTAAATCGGTACACATGATCTCTATAGTCATGTGATCAATACGGATGTGTTTGCTTTTTCATATTCCATGCTGATTGGCTAAGATTCACATCTAAAGTTTGCAGTAGTGGCTTGTTTTGAACAAAATGCCGCAAATCATGAACGCAGCATCCGATTGCGGTCAAACTTTGCACGCACATTCACACTATGTTGAGGAGCAAATGCCACCCTTTTAACATTGGCCTGTTATAGCGCCACCAGCAGGTCTAATTTAGCAAAACACATTTTTTGAACGAAATGCCTCAAATCATGAATGCAGCCTCCGATTGCCGTGCAAGACCTAAGAACAAATGGCACCCTTTTCACATTGGCCTATTATAGCGCCACCAGGAGGCCACTATAACCTACCTGACCTGGCGGAGACCTGTGCTCCGAGGAGCACTTTTTCTAGTTTCTTCTACTTTTAATTGTTCACTATACATTTGGCTCTTTGGGACATTTCTTCATATTTATGTTCTTTCAGCAATATTTCGGCTCAGTACGAACCACATTATATTTTTGCCATATTGGCCACCCCTATGAATAGTTATATCAGCATGCCCATATATGGGCAATTGGGCATACTGATGACATCAGGGATTTCCATATGGGAATAAAGGGATAAGGACTCACAGACATACAGATCTCCATATATGGGCATAATGGTCACATCAGCGGTGGCACGTAGGTGTCGAACTCGACGTGAGGGCCGCGTAGGCCCGAACTTCTAGTAGTAATACAAGTACGCACGCACGCATGCACAAGACACCAGGTTGTCCATAACGGAGATAAACCACAAAAATCTTTCCACTGTACATGTGGCCCTCAGCCTGACACAGGTTAATTAAAGTGGACAGTGATGTGTCAAGACCATAAAAATTATAAAAGAACCGACTACGCCACCTTTCTTAGGAGAGGTGTTGGTCCTCTGAACTAAAACTCTACAAAAATAGGCTAAAATATCAAACAGGCAGGCACAGGTTCGTGGGACAATAATAAGAGCACTGGCAAAGATTGAAGCAAGGCAGAGTGGAAGTTCAAAAGGTAAAACCAACTTTTATATTAAAAGACCCGGTAACAGCGGCTTAAAAAATGCCAAGAAAATACAATAAACCATAAAAACTACACTAAATTAAATCTAAAATACAACCGAACAATAAAACAAGCAGCAATGATGGAATGGTGAGTTGGACGGAAAATAGGAGACTCGTGTGTGGAGACACCACACACGCTCCTCTCTCTCTCTCTCTCTCTCTCTCTCTCTCTCTCTCTCTCTCTCTCTCTCTCTCTCTCAGGGGTGTAACGATACGTTTTAACAACGATTCGATACGTATCACGATACTTGGTTGTTGATACGATACATGAACGATACATGAACGATACAGGTTCAGTTCTGTTAGGTAGCCTGATAAGACACCAGCGTGTCCACACTGAAGAAAACCTTTCCACTGTAAACCGTGTGACAAGAGCTTTAAAGACCCAGGTCAACTGAAGACATACCAGCATATCCACACTGGAGAAAAACCCTTTCCACTGTAAATATATTGTGAAAAGAGTTTCAGTCTGCCTGAAGAAACACCAGGATCGACACTGGAGAAAACTCTTGTCACAATGTTAACAGTGCCACAAGAGTTTCAGTCAGTTACGTGCTTTGTAAAGACTCCAGTGACAAAATAAATGACCTCTCTGGGAGGATCAAATTAAACAGCTATATGTTGGCAGGGAGTTGGATGGACAAGCAAAAAATATGGATATTCTTTTTAGGGATCAAAATGATTAAATGAGCAGTTTGAACTCTTGAAGTTGAATCTCCTATCAGTAGTATGGTATGGTTTATTATGCTTAAAATGAATAAGGAATATGTGGCAATATGTGTCATTCACACACCCACGTCACAGGAAGAGCAAGGTTGTAGTTTGTATTAGCTTGAAATCCCCATCAATGTTGTCATTAGGCATGTTTCTGATTCTGATCATGATTGAAAATGGGTGATGTGCTCATTTAACTCCACTTGGTGGCGCTAGCGTGTTATTTACGCTACAGCAAAGAAGAAGCATTCATCTCTTAGTAGCTACAATAATTATGCCTTAGCTGCCAGCTACTCCAAGTCGATATATTATAACTCTAGTCTATGCTCCGGCTCCAAGTTGCCTACTGTTCAGGCCAGGATGCTTTTAAAAAACGCTCAAGTATACCATGGCGCACTAACAGCTTTGCAATGTCACTGTGTGGCATGGCCTCTTACCTGCACTGCTGCACCAGAGCGCCACTCTGTGGGGAAACAAACCTATATATATATATATATATATATATATATATATATATATATATATATATATATATTGTCTATTTAATATATAAATCCTTATATATATATATATATTGTCTATTTAATATATAAATCCTTATATATATATATATATATATATATATATATATATATATATATATATATATATATATATAAACTATAGACCCCTTAACAGACGACGTCATACTGGCTGCGTGCAGCCAGTATGCGCGCAACGAAACCCATTATATCAGGTCTCGTTAGGACGCGTCTCACTAGCCAACACACACAAGAGGGGGTTGAGGTGTGCTGAAACCAGTGCACCCCGAAACAGGTTGGGAATTGATTGCGTGAAACAATCACCTGTGCGTCCAGGCTCAATGTTAGTAAACAAATAATTGGTCTATTGGCAGATTATTAGCTAGCTCCATCAAAAAGAGTTCATGCAGTTGGTAAATGTATTCATCCTTTTGCTATAGGAAAATGTCATGACTTTCAGGGTATTCATTATAAAAATAGCCTAGAAAAAACAGACTTCATGTCAGGTAATGTAGCAGATTGGCAAGCCTACTGCTCACTAAGAAATAAAATAACTAAATTAAATAGACAAAATAAATAATATTTCTATCATTCTAAATTTGAGGAGTGTCATGGAGACAGTAAAACACGTTGGAGAGTACTTAATAGTGCTATGGGTAGAATGGCCAAAACACCTTCATTTATTGAACTGAATGGAGGATTCATTACTAAATCATCTGACATTGCAAACTACTTCAATAATTACTTCTTCAGTTAAGTGAACACACTAAGAAATCAAATGCTGCCATGAAATCAGCTCGAGGGCTTATGGGTGTAGGCACGGCTGGCGTCCCTGCAGATTCCCAGCACAGTACAGATAGTCTTAGGATCAGTCTGCTGTACTAGCAGCTCAATGATGGCTTGGCCGTGGGGTAGGCCTCAATCAGGTCCTGACACTGTGCAGTTGGAGAGGAAGGCAGCAGCTTACACATGCCTTCTCCAAAGTTAAGTCCAATAGCTACAACACTAGAATTATTTTAACAGTAAACAATGGAAAAGGGAAAACACATGGTCTTATGCACACCTGATCAGCTCAGAGACGGGTGCGTAGGCAGGGATCAGACGTCTAGAATACAATAAAATGACGCGCACAATAATTTGGTGCGTTACATGACAGTATTAACATGGGTCTTCAACCGTAACTGTATATAGGGGTCCTCACTATGAGATGACACCATTATTGTCTACTCACATTGTACAGCTATTCCTTAACCACATGAAACCTAGCATCCCTATTCTGGGGGAGAACATTCAGCAAAAACAGAAGATCAAGTACAGAGCCTAATGGGACTTATGTCAACTAAGTACAAAGTAGCTAAAGAGTAATCACAGGTAACATACAGTACTACGAACTGAGCATGCATACAAAATAAATGCAGACGAACAGAGTGAAAGACAACAAAAAGTTTTATTTAGAAATTCACAGTTTCTAATGGCACTACAGTTTTTTTGTAGTTACACTCACTCCTGCTCCAAAATACTGTGCAGCTCTTCCACAAGAGTAATCACAGAAAAGAGATGGAGAGAGAAGAAAGGAAAGGAAAGAAAAGGGAAGCTTGGAAAAGGTAGCACTTGACATACACGGTAAAATAGAAAAACAAAAAAGGCATGAGGAGTTATACAAAGTGCACACTGGGCTCCTAGGATTTCGCACCCAAGGACAGTTCTCCCTCTTCACCATGTTCATGGGAGAGGTCGAGTTTAAAAAGTAGTCTTTCTCTCAACACACAGACGACAACGTAAGAGCAATTAGGAAACACGCTCACATGCATACATGTTTGCACACTCAACGAGTTCATACACATTCAAAATAAAATAAAACAAAACAAAAACAGGTCATCTGCTGCTGGGTGTGGGGAACATACCGAATCACATTAATATATCGTGTTCCGCGATCACATTAAAATATCATGTTCCTCTGCGTTCCCTTTTTCCATAGACGATCGACTCGTGTCCGACTCCTCAGAAACCACAAACCTTCATTCAAGGTGGCGCAAACATGTACCAATAGACAAGCAACAAGCCACTGAAGTGATCCAAGTGAAAGTGAAGATACATTGATGAACAGTAAAATCAGCAAAGTGACTGGTGTGTGGTGGTCCAATAAAGCATGTCAATCTCTCAATGGGAAGTCAAGTGGTCAATGAAATGTGGGTTTTCACAGCCAGAGAACAGCAAGCAGTGGGCTCAGAGGTGACATAAATATGTAGAGAAGAGAAAGGGTGAATATGTAGAGAGGAAGAGGAAGTTAATATGTAAAGAGGAGAAAGAGGGACCTTGGAGGCCAGTCTTTGGGAGGTAATTGGGTTCTAAATGGGAGTGTGATTTATGTAAATTGCAGGTTTAGACCATCTCTTTGTCTCTCTCTAAGAGCCAGTTATTGAAGCCAATCCAACATACAGCCAGTCAGAAAACTAAACGAACGCACAACACTCAACTTTCTCATTAAAATCTGAAATACCCCTTTTCACATTTGCAACTCCTCATGCAGTTGTAAATCTTATTAAAATGACTTTTCTTTGTCAATTTATGTTTGACGAGGTAACGTTTATTATACAACACAGGTACGCCAACAGGCACATGACAAACGAGACAGAAATATTCTAACAAAAACCCAACTTTAGACCTTTATTTTTTTCATTACTTCCAAGTGTCTAAAAGTTGTAACACTTCAAAAGTAGCAGTCTCACAATCCTCCTCATTAGCTTCAGAAGTGTGGCTGGTCGTAAAGTAATATGCTATTATTTTGCCTTTTGTATAGCAGTTGCAGGACAAGTGACTGATACAGCATCCTGCCTGGCTGAAATGTCTGATTAAGATACACACCAAGTGAAGAGGTTAGTGTTCAACGGATTCACAGACTTGACTATCCAACCATTTTCTAGCAAACTGTCAAATAAATTAGAAACACATAAATATATTGACTACTGTGTGTGAACAAGCCACCAGGAGAACCATCCACAAGAACTATGTTGCAGTACTGGTGGTGTACTTTATCACTGGAAAGTACTTTATTGTGCAGTGTAATATGTTATGGACACACGGACACACACGCACACATTCCTGAGACACTGCAGGACTGGGTGACTGGGACACCAGGGTCTGTACTAGACAGCATACCAGAAAGATAAATCTGTATAGGCATTTAAATAAATAAATAGATAAATAAAATGGAATCTCAGGCCCCTCTGTCTGCAGGGTCCCAGATATGTGTGTGTGTGTGTGTGTGTGTGTGTGTGTGTGTGTGTGTGTGTGTGTGTGTGTGTGTGTGTGTGTGTGTGTGTGTGTGTGTGTGAGAGAGAGAGAGAATGTGTAAACATTAAGCAAGGCTGAATCGTGGCCTTTGAAGGCCACATTCTACCAGCAATCGGTTGTGTGCTGCAAATCCTTCCAACCACACAGACAACCATCATCTCAGAGCAAGGCTCATTTACACATATAAATACAATAACAGGAAAAGGTAGGGCTGGATTCAAGTCTGTTTATCCTGTTTTAACCTGACTCACAGTTACAATTTTCACCTTTCATAGCATGTGAAACCTTTCTTTCTTCACTAGGCGTGCATGAATGTGTTGTATCTACAGTATATGCATGAGTGCAAGTCGTTTGGGCCCAGCCCAGACGACTCCATAGAGGTCTGCCTGAAAAAAGGTGAGCATATCTTTGTAAACTAGAAGGATAATAAGACTGCTTCCATTTGACGTGCGAGGTGGGCTAAATGAACAAGAGACGCTAAACTGGACGCACACACACAAACACAATCATACTCCTTAAAACCCCCACAATTTCTTCATTCAGCTCTGCTGGCTGGCCTAGAGTAGACTGGCTGACAGAGAGATTGAAAGAGATCAAGTCTGGCGTATAGGAGAAGTTATCACTCTGGTCCCATACAAACGAAAACTGTAGTCGGGTTAGGGTTGTGACAGAATGAGTAAACGTGAAGAAATGAAGGACAGAAGAGAGGTTGGAGTAGAGACGCAATGTGTTCTGCTCCATTATAGCTCTGTCATATTGAAACAAGTCATCCATCGGAGCAGCTTCATACTGTACTTGTCCGGGTCCCTGAAGAAGCGAAAGGGACGAGAGATGGAGCTCTCCTCACCGTGCTCTGAACGGGACACGAGTCACTGTTTCGCCCCCCCCCCCCCCCCCCCCCGCCCCAAGCGGTGATGGAACGATGTGCTTGTCCAGTAGAAAACAGCTCATCCACACTACAGTGGGGTCATGTGATTTGTCTTGAGGTTCCACTCCCCACCATAGTGTCTGTGTGTCTCTCTCTCCAAATAAAAAAAGAAAAAAAAAGGGAGGGGGGGGGGGCAACAATCTTTCCAAAGTCTTGTTTTCATCACTAAAAGCTCTAGAACTCATAAAAAGGCACATGACCGTAAGGGACCTCTCATAGGAGAGGGTGTGTGTGTGAGTGTGTTCGTGTAAAGTTTTTCCAAGGATAAGTTTAGAAGGATGCTGAGCTAATGTCGCCGTGGCAACCGCTTCAGTTCTACGGCACACCTGGGTGCTCATGGGAAACGCGGTTCATGGAGATGCATCGGGGCCTCATCTCTTAACCGCTGCCCGAGAAAGTCTGCTTAGTCCGCGTTTAGGGGCGAGCATAAGCCTGTGTACATTAAGTGCCTGAATGGTGTTTAGAGTGGAAACACACGCCAGTGGTGTGTCACAGACACTGTGCGCGTGTGTGTGTGTGTGTGCACACGTGTGTGCGCACGTATTCAGACAGGTCCATTGACAGCCGTCACTCCTATGGTCGCGACACCGATCTCCTTGTTTCCCTTCATCAGCTGCTGCAGGCTGGGCAGGGAGCCCATGCCGTCCCCCCCTGCAGGCATGGAGGGGAACTGCAGCTCCACCTGCCGAGACTTCCGCCTCTTCACCGAGCGCTTCTCCTGGCGGGACTTGGCGGGCTGGGGGGAGGGGGCCGGGGGGAGGGGCAGGGGCAGGGCGTGGCCGTTGCAGAGGCCCGAGGAGGGGAAGACGGGGGAGGGAGGGGGCAGGCGGCTGGCGTACGAGGACTCCTCGGAGTGGGTGGACGAGGAGCAGCAGCTGCTGGTCTCCGACGGGAACTCCTTGGAGGAGCAGGAGGAGACCGACGACGACGACACCACCTCCACGGAGGCCTGGGGAGGCGGCGGGAGAGGCATGGGAAGCAGAGGGAGAGAAGGAGGAGGAGGGGGAGGGGGGGGAGGGGGCAACAGCAGGGGAGGACAGGGGTGGAAGCCGTTGCACTTGGGAGCGCCGTTGGCGAGCGGAGCGGAGGGGTCCGACGACTTCAGAAGCTCAACCTTGTTAATGTCCACCGACTTCGACTTGCCGCGTTTTTTCTACAGGAGGGGGGGGGGGGGACAGAGAGAGAACTGATCAATACAAAGGTGCAGAGAAGACTTTCACAAATATACAATATATATATATATGGTTTTGAGTGCTATTAACCACCTTTGTGCAAAACACTTAGTCATTACAATAAGTATAGTAGTACTGCACTATACAGTCAAATCAGTCAAATCCTGAGTGATAAATTAACCGTCAGGATTTTAGACAATACCATTAGATCGTTTCAGTGAAGATTAATAAGTCATTTTGTCTAAGATGAGGTCACACAAATGGGTCAGAGAAGGGTGGGAGAGAGTACAGTACAGAGGGAAATGATGGTAAAAGGAACACGCTGATATATATATATACATATTGCTAACGAGATGAACACGTGACCAATTTCATTACCAACCCTTCTCCTTCCCTGTGCTGTGCCGTGTGCCGTTTCAACACCACAGTATCAGCAAATAAGTGGTTCACAGGCTGTAACTGAATGTAGTGGGGCTGAGTCTCAACGCTAATAAGCAGCATCCTCTCCCTTGTGCACAACTGCTTAGATTAGTGGTTGTGGGTCCCAAGCTGACTGATAGTTAGGAACCAAAAGGACCCTTATGGGCTTTTAACTCAGAGTGTACAGTGTAATGGAACCAAATTCCCAAATGGGTCCATTTGGTTCCATTTGTACGTACACTCCCAGAGTTAAATTAACAATGATTATTACAGCGTATGTAGATTGGGGTCCCAGAGATGAGAAGGTGGCCTAATGCACATTAACCCATTAAAACCGGGAAAGGATCGATGTCATTTTAGATTTTTGCTTTGGCTATTCAAAAATAGAAGATATACAAGCCCACAGCGCTGATATAGAATTTTTTTTACCGATTTAGAATTTGTAGAATCGGCCTCAGGTCTTAAAGGTTTAACCTGTGGTTTGAACCACTGGCTTAGAGACACTGTATAGCTCACATAACTAAAGGGAGGAGATTCAGCCCACAGCATTGAGATACCTCCCTGCAGCCACTGACTGACTGACTGACTGACAGACGGACACCAGAACACACAGCACCTAAACGTCCATCGTGAGATGGGCCTAACAGCAGCAGGCTGGAATGGTCACTGTACCTTTTTCTCTGGAGAAAACCTTAGAGGTTCTACAATGTACAAGTCATCCGGACCTACTGAACAAGGGGAGAGAGGGGCCAGGTTATTGATGGAATGGTCAACAGGAACACATACATGTCACAAAGCATGAAACGACCTTGCAAGTAGTAGTAGTAGTATACATGTTCCTCCTGATTTATAGTTACGCACCGGTGTCTTGCAACGAAAATAGATAAGCTATTTTTTGGTGCGATACACAATGTGCAGTCAAGTATAAATCAAGCCTTAGTGTTTCCATAGCCTAATCTCAATATAATATAATGTAAAGTATAACAAGTCCCCGGATAAAGAACAACTGTGGAATTGTCTATGTTGGAATAGCTGATCTACAAGCATCGCGACAGGTCGTGAGCTTGTAGAGCTGCTATTTTTTTTTGTTTACAAATACAATATTTATTTTAAAAGAGGTAATTGCAACTGGTAACACCCTGGATTCAAAGCCTTGTGGGGAAACCAAATATTTCTGGCCAATCCCCCAAATGTTAATGGCCAGCATTAACATACTCTACCATACCGATTGGTTTTATTCATTAAAATACGCAGCTTTAAGTCTATACGCTTTTCACTGAACTTGAAAATGCAGTGGCTGTGTGCCTTGTTATTACTACTTGCAAATGTCTACCATTGGCCAGCCCGAAGCATTATTCTGTATTAATTCACTCCTCTAGCCTGCACACGGACACAAGCTGGCAATGACAAGCGTCTCAGCCAGTGTTGCCAGATTCTGCGAGAGAAACAAGCAAACAGGTCTAGGAAAACCAGCCCAAAAGAAGCGACCATGAGCCAAATGAGCACTTTAACATATGCATCAGCTATTTGAAAATAGCAGATCTACAAGCTCACAACGCGTTGCGATGCGACGCGTTGTGAGCTTGTAGATCGGCTATTTTCAAGTAAAATCTTGCGGGGAAATTATAATAAGCAGATCTGGCAACCCCGGGTCTCAGCCTCAAGGGCAAACACCCACGGCTTCAGGGAGAGCAAACCATAGGCAGAGTTTTAGGTTTCATGAGCGAAATGCTTCTATTATTTTTTTCAGAGTTTTGCAGCAGCCACTCCCCACTCCACACATGAGTCTCAAATATCACTTTCTGCAATGCCCACACCTTCAGCCACCGGGGATGGAACCATGAGTGGGAGGAGCAGCAGAGATAGAACCAGAGAGAGAGAGTGTGAGTGAGTGAGTGAGTGAGGGTGTGGGTGAGATAGTGGGTTAGAGGGTGGGTGAGTGAGTGAGTGAGTGGGTGAGTGAGAGAGGGGTATAGAGCAAGGGGTCTTCAACTGGGGGTCCGGGACCCCTAGGGGGTCCTCAAGAGTTACTACAGGGGGTCCGCCAAATCTTTGTGATATGATTTTTTTTTCTTTACATTAACCACTTGAACCCTAGCATCCCATTTCTGGAGGAGAACATCAGCCAAAAATAGCAGATCTACAAGCTCACAACGCCTCGCGCTGCGAGGCGTTGTGAGCTTGTAGTTCGGCTATTTTTGTTTCAAATCTTTTTTATTGTGAATCACAGGTTATGTTTATACATTTCTGTTCAGACATGGATAGCTTCCTTTTTTTAAACAAAAAACAAACAGACATAAACACAAAACAGACAGGTAACATGAAAAAAAAAATGAAAAAACTCAAACTTAAGCAAAAAACAACGGGACCCTCCCGCCTCCCTTCCCCCTCCCCAGAAGTGCTGCCCCAGATTACGTGCGAATAGTTCGGCTATTTTTGGCAAAGAGTTATAGGTGTAGAGGGGAAAAAAGCAGAAAACGTTTATCTGAAACACAATTTTATACAATATAGAGGGGGGTCCCTGCTTCTCTCAGCTAGGGGGTCCTTGGCCTGAAAACGTTGAAGACCCCTGGTATAGAGCAAAGAGAAAGGCTGAAGCCTAATCTATGCTTTATAATTGGTTGAAGGCCAGTGTCGTGTGCCAAAAAGAACAGATCTACAAGCCAACGCGCTGCATCGTAACACAAGTTGAGAGCTTGTAGATCTGCTATAAATCAGACATTATACTCCAATGCACGGCGGTATCACTCGCAGAAAAGAACTGATTTTCGAGCTCAAAATGCGATCGTGTCGTGTTATTTTCAGCAAATGACACCTTTGTGTAGTAGTATAAATTAGCCACCCGAGTGCCAGGCCAGCGTTGCAGTAGTGTGATGGAGGGGGGGGGGGGGGGGGGGTGGTGTTAAAATGTACTATGTCATTTATCTCAACTCTTTATGTGGCTTTGGCTCAATTGATAGTAGATGAGGGGGATAAACACAATAGACAGGAACTATATTCAGAAGGGGAGACAAGGGTGTGTGTGATTGTGTGTGTGTGTGTGTGTGTGTGTGTGGGCTACGCAATGCGGTAACATTCTTACCGTCTGTAGTGAAGTGAAAAGACTTGGAGCGAACAATGGGACAGAACTCCCTGCGCTTTAGACTCATATCGTCATAAGAAGAGAAGCACCTGAGAAAAAAAGACAAGAAGAGACGAAACACACACCCATTCATTAAGTGTCTTTAAAAAATAAAATAAAGTGTCAAGGTATTGTTTTCTATAAAAGCAAATGACAATATCAGCATTGACGGGCTCCATCACCGGGGGCAGGGTATTAAAAAACTGGGCGGAGCGGGTCATTACTCATGATAGAGGGGAACGGAGAGAGCAAAACAGCGATCTCCCAAATAACAGTCGACTCAGGGGAATGCCTAACACAGTGTTTCTGATTATAAGCAGCGGTGGGAAAAGTACTCAAATGTTTTACTTAAGTAAAAGTAACAATACTGCAAAAGAAGTACTCCGTTACAAGTAAAAGTCCAGAATTCAAAATGGACTTAATTTAATTAAGTACAAAAGTATTGGTATCAAAATGTACTTAAAGTACCAAAAGTAAAAGTACTAAAATGTTTGAAAATAGCCTAGGTATAAAATAGGGCTAAAGTAGTTGATGTATGTTTTATACTAAAATACTTTATATCTGCAAACTAGTAGGTAAAGTTTTTGAATAATTGTAGTGGAGTAAAAGAACAATATTTGCCTCTGAGATGTAGTGGAGTAGAAGTAAAAGTATAGACAATTGGAAATACTCCAATGAAGTAAAAGTACCTCAAACTTGTACTTAAGTACAGTTACTTTCCACCACTGATTATAAGTATCACACTTTATTTTTGCGTGCATCATCGTTGCATAGGTGTGTCTGCCATACATGCATACCTCTTGGGGCTGGGATAATAGTTGCTCTTGGGCAGGGCAGCAGGGACGGGCTGAGCGCTGGGAGTGGAGCTGCGACAACACTGCAGACACAGCAGCAGACCCAGAGACAGACACAGGACCAGGGACACCACCAGGTAGCTCTGCCGGTCTGACACCTGAATGAAGAAACGCAGAAAACACACACACACACACACACACACACACACACACACACACACACACACACACACACACAGCCAATTGAAACGTTATTATGCACTGTAGGCCTTGCTCACCGACGCCGTACTGGTGCAAAATGAGGTAGTCACAATTTCATACTCCATCAAGAAGCTGGGTGAATGCAACGAAGCCATTGTGATGCTTAACAAAGCCAATGCTCCACTGCGGGGGCGGAGGACATTCTTGGTATAAAAGGACGCCCAGACAGTCAGTGTGCAGAGGATGGATGCTCTGTTGCAGCTCAGCCCCGCCCCCATCACTGAATGGCTCAAATGTGCCCTGTCCGTTTCGCTAAGAAACGTGTTACGCCTCCCCCCTGGTCAGCTGGGGGGGGGGCGTCTGATGGAGGGGAAAGGAACTGGTTGGAATAACGTGTTCCTTTCCACGCGCTACCTACGTCCTACCGGGGAAACTCCCGCCCCCTGTCAGGTGATAAGAAGCGGCTTGCTTACGCTCATGCATTGAAGGAGGCATGAGCTCGGCTCTAGGCTGGCAGAGGGAGTGTAGCACCCAGGATTACTTAGACAATTGGCACTGGGTGAAAAAATGGGTTACAAAATCGTGGGATAAAGATTTTTTGTTTTTAAAGAAACGTGTCACGATATGGAAGTTGGACACTTGCGAAAAGCCATTCATGGATTCATTTTGATTGATTTTATGGAAGACATAATTGCTTGTTTGACCACTTCAAAATGCTCTCATCTTAAAATAATACCCGAAAATAGCCTAGCTACAAGCTCTCAATGAGTCTGGACGCATTGAGAGCTTGTAGATCGGCTATTTCCGCTGCGCAGCGTGATTCCATAGAAGACATGCTGATGGCCTCTATGGAATCCAAACGACTGAAATCAGTCGTGGCGACTGAGCACTTTAATCCATGGCCATTTCACCTGGTCTTGAACCCATTAAGACCTGAAACGCATCTGTGTCACTTTTTGATTTGAGCTAAAAAAGCATTATTTTAGACTTTAGCTACTCAAAAATAGCAGACATACGAGTGCCGCGCTACGAGATTGTAAATCTGCTATTTTTGAAAAATCATGAAAATCTGTGCAAATCTTTGAATATATATTGTTTTAAAGTGAACATTTTTGGGGGGTCCCTGGAACAACATATTGTGAGATTGGGGTCTGCGGCCAAATACATATAAGTTTGGGGGGGGTCCTTGAAATGGAAATGTTTGAGCACCACTGATATAGAATTCTGTTTTTTCAGAATACCGTTGGGATTTAGACGACATTTGTAGAATCGGCTTCAGGTCTTAATGGGTTAAAGCTGTTCAGTTCAGGGCAGGGGATCAGGAGAGCAATGCCTGACTCACACACACACACGCACGCACACACACGCATCACCCCCTCCTTACTCACCAGAACAAACTTGCCTGCAGTGTAAAACCACTCCAACAAGGCTCTCAACACCTTAGTGGCTGGCTGAGAACAGCAGGCTCTCTGAGTAAAAATACATTGTTCTTTTCATGTATCCTATGTATCCAAGGTTATCTATCAGCTTCACAGGTAGCAACGAGAGAGACTGCGGTATAAATATCTCCGGGGCTGAGTCAGAGCAGCTCGCTGTAGCGTATGTCAGTGTTGGGGCTTAACCCATTAAGACCTGAGACCGATTCTACAAAATGTCTTCTAAATTCCGTTTTTTTTTTTGTTGAAAAAACCTATGTTGCCGTCAGCGGTGTTCAAACTTTTTCATGTCAAGGACCCACGGAATGATATGTATTTGGCGGCGGACCCCCATCGCAAAATATTTTGTTCCAGGGACCCCCCAGAAGCAAAGATTTTTGTTACAAATGTTCGCCTTAAAAATACACATTCAAAGATTTGCACAAATTTTCATGGTTTAAAAAAAATAGCAGATCTACAAGCTCATAGCGCGGCACTCGGTGCCGCGCTATGAGCTTGTATATCTGCTATTTTTTGATAGCCAAAGAAATCTAAAAATGACACAGATGCGTTCCCGGTCTTAAAGGCTCAACACAGAAGCAAGGGCGCACAGCGGGATTTGTTTCGCTCCGTCTCAACTTGACATTGACATTCTATTGTTGATTACCAAACCATCATCATTCCCTTCTGAAAAAAAGGTAAATAAATACAGGCCTAAGTAAATAAATTAAAACAAAGTCCCTGCAGCTGGCCCCACTGTGGCGGTGCGGTGAGGTCAATGGCATGTGGTTTGTAGTGTGTGTATTGTACCTCTCTTTGCAGCTGGCTCATTGTTTCGGTGAGGTTGAGCATCAGCTTGGTCACGTTCTCCAGCTGACTCTGCAGAGCGTGAATGGAATCTGTCTGCCTCAGGTCCTGCGCGCGCACACACACACACACACACACACACACACACACACACACACACGCACACACACACGCACGCACGCACGCACGCACGCACGCACGCACGCACGCACGCACGCACACACACACACACCAAAGCATACTCGTTATCCAGCCATCATTCTATAATAAAATCTCCAGCTGATACAACTATGTGTGACTGTGTGTAGCTCTAACAAACCTGCTCCTCAGCTATACGGGAGGTGTTCTGCAGTTTAATGATGGTCTTGTTAAAAGCTCTCTGCATCTCCTCCATCTGCTTGCGGTACCTGAACCATACAAACACACACACACCCCTCCCATGAGATATACTGACTCACAAGCACCTGCACCTTAAAACACAGCTACAGAAGAACTGGTGACGTACTCGTCAGCACTTTAATACATGATTTTGAGTTTGAGATTATAAGATTATTTACATTATTCTTGTGTTCAGTAGTAGTGTATGTACTGTAGTATGACTAGAACATTCTTCAAGGAAAGTCTTTCTTTACTATAATGATGATTTGTTTTATTACTTATTATATCATTAATATAATGATACATTGTACTATTTTTTAAGTGCAAGCCTTAATCCTATGTGATTTGTCAAGTATTGTGCGATTTTCAACATGTGATTCCAGGGCTGTTGTTCACCTCTGGCTGAGTTCCTCCAGGTATCTGCTGGACAGGCTCATGTTCATCTCCAGGGCTTTGATCCTGTTGTTCAGCCTCATGAACACGCTCTCCTTCTGACTGGAGCCGTGCACAGCGCCGCCGTTCAGCAGCCCTCCGCCGTTCCCATTCATCCCCCCGCCGCCGCTATAGTCCCCGGCGTTCTGCAGCTCGGCATAGAAGTCCGTGGCGATCCGGTGGATATTCCCGTGGCCGTTCAGGAGGAGATCGTCCACCGAGTAATCCCCTCGATGATGGGGCTCTCCGGCGTGGGCGAGCTGGTCGCCCTGCTCCCCGTGGGCGTGGGACGCCTGGGGGCTGTGTCTCTGCGCCTCCCCGCCGTCCGAGGCCGACCTGACGGCGTCCGCGTGAGAGTCCGGCTGCGGGACGGCGGCCGCGGGCAGCTCGGTGGGAGGGGGGATCGAGTCCGTGGGCTTGGTGGCCATGGGGAGAGGCTGGACCGGCTGTTCCGTCACGGGAGGAACCGGGAGGTCCGGAGAGGCCGTCTCGGAGGCCGGAGGTTGGAGGGGAGAGCTGGGGCTGGGGGTCGGGGCGGCGGCGCTGCTGGCCTGCTGGGTCTCCGGCACGGGGAGCCCCGTGAAGGTGGGGTAGGGCTCGGGGTCCAGGGCCGCGTCCTTAATGGGAGGCGGGTCCTTCTCCTCCTGGGTGGGAGTGGGCCGAGTGACGGAGGCGTGGGAGAAGCTGTGAGCGGGGATGGAGGTGGTCCTGCTGGGCTCCAGCAGGATGGGGGGCGCGTTGGCGTCGGGGGCGCGGTGGTCGCCCGGGCGCTCGCTCTCGGCGTGCGCCTCCGCGGGGCGCTTGCCCTCGAGCTGACCATGGAGAGGCATCTCCGGCGGCGGGACGCTCTCCGTGAGCGGCAGCGCCTCCTGCTGGGTGGGGGTGGTGGTGGGGGCGGGGACGGGGAGCTGGGGAGGCGTGTGCGTGAGCACGGGGGTGGGCTGAGAGGGAGCGGTGGGGGGAGGGGCCTGAGCGTGCGCGCTCCTCCGCCGGAGGCTGCGCTGCCTCTCCCTGGCCAGCCGCGCCGAGCACCAGCGGTGCAGCAGCTCCGGCAGCGTGGCCATGCAGGACAGCGAGAGAGACGACAGGCCCGAGAGAGGACAGTGCACCTGGCTCTCCCGCCGTCTCCTCCTCGCCTCCCTCCTCACCTGCTCCTCCCGCTCCTCTTCCTCCTCCTGGTCGCCCTCCTCTTCTTCCTCCATCAGGGTGACCGTGGACTGCTTGGGCTCCTCCTCCTCCTCCTCGTCCTCCTCCACCAGGGTGACGATCTGTCTCTCCTCCGGCGAGTCGGATGAGGGCGGGGGTGCCTCAGGGGAGGAGGAGGAGGAGGAGGAGGAGACATCGGAGACCTCCTGGGAGACAGACTGTCCCGCCTCCGCTGTGGCCGATCTGAGGGAAGGAGGAGGGACACGATGGCTTTACATGTCGTCGTGGAGAACATTTTTTAACATTTTTGCTGCATTGGTTTGCTTGTGTCTTCTTTTAACCCATTAAGACCTGGAACTGTGTCATTTTTAGATTTGAGCTAAAAAGCATTATTTTACACTTTTCAAAAGTGCCGCGCTACGAGCTTGTATATCTGCTATTTTTGAAAAATCGTGAAAATGTGTGCAAATCTTGAATATATATATTTTTAAAGCGAACATTTTTTACTCAAATCTTTGCTTCTGGGGGGTCCCTGGAACAACATATTTTGATGGGGGTCCACGGCCAAATACATATCATTTTGGGGGTCCTTGACATGAAAAAGATTGAGCACCACTGATATAGAAACATACGTTTTTCAGAATACTGTTGAGATTTAGGAGACATGTAGAATCGGCTTCAGGTCTCAATGGGTTAAATCACTTTTATCAAAAGGCCTTTCCATAATGACATTTTAGGAAACAAAGTTGTATGCACACCTGATCGTCTCAGAGACGGGTGCGTAGGCAGGGATCAACGTAGAGAATAGAATAAAATGGACACCGTCTGCACTTGCACAATATGAACACTTTTTTTTTGTTCATAATGACGTTTTGAAATTCCCTTATTGGTCTGGTTTCACACTGCATTCTACATTTTTTGTACACGTTATTTCTTCAGTTTCATGTAAAGCACTTTGTTTTGATAAGCGCTCTGTAAATTAAGACTATCATGTTGTGTGCATGCTTGGAAGTGTTATCTTGTTTTGCATGAATGTGTTTCAAAAGCGACCTTGCAATGTTACGGAAGTCATATCACATTCAAAACAGATAACTGCATCAGAGTGTGTGTGTGTGTGTGTGTGTGTGAGAGACTACTTCTCACCCACAACACTAGAGGGAGCAGCCGTGATGTGGTACCACCCAAATGTACGACAAACATGGGAAAATGTACTACTGCTCTGCCACCACAATGTAGAATGCCCTGACACCATCCATTAAAGTATGTGTAACACTGGCTTCTTTCAAAATTGGCCTGAAAAAACATCTATCGGCGACTTTGAGTACTCGGAAAAGTGCTATATAAATTGTATGAATTATTATTATTATTATTATTATTATTATTATTATTATTATTATTATTATTATCATCATCATCATCATCATCATCAGGAGACAACAAGGGGAGTCAATTTTCCCATAAATCTTCCCATCGTACATATAGTGTTTGTATTTGTTGATGCACATTTTTTTTTATGATACGTTGATGAATTGAATGCAATGGACAACAATGTGTTGTGTTATCATTTTAGCCTTAAAGGAGTAGTTCACCCAAAAAATCACTTATTTTCTATCAATTACAAACCCCATGAAGCATTGAATTCATGGAGATTTTTTAGTCATTTGTCGCATTCCTAAGTCAATAATTTGATGACTACCGGTCTCTCCGGTATGAGACACAAAGTGTCTCCTTTGAGTCTCCTACCGGACACTTTAGCATCTTTCCGCCGGTAATCAAATTATTGGCTTAGGAAGCCGACAAAAACTAATAAATCTCCATGAATTCAATGCTTCATGGGGTGTGTAATTGATAGAAAATAAGTTATTTTTGGGGTGAACTACTCCTTTAATGTCTCACTGTACCACATGCTGTTTACATATCTGACTAATAAAGTATTCAATAAAAAAAATAAAAAAATGTGTTTGTGTGTGTCTTACATAGTGTCACCATCCAGTGTTGCTGTGGGTGTGAAAGGGACCTCTGGGCTTCCTGCCGTCTCATTCTGCACCCCTGTTGTCGCGTTGGCTAGAAGAAGTTACAAAAACACCAATTAGAGTCAGAGGAGGGCTGGTGATATAATGTTTAAAATTACACACACACACACACACACACACACACACAGTGGGCGTCTGGGTGGCGCAGCAGCAGGAGTAAAGTTCCTGCCCACCACTCTGGAGAGACTGACGTTCCATTCCTCCAAGGTGCATCAAGGCTTGGCCGTAGTGATGTGTCGTTCATGATCGATTTGATTAAAAGAACTAGTTCATTTGGGCGTGAACGAGCTTGTTCACTTTCTGAAGCTGTTACGTTCACTCGCGACGCAAAAAAAAACCTCCCGCGATGGCGTTTTACACACATTATAAAACATACATTAACCACTTTAGCCCCTATTTTATACCTAGGCTATTTGAAAATAGCACATCTACAAGCTCGCAACGTGTCGCATCGCGACGCGTTGTGAGCTTGTAGATCAGCTATTTTCAAATATGTTAGTACTTTTACTCAAGTAAATTTTGAACACTAGAAAATAGCGCTACTGAACGAGAACGTGAACGAATCATTTGAACGAACTACTTGGCCGGGAGGGTGTTATCTCCTGGGAGTGACAGGGAGTGACTCCTACAGGTGGGTCACCTGTAGGAGTAGTAGAGTAGTAGATAGCCGATCTACTAGCTCAAAACGCGTCGCACTGCGACGCGTTTTGAGCTAGTAGATCTGCTATTTTAGCTATTCTTGAATTGGAATCCTGATTTTTTTTTTGTGCTATTTTTGAATTGGAATCCTGAAAAGTAACATTTTTATTTAATTTCAAAAGCATTTAGTTATACTTATGCTAACTTTTTGAACCTAAATACAAATACAATGGACATAAAGTAATTAAAGCGGGTCATGTTTGCATGTTTGGAATTAGTAACAGCTGAAATCCATAATATATCAGTGTTCCCATATTAACCTGCAGGCCGCATTAAGTGAAGGTGGGGGCCGCATGTGGAACCTGGGCCCGCCAGTTGCCCATGTATGGTTTACACCCTCCCCAAGACCAAAGAGTAGGGGTCAGTAGTGACAGGGACTACTGTTTACATATGGGGGAAATTGGCATTAGGTATAATTTTTTGAGGGGGAGGGGGGTTTAAACAAATTACACACAGCACCACACAACTTGGCAACCAAGTTGTTTTTTATCAAGTCCTATGTGGCTGTTAAGAGTTTAAATAACAGCGAGGAACGCTCAGGGCCAGAGCTTTGTGGTTGCTGAACCATGTTTGGGAAAAGGCAGGAACAACAGTCAACCGGTCTAGTCCAGTTTAAGTCTACTCTCTTCCTCTCTCTCTACAGCTCTTTCTCTCTGTAGATAGAACTAGCTTACAGGGAACCAAGTTTGCACACTTTCATTCAAACGCATGTAAAACTCCCTTTAGTTCACAGGGAGAATAACCTGGGAAATCAATGCCAGTGGTGTTTAATTAAACCATTAAGACCTGGAACGCATCTGTGTCATTTTTTTATTTGAGCTAAAAAAAAACATTATTTTACACTTTAGCTATTCAAAAATAGCAGATATACAAGCTCATAGCGCGGCACCGAGTGCCGCGCTACGAGCTTGTAGATCTGCTATTTTTGAAAAATCGTGAAAATGTGAGCAAATCTTTGAATATATATCATTTTAAAGCGAACATTTAAATCAAATCTTTGGGTCTGGGGGTCCCTGGAATTAAATATTTTGAGATGGAGGTCCGTGGCCAAATTCATATAGTTTTGGGGGTCCTTGACATGAAAAAGTTTGAGCACCACTTATATAGAAATTCGGCTTCAGGTCTTTTTAAACCAACACGGGTGATTTTGCTGTGTAATTCTGAGTTATGGTGGTCTTCCACTACTATCGGGGTCAAGAGCGTCATTTTGACTCGACTCCCTTCGGGGTGAACAGGCAGAGAAGAGCGAGCTTTGCGTCATAAGCCTCCGTCGGTCTACATAACGACCCGGCTCCCGCTCCTCTGCCATGGAGCACAACAAAGAAAGACATTGTTCTGCGGAAATCTGATGGAGACCTCCTGCCGGCACACAAATAAACATCTGGACCCTCTACAAACACACACACAGTCACACATGCACAAGAGCCAACGATAATACTCAAGAATATACGTGTGCACACTGCGCACACACACACACACACACACACACACACACACACACACACACACACACACACACACACACACACACACACACACACACACACACACACACACACACACACACACACACACACACACACGAAGGCATACACACTGTATACATATGCTCACACTTGAGGGGAGAAAAAAAGAAAATGACCCAGTTTTAGAACCAAGCTAATTTAAACAAGATGTGGTTTCAAAACGCAGGGAGAGGAATGAACAAACTGTGGGCAAATGGAGGAGGGGAGTACAGTTACCCACCACGAAAGGGAGGTGGACCTTAATGCCTGATTTATAAAAAACAATTGCCGATCTACAAGCTCACGCACCACGCGACACGACTGCTATTTTCGGTAGCCAAAATCAACAGGGTTCCCAAGGACACATCCAAGGCATACATCTTTACATCATATCTATATATGGCCTGGGATCAAAGCTATCTGACTCAAGCTGACATGCATAAACAAGTGAATCATTGTTCAATGTGGGTGAACCAGTTATTTGCGTTTGACAGTTTCCGATGGTAGGGTGGAGAGCTACTGGCTGACAATGAGACTGAATGCTGTGGCTTGTTTGTCCTTATGAGAAACACCAGGGAGAGTCTCCCTCATACAGTAGCTTCTAGAGTTTCCTATAGGATCACAGACTTATTGTATGTACGGACGGTAAAACAACATTACGTTATTTGGAGCGTGCACAACAGTTTTTTTCCGCAATTGCAGGTTGAACTTCTGAAAACAGTACACTGTAAAGTACCTTCTGTGGTGCATGATGGAGGAGACAAGTAGGAGAGTGTAAAAGTGTGTGTACGTGCGCGTGCACGTTCAATTTCCGGACATGTTCCTGTTCCACATTACACAAAACTTCTCAATACTGGAAATCCGTCAGAGTTAAGAGGAAGCAGTCTTTTGGGTATGAGAAGATGAAGTTGTACCATATGCCAAGAGAACTTAGCCTGAGTTGAACAAAAAATGTACTGGCAATGTTTAACAGGATTTATAGCCAATATTTGCCAAGGCACACGCTCTTCCAAAAAAGCAGCTACTGGTGGTACATCATTAAAACAAGCAACAACACAAATCTGGTGCAGTGATGTTGATAGGTTTTCAATGTAGTGGGTCCTTGTCCCAGGGAAATTGAAAGAGTCCCCAATACAATTTGTGGGGTTCTTTTTTGGGGGGGCAAATTGTGGCGTTTAATTGTGTTTGAGTCACAGTCGAGGTGCTGAAATCAGCCATCAGTGAGCGGAGACAGTGTTTAAAGGGATATTTCACTTTCCAAAAAATAATTGGGTCATTTTATTGTCTACTCAGGCTTTTGGGAGCACCCAGGACAGTTTTTATGTTGCTTGATTCAGTATTTAGATATTTGATTTAATGTTATCAGACACGCCCCCTTCCTATACAAACCCATTGTAACTTCAAACTGATATTGTCCTTCTAATATGTGAGGAGACCGTGTTTTTTTAGCCTGGTTCCAGACAAATCTGCCATTGCAAAAAAAGAATTATTTGCCCTCGGCAGATTAGGTCTGGCCCCTCTCAATAGAGATTTTATTTCTCTCCCTCCAAAGTTGTGAGGGACCAATCAGAGCCCAGTATGGAAATATGCGGCGGGTTATCACCAGCGGCATTTTTTTAATTTGCCCCTCGGAAATGCAGGTTCCACACAGAGATTCCAGACTAATATCTACGCAGTGATATTAGTCTGGCCATGCCAGGCTAGTGTTTTTTCATTACTTCATTACTTTTTTCATTTATTTTTTATATTTTCTTTGGAAAATGAAAATAATTAAATACAATAAAAAAAATCACACCCAGTGTGAAGTGGGCAGTGTGTGGTCATCACAACATGACTCACTTAAAAAAAAGGATAAATGACTTTTTTTTAAGTCCATACTGCTGTTCATAGGGCTGCACATGTGTCATGTGTTTCGCTAGCCAATCACACTCCTAATTTGCAAAGTCAGCCAATCACATTACAGTTAGTGGTGATGACACTAGCTGTAATGTGATTGGCTGACTTTGCAAAAGTATCGATTTGCCTTAACAATGGAAGGGTTAGGGGTGTAGACTGCGTTGTAGACTATTGGCCAATCACGGTGCAGGATTGGTCAGTGTCCAAAACTCACTTATAGGGGGCGGTTACACCGCCCCAAAAAATAGCAATCAAAGAAACACGGCCCCTCACGTATTAGGAGGGCAGGATGAGTCACCAGAACCAAGGACGGGTGTTTTTGATTAATCTAACATGTTAAAAATGGATTTTGAAGTTACAATGGGTTTGTATAGGAAGGGGGCGCGTCTGATAAAATTAATATCAAATATCTAAATACTGAATCAAGCAACTTAAAAACTGTCCGGGGTGCTCACAAAAGCCTGAGTAGACGAATATATATCCCTTTAACTGTTTGACTGTCAACCAAGCAGGTTTAACAGACTATCAGGTGGCAGCTTGGAGCGTTTTGGTCTGGAGAGAGTGAAGTGCAGAAAGAAGAAAGGGTCAGAGGATGGAGCGAGGTAAAGGTAAACGTTTGAAGGAGACAGAGTATGACTACCTTCTCTGTGTTCTCCACCCTCCAGCTCTGGCTTGCCCCCCAGCACATTGGCAGCGATGTTGTTGACCATGTTCAAGATAGCATCTGCAGGAAGACAAAAAAAAACAAAAAACACAAACATTTGTTTCTAAGTATTTTGCAAGACAAGTGGTTCATGGAATGGGGCAGGCATCAGCTTGCATAAGAACAGCATTCTGCAAGCCGCGGTTATCAAGGTGGGGTCTGTGAGGGGCTGCCAGGGGGGTCCCCGGATAAATGGATGATAGTTAGGAACCAAATAGACCCTTGTGGGTTCTGTAACTCTGAAAGTGTACAAATGGATTCCATTTGTACACTCTCAAATCCAGCAACACTGAGGACGTTACAGTCTAGAGAAACATATCAAATGGGGATCCATGGCCTAATCCATATCAAATTGGGAGTCTTTGAAATTAACCAGGTTGAGACTTACCGTTCTGAAATGTCCTCCTCCCTGCCTTCTTTCCCTTACTTTTCATTTATTCTTCTAGGAACTTGCCTTTCCCCTGATTGCAGCTCTCTCCCTGCCCCCCCCCCCTTTCTCCTAGCCATGCTGAAGAAAAACCTGTCTGTCTCTGCAGCTCTGCTTACGTTCTTACAGCAGACCAAAAGTTATGTTTGACCCCTGTGAAGGTATGTGTGTGTGTGTGTGTGTGAGTGTGAGTGTGAGTGTGTGTGTGTGTGTGTGTGCGTGTGTGTACAACTAAATGTGTGGGCAACAAGGTTTCTAAGCCAATCACAGTACAACCTCTTCACCAACATTTGCCTCCCCTCTCCAAATCTGGAGGAGACACAGGGACCCTTGTGTGTGTGTGAGTGTGAGTGTGCGCGCGCGCGTGCGCGCGTGTATGTGTACACGTGTAATGCCATGTGGGAGGGAAAACAAACTGAGGGAACATTAAGCAGTTTTTGCCTCCAAGCAAATAACCGTCCTAACTCTGGCTTATCCACTGAATACATTAAGCAACAGTGTGATGATGCAAGGTGACACACCTGCGTCAGTGAAAACAATATTGCTTTGATGTGGCGTTGTTCACTCACACCCATTTATAAGTCTGTTTACCCGTTAGAAAAGGGGGGGGGGCGGGGTTATGGGGGCGTGTGTACTGTATACGTACTGGTGGCTGAGCCAAGCAGATTCTTAGAGGCCTTGTCCTCAGGTAGTTGGTAACCAGGTGGGTAGTCTACAGGAGGGAAGAAAACAAAGCCGCTAGTTAAGACTGTGGCACTATGTAATGCAGCACAACATGCACATTCAAGACTGGAACTTGGGGGAGATTTTAAGCACTGAAATGCCGTAAGGCCTGTTGTGGATTTAAGGGATTAATAAGCAAGTCAGTCATCATCAGCGAACACTGATCGAGTCATCTACAGCAGTGTTTCCCAAACAGTGGGTCAATTTGTATGGGTCGCGAGTAAATATCTCCTTTTTTCCATTTTTATTATTTCAAAAGATTACAGAAAAAACTTTATCAATTAACACATTGATTGCCAAGACATTAAACATAGTTTTCTATCCCCGTGCCGGCGTATAGGTAATTACCTCAATCCGATGATATTTGAAACGCTGTGTAAAAAAAAAAAACACGAAAAAAGGTTCCTGTGATAGGCGGAAGGATCTGTGTATCCATGGGAACGACAAGTTTCCAACCGCGATCTGCCATTTTGGAGCTTTGGTCCGCTGAAAACGGGTGGTTTTCAATGACAAAAAAAAAGAAACTAAGTTACAGCTGTTTTTCTGAAAATCCCATCATTGGGGCGGGTGGAAGTGACATTTTTCTTCTCTGAGAGACGATCGATCATTCCAAAGCTGTGTTAGGTCGCCCCTTGTGGAATTTTCCCCCAAAAAAGAAAGAACGCATATATTCGATCTAGGCAATCAAGTGATGGAATTGAAAGAACGCATATATTCGATCTAGGCAATGTGTTAAAAACAATTCCAACATTTTTCAAAAGTATTTCATGAAAAAAATCTAATAATTATTTCCATGAATAAATAAAAAAAAGAAACATTTAAGAAGTAGTGAAAATAGCAATGCAATGCTGCGCGAAGCGACGCGCCGTGAGCTTTTAGATTTTCAATTTTCACTAGTTTGGGTCCCGGGCAAACGTCTAATGCAGGGATGTCAAACATACGGCCCGCGGGCCGTATCAGGCCCGCTAACTAGTTTAATCCGGCCCGCGAGATGATTTTGCAAAGCATTAATTTTTTTTTTTGCCAAAAATGTTTTAATTGCTTTTTGGCCAAGTCTACACCTGCAAACACACGTAACTTCCACTTTCCTCGTCTTCTTCCTCGTCTTTTTATTGATATTGTCTGTGTTGGAGCGCCTCAGTGCGGCTGCAGAGTTCATGTGCAACCTCTTCCAGAGAGAGATAGAGACACTAGAAACTCTGCTGGAGACACAAAACAAACTGTGTAGACTTGGCCCTTTGAAATAAAATGTATTTTATAAACACATTTTTTGTCTTAACGTAATCGATTAATTAATCGGTAAGGCCTAACGGTAAACGGTTAATAAAATGTCTCCATTTGGCCATCCCTATTTGTGAAGTTTACATTTTCAGAATGTGCTTGTACTAACTAAGACTAAGTAACGTAAACAAAGAAAACTATTTGAAGTTGTTGTTATTGTTATTATTAGTTATTATGCCATGATTTTACCGATCCGGTAGGCCTACCGGTCCGGTACCGGTCCGGTACTGGTCCGGCCCTCTGGCCCTCTGGCCCTCCTCCATGTGGCCCCTGAGCTAAAATGAGTTTGCCATCCCTGGTCTAATGTCTCTTTTGGGAGTTTGGGAACCACTGATTTACAGAGCTTCCAATACTGGGTGTCTTTGTTGAACAGTGCAAAGAGAATGCTTGACGAATCCAGCACTCTCCTAGCTTGATCGTCAATGTCTGCCCTCATGAAACTATATTTTCATCAGATTATTGTCATTATCATTCCTGAAAATGTATTTTGACGCGGACAAAAACAGGGTCTTACCAAAGTCTTCATCCAGGTACTCCAGTGTCTCTGAGAGGTACTGGGAGTCTGCGATCTCCTCGTACTCCTCCACCATACTGGTGCCAAACACCCTGCACACATTAAAACATGCATTCACCGTTACCTCGTCATGCATACATGAAAGGTTCATGCATGATTCTCTCATCAGACGACATGGTGAGAACATTCAGGCACCATAGTCTACAGAAGAGCCGTACTGTAATAGTCAAAAGAATCCATCATTTTTTCACTGACGAAAACTAAATAAAAACTAAATAAAAACTAAGCTATGATGACTAAAACTAAGACTAAATATATTGACAATTTCGTCAACAAATAATAACTAGACAAAAATGTTAGTGAGAGACTAGTGGAGAAGAGATCCAGTAGAACTAAAAAACATTTTATGTATGGTTGCGCTCGGGTGTTGCGCTCTGAAAATAGCAGATCTACAAACTCGCGTCGCGCTGCGACGCGTTGTGAGCTTCTAGATCGGCTATTTACAGCATGCAACCAAGTGTAAAATCAGCCATTATGACGCCATCAAGGCACCGCCAAAATACATTTTAGTCGACTAAATCAACTGTAGATTTAGTCGACTATAATCTCATATCTACAAGCTTACAACGTATTGCATTGCGACACATTATGAATTTGTAGATTGAGAGTGGCTATTTTTGGTGAAGAAATTTGGTATTAAGGGATAAAAAGAGAGAGCCAAGTATAATACATAGACTGCTGGGAGACCCCTGACCACAAAGTAATTAAGGTTTAAGTCCAATCTGTGTTGTATGTAGACTGCAGAGTATATTAATACAATATAACTAGTACATCTGCGTTTGGTTGGAGGTGGACCCCTAGGAGGGTCCCCAAATGATTTTGGGGGGTCCCCAAAACAACGCAAAGCGTTGTGAGCTTGTAGATCTGCAATTTGCGGCAAATGTTCACATATTTGAACCGAGTCGAACTAAATGTTATGCGCCTCAACTCCTTGACAGGGTGGGGGGTCCCCAGTTCAAATATGATTATTTTGGGGGTCACGGCCTGAAACGGTTGAGAACCGCTGAACTAGTACACCCTGAGGCTCATGCAATATCTCCCTGACAGGGCGAGATGCCTTATTGTAAGAGTCGGTAGAAATCTGGTCTCTAGTGCAGGAGACCTGGGTTCGAATCACAGGGGAAGGACATGGAAGTTATGGATTGCAGCTTTGTAAATTAACACTGGGATTGTACTGTGTAGGAGAGGACATGTTAATGAGGTGAATACACTGTGTACTCCATTGCTATCTAAGGTAAATAAGACCCAGCCCACTGAGATAGAAGCTCAAGGCTCTCCATTCCACATTCCTCTTCATGTGAGCGTTCAGCAGGTCTTATCTATGTGAAAGGAACACCATAGTTCATATGCACATCCACATTCTGAACTATGACCTCCCTTTTACAACATTTAACCTATGCCCACCCCCTCTTTAGTCACAGAGGCACAGATAAGTCAGACTGTCATTGTTTGTCAACTTAATCTATTTCACGCTAACTTTTCTTTTGTTATCCTAATTTATACTGTTTTTTATTTTGTTTGTTTGTTTTTTAAAGGAGAATTCCGGTCATTTTAAGTGTTATGTTTGATGTGTGTCAAATCACTTACCAACGTAGAAATGAAAATCGCGTTACTCGACAGATCCCCCTGTCAACCCCCACCGTTGGCATGATACTCCTATCGTGGATAGCCCAAATTCGCCTATTTTAACAAATGCAAAGTCTGTTTTTTTGCTTCTAGTACTCATTGTTGAGTCCCATGATAATGTAACAGGCGCTAAAACTCCCGACAAGCTAACGGCTAATAACAGAACGAGCTAATGCTGGTTGCTGGTTTCTCTCCCGACCTGGCAACCTGGGGCTGCCATGCAGAGATAAGCAGCCCCAGCGTTAGCTCGTTCTGTTATTAGCCGTTAGCTTGTCGGGAGTTTTAGCGCCTGTTACGTTATCATGGGACTCCACAATGAGTACTAGGAGAAAAAAACAGACTTTACATTTGTTAAAATAGGCGAATTTGGGCTATCCACGATAGGAGTATCATGGCAACGGTGGGGGTTGACAGGGGGATCTGTCGAGTAACGCGATTTTCATTTCTACGTTGGTAAGTGATTTGACACACATCAAACATAACACTTAAAATGACCGGAATTCTCCTTTAACTTTGAATCTCTGTAACTTGTTTCATGTTTTGTCTGCAATCATGTTTTTAATGTGCTGCTGCCTGTCATGGCCAGGACACTCTTGTAAAATAAAGGTTAAATATGTGCAATGTGCACAAAATATCTAGCCCCCTACAGAGCCACGCCGTAAGAACAAATAGCCACCACTGATAGCCAATACAAAGCATTAATTTTCCCATGTATTGCTATCAGCTAACAAAGAACCTCTTCACTCTACGAAGGACCTGTTTACATACTGTGTAGGTACCGCTCAACAAACCACATCATCCATTATGTTTATTTTGTGTTCAAGATTTCTGGACGAGAGCCTAATCTGCAAGTTAGCCCGGAGCCCTGTGTTGCAACAGCGGCAGCAGCTTTAGATGGGGTCTTTTTTGTCTTTGTGTTGACCTAGAAACCCTAAATGCTCTGCGCGCGTATGCTTTCCATATGAGGAGCATTCCAGTCAACGCTGGCTGCGTTCCAGCCCAAAACCGCCAGAGGAATTACCACACAGAGCTGCAGGGGATGAATAGGAGTGACTGTATGTCAAAATGCTCCCTACGTGTGTAATCATGTAAAGTGATATCGTATACTAGTCTGTAGCAGTGCTTAGATAACTCTACTCCAGGCCGGCACAACTCTTAGATGGACAGAAGCATTCTGCAAGGATCACACTGATGCATGTCATCGCTGTCGGGCAGAAACCGCCTATCTCCATATTTTTACTTTTTGTGTTTTTTCGTAAATGAATGCCCTACTTGATCATACGACAGCGTCACACAAAAGAATCAAAAGTAGCAGATCTGCAAGCTGGAAATGCGGCGCGCTGAATCATGCAAAGTAACGGTTTTGGCCATTATGAGGTTTCCACTCGACGATATACAGACAGATAGATAAGAGATGAACAAAGAGACAGGCAGAATATAAAGACATGAACAGATACAGAAAGAGAGTAAAAGAAGGTGAGTTGAGCTAATCTAAAATTTCGCTTTGACATTTCACTAAAAGGGAACGAGAGCAGAGAATTCCCCAGCCAAGTAAAGCATGGCTCCGTTCCAGAGTGAACAAAGGTTTCCTGGAAAACCTATAGGCTATATAAGACTCCTCCCCCAGTGAGAGAGTCACACACACACACACACACACACACACACACACACACACACACACACACACACACACACACACACAGAGAGAGAGAGAGAGAGAGAAGTTCCAAGAATTACTGTACACTACAGTACAGTATGAACTAAGTTTTTTTTTTTAAAGGTCCTGAGACAAAGTACTCTAACAAAGTATTTGGACAAGTGTTTTATTTAAATAAAAGTGGATTCTGCATATGTAGATGAAGGAGTAGTAGTAGTAAAACAAATCTTATTTTCTATCAATTACACACCCCACAAAGCCTTGAATTCATGGAATTGGAATTCATGTTTTCGTTTTTGTTGCATTCCTAAGGCAATAATTTGATACCGGAGACATTAGCATCTTTCCGCCGGTCATCAAATTATTGGCTTAGGAATGCGACAAAAACTACAGAAATTCAAGGCTTCATGGGGTGTGTAATTGATAGAAAATATGATTTTTGGGGGGCTGAACTACTCCTTTAAGCCAGTGTGAAATCAAAGTCAAATGACTCCACGGTGAAAATGTGTTGTGTGACAGAGATATAAGCAGTGTGTTGTTTGGAATGTTTGGGTTCATGGTTCTGCTCTCTATTTTTAGAGCCCAGAATAACTGCCAAACTACCTTGAAAGAAAGATGCCTGTAGAAGACAATTTACCAGACACAAGGCCGGAACAAGTTACACAATGCAGCTCAAGGTCAGACCAAGGCTATTGGCTCTATGCACAGCAGCCATATTGGGAATGAATTGGGCTCCTTCCTTACTTCACAGGTGTTACCAATGATACTAATTAAGGCTCTGTTCCATTTAGTGTGGCATAGTGGTTGTCTTATTTTCAAGGACCCCCATAACTCTGAGAGTGTACAAATGGAACCAAATGGACCCGTAAGGGTCCATTTGGTTCCATTTGTACACTCTCAGAGTTACACACCCACCATAAGGGGCCATTTGGGAACCAAAATGGAGTGTTTCTAGTGAGCCAACATGCACATTATCAGCACCATGACCAGAATGGAACAGAGCCTTCATTAGTATCATTGGTAACACCTGTGAAGGAAGTAAGCAGAGGCCCAATTTCTTTCCAATATGGCTGCTGTGCATAGACCCTATTGCATAGTCCAAGCCAATCTAGATCCTACCAGGGGGTCCCCAGCTAAATTTGTAAATAAAGTATCACAATCATTTTTACCCCTTTAACCATATTTTATACTTTGGCTATTCAAAAATAGCAGATCTACAAGCTCATGGCGCTATGAGCTTGTAGATCTGCTATTTTAGAAAGATCGTGAACATTTTGTGCAAATCTTTGAATGCACATATATTTTTGTAGGGAACATTTGTAACTCAAATCTTTGCTTCATGGGGGGGTCCCTGGAACAAGATATTTTGAGATGGGGGTCGGCGGCCAAATACATGTAATTTTGGGGGTCCTTGACATGAAAAAGTTGAGGAACCACCGTTATAAATGACAGGAGTCAGGCCGAAAGGTGTAAAAATAGAAAATGGGTCCCTTGGCCGTCTTACCTGATGAGACTGAGGGGACAGAAGTGCTCCGATCCAAAGTGAGAGAGAAGCTCAACCTGCAAGGGGAACAAACAGCAACCAGTCAGGCATCATCCCCAGTTGTACAAGACACCAGTCCCAACAATAATAATTATTATTATTACTACTATTATACACCCATTCCAAAAACACAGTCCATCAAACGTGGGTTAAGTAATCGTGAAAATTGCCAAGCGTTTGACAACCTTAGTCTGTACTGTATGTGAGTGTGATAATGGATTACTCTACCACATGCATTACAGTATGTGTGCTGTGCCACCCAAAGCTCAATAAGCACTACATATATGCCCATTAAAGTGAACTTTAAACACACACATCATAACCCCTGACCGAGAGAGAAGGGCGCTACCTTTATGTACTTGATGAACATCTGATGTGAGAAGAGGGCAGGGGAGGGAGAAACAGAGAGGGGGGAAAAGAGAGAGAGAATCAGTAAAAAGGTTGATTCATGCCAACAAGCAAGTAAAGTACGTGCTCACAGTTTGTCAAAATGCTGTCTTTTCTTTTGAACTCATAAGACACTGCTGACTCCGTTCGTACTGTTAAAAGGTAGGGTACGTTTTACTTTGATTAAAATAAGTGTTAAATAGCTCTATATTCTGATAGTACTCATTGCTATAGAGTGTTTGTTCAGTAACAGGAGTCTCCATGTCTCTCCAGCTCTTTATTAAACAGAAAATGCAACAATTTTATCCAATCAGGATAGAGAACTCAGTCAGGATACAGATTAAACAAGTGAAATGTGAAGTGATGACACAAAGGAATAAGCAGACAAACTGTCTGGAACACTAAAAATTAAGCTGATGAATGGGTTCTCTCCCCCGACTGGCTGAAACATACCTGAAAATGTATTTTCTGTTTATTAAAAAGCTGGAGAGACAGGGAGAACACTGTTACTGAACAAACACTCTATAGCAATGATTACTATCAGAATATAGTGCTTTAACCTTTTAACAAAAAAACGTTTTACTTTAACCAAAACATATCACTTACCCTACCTTTAAGACTCTACAGGCAAGACACTACCATCAGTTAAAGGGGAATTTTGGACCACGGTTTTCTTATCTTTTCTAGGATGTTATGATATCCTTGGATGAATGGTACAGTAGAAAAAAATCATAACTCGATTTAGTGCAAGGCCTATTGGCTCGTGTTTTTAGCTGTGGCGGATCCGGGATGGAGTTATGAAAATGTTCTACTGTACCATTCATCCTAAGATATCATAACATCATAGAAACGGTAAGAAAACCGTGGTCCAAAATTCCCCTTTAAAGGTGCTTGGACACTGCATGGTTTAGGCCATCTTACGATACGATCATGACATGTCACACCGTGCCATGTGAAGAGGGTTCAAATCGTGGTTATCCACCTTGTCAGACGGTGCCAATTGAATTAAGGCTGAGATGAAAGTAGGCTACGACCTACATCAGCCGACGTATGCCGGGGCAATGTTTTACCTTGAGTAAATAAAAAAAAGAAAGGAGAGAAATTTGGACCCAGTCTCCACTTGGCAGGAGAGGACAATTTGGTTTCCAAAGGGAGCTGATGATATCAGGCCGTTTCTCTAGATAACTGTCTGCATGCAGACAATCAGATAGTAATTCTCCATGCTTTTTTAACACATGAAATCGATAACATTGCTGCAGTCATCTTTCTGATAAAAGCAGCACTTTCTGTGCAAACTATGAACTTTCCTGTATTTGTATGTGTTGGTAGCTGCTATAACAGACTAGCGTTACAACTATTGTTGTAGCAATGCCTCAACAATGCCAGAACTACATCACAGACTATTGCCAGGTCTAAAACCTTGTTATTTAGGAAGGCCTTTTCGTAAACCCTGCTTTTAACCTTCTATGATTGATTACATGTTTTAACTATACAGTATGTAGGACTGTGGGATTTCCTGTGAATGAAAAGTGCATCACAAATACAATTTATTATCATCATTACACAGAAAACAGCAGATCTACAAGCTCACCACGCATCACAGCGCATTGTGAGCTCACAGCTCGTAGATCTGCTATTTTCAGTGTGTGACCCCGGCATGCAACCAAGTAAAAATCAGGTTTATGACAGCATGGATTGTCTTGTAGACGGCCCATGCCGTCCTTGACCCTGTCATACCGAACAACCCAAAACGTCAAAATACAGCCAACTTCATAGTTTGTACAGAAAGTGCTATTTTATTGGTTTCATGTGTTAAAACCATTATCTGCATGTGCAGACAGTCTATGAAAGATTTTGCCACAATTTTGCTATGGAGATGGAAATCATAATCCGGGATGACACAAAATGGCCAATCTCGTGCAGTGTGTGGTCAGGTTTGAAAGAGGAGCACAAAAGACAGAAACACAGACACAAAGACAGACGGACAGGCAGGGACAGACGGACAAGTCAAGGACAGACATTGAGACATCAGAACAAGACATAACAGGTTTGCGTAGCTTTAGTTCTTTAGAGGCAACTAAAGTACGTGGTTAAACTCCGAGGCTTTAAAGGAGACACAACAGTTTATGTAATCAAGTTGTTTTCATGTTGTAACAGATCACACACTGAACCAAATCAACGGCCACGTACAACATCTAACACAATTACCACATCCAAGGGATTATTAACATTAGACTTTAAACACACAGCGAAGCAACAGCGAAGGGACGAATGAGAGAAGGAGGGGACAGTTGAATACGATTATTATCCTAATATTGTTTTGTTTCGGGGAACATTTCAATGTTCAAAGTGCGAAGATCCACGATTGGGCTGCCGTCCATCCTTAATCCTTACAGAACGCAGCTCTGTCAGAGACACGGCCGTACAAAACAAACACATTTCTGTGTCCAGGCAAAGGGAAATTAGAAAGGCAGCACATTACATGGATAACTTACCATGAAGTCATGAGCGGGCCCCCTGAGCTATGCAGAGACTAGAGTATGTGTGGGTGTGACAATGTGTTGACGGACTAAAATGCATGTGATGTGTAGGCCTTATACCAGGGGTCTTCAATGTTTTCAGGATAAGGACCCCCTAGCTGAGAGAGAGATGAAGCAGGGACCCCCTCTTTATTGTATAAAATTGTGTTTCAGATTTTTTTTTTTACTTGATATGCTCTTTTTTCCCCTCTACACTTATACCTCTTTGCCAAAAATAGCAGATCTACAAGCTCACAACGCCTCGCGCTGTGAGGCGTTGTGAGCTTGTAGATCTGCTATTTTTGGCTAAAGTTCTCCTCAGAAAAGGGATGCTAGGGTTCAAGTGGTTAATGTAAAAAAAAAAACAACATATTATCATACAAAGATTTGGCGGACCCTCTGTAGTAACTCTGAGGACCCCCTTGGGGTCCCGGACCCCCTGTTGAAGACCATTGCCTTATACTATAACACTAGGGGTGCACTGATGCAGGCGACACCCGCCCCCCTTTCTTTACCCCCGCCCCTCTGTACTTATAGTGTTTTGTATTTGTGATGATATTGAATGTTTTGGTGCTATTTTATATGTTGATGAATTGAATACCTAGGACCCCAATGCAAACAAGACCGCAAGGACTTTTTGGGTGTTATCCTTTAAGACTGTACTCGTGCTGTTTTGACATTTCTGTCTAATAAAAAATTCATTCAATCAATCAATGCAGATAATGGTCAATAACAGGCTAAATACTCACCGCTGATACCAATAATACATTCATACACATCTACTTTTTTCTTGAACGTATTCATTTAGCCAGTTATTTGGCCAGCATGTAGGTGATTTTGGAATATTTGAATACATACTGAGAAGCTTTCTGACACTTATTGCCTGTAAAAATAACGTACAACTTGTCAGAGGGATGCGTTGGCTGTTTAGATACCATAACCCGATGACATTGCATTGTAATTGGCAGGTTTGTTGTGAAACAGTATAGATTTAAGACAAAATGCTAAGACTAATATAAGTCTTAGCATTTATAAAAATAATTTATTTTAAATAATTTAATGTATTTATCCTACTATAATTCTAGTAACCTGACGGTGGGTGGGTGGGTGGATGGGGTCCTGGGTCTCCGATCAAACTGCGCATGCGTCGTTGTGTGCCAGGTTTCGCGAGAGAAACAAGCAGCGAGGTCTATGAAAACGAGGCCAAACCAAACGAACCCTATAACACCAACATTGGCCCTAAAGCGCTTACAATCGGCGGACATGGCAACACCGACGCCGACGCTACACCATAGACCCCGCCCACTCTCTGCTGTGGAAAGTAAACACTCCAGATTTGTTTCCCCACACACGATGCACATTAGCTCCATAAAGAACGGTTCTATGTCGTTCTCTTCCAGGATCGGGCGAACGTCCGCCAGGGCTCCGCTGTTTACCCTTTTGTATACATCGTATCCCAAAACTAATGGTAGATTCTAAACCGCACGGATGTTTAAGGTTTGGTCGCCTGCATAATATTTTAGGTCGCCAGCGAAACTACCCGTTTAAATCGCTTATTTAGTCAGCCTGTGGCCATGTTTCCCATTGTAGCCAAACCGGGAGCAGTAGTGGCAGCGGACGTAGGTTTTTTTTCCGGGTTGAATGGGAAACATGGCCACAGGTTTCGCGAGAGAAACAAGCAACGAGGTCTATGAAAACGAGGCCAAACCAAACGAACCTCATACCACCAACATGCAACCTGATAATAATGTCCAAAGCATGTCTGTGTATGTTTACATCCATTACTGTGTTGGCGTTAGTTGGGATTAATGTTTATTAGCCAAACCAAGTTCATATGAGCCGTTAGCGTGATGCTAAGCTAACGGACGTTTGGCGCTAGCATGCGGCTAACGCTAATGCTAACGTCGTCATCGTGACTTAATCAACAATGTAAACGTTTCATCAACACACTTTATGAACCTTACTGTGGTTAATATTATCAGTGCTACACAAGTAGTCCATTGAAAAGTATTATTTTGGTGTATTTTGTGTATTGTAACTTGGACACTGTAACTTAATGGTAGCTGGGGCGACGCGTTGTTGGCTCATGGTTCAGAATGCCTCATGGTAATACAATGTTTATTTTCCTGTATTTCCAGGTTTATGACCTGTGTCATCTATGACCTGTGTGTCATCTGTGTGTCCAGTACTTTGTACTGTGTTGGTTAAAAATAAAACTACAAAAAGACAAAACACGAGTTGTGACAAAAACGTGTGATTCTCTGATTAATGTTGTTAGTGGTGTAAAATGCCATCAAAAAATATACTCAAGCCTGCTGCAGGGCAACAGAAAATAGCAAGCCTATTTTGCTATTTTATATAGCAAATTTTTATATATATATATATATATATATATATATATATATATATATATATATATATATAGAACTATAACAACATAGTATTTATATATCCGTTTTTATATTTATATTTTGCTATATTAAAATAGCAAGCCTATATTGGTGCTATTTAATGTACTTATATACTGTTCTATGTTTGCATATAATTTGCAAATATTAAAGATTTGGAATTGTGTAGATTTCTTTCAGAGACATGTATGGACTGTTATATCTTGAACATTTATTCATTTCCACTTACCAGACACTTTTTTTATGGTAAAAATGAGCATACAAAGCAAAATACAGAATTCAGAAATATTAAAATGGAAAAAACAGAATTTGGGAAAAAAATAAAACGGATTTCATATAGACCCCTTAACAGACGACGTCACACTGGCTGCACGCAGCCAGTATGCGCGCAACGAAACCCATTATATCAGGTCTCGTTAGGACGCGTCTCACTAGCCAACACACACAAGAGGGGGTTGGGGTGTGCTGAAACCAGTGCACCCCGAAACAGGTTGGGAATTGATTGCGTGAAACAATCACCTGTGCGTCCAGGCTCAATGTTAGTAAACAAATAATTGGTCTATGGCTCTTGCCGCGACGGGAGCGACCGGGGGGGGGGGGGGGGGTTGCCACGACGGGACGCGCGCGGGGGAGAAACCGCGCGACAGGACGTGCATTAACCCCACGTTTGCAACGACTTTCGTCTGCGCCCTTCACCGGGTATGGTCTAGTAATTTATAAATAATTGAAATATTATGTATTTTCTTTTTTTTTGTTAGGCAATTAGACAGCCTACATGAATGTAGTGATCAATTACACAGAGGAACAGAGGAACAAGGCGCTACCTTCACATATTTGGCATAGAGCTGTTCGTCCAATGGGAAGCTCTGGACGGTCCGCTCGTCGCGGCCGTGGAATGTACCCAGCTTCACCCACTTATTGGTTGGATATCTGAGGGGAGGAGAAGGATGAAGGAACAATCAGATGTGTGTGGGGTTAGATAACGATGGAGAAGAAGTGACAGAGCCAGACAGAGAGGCCCGGTTGAGGTACAGCACCTGGTTGTGTGGAGTATTATAAGGAGTGAGGAGTGTGTTGCGTGTGTGTGTGTCTGTGTGTGTGTGCGTGTGCGTGTTATGTATCTCTCTCATAGCAGCAAGCACCAGAAAAAAGGTCTAATAGGACAAGCCCTTTGTGTCTTTATAGCGCACTTGTACCACTGTGTGTGTGTGTGTGTGTGTGTGTGTGTGTGTGTGTGTGTGTGTGTGTGTGTGTGTGTGCGCGCATGATGCATGTCAGTATACCTGTCACTGATTGACACCAGGAAGTCTTTAGGTGTGGATGAGAAGAGCTCAAAGTTGGCAATGTCCAGCTGCTTCACTTGAATAGGCTCACAGAGCTCTATGACAAACCTAGAGAGAGACAAAGACAGAGATAGAGAGACATGAATGGGTGGGTGGAAGTGCTCATGTTGGGAGATGGGGGGTGGGGGGTGGGGGGGCTGGGACAGGGCATCCTAGAAACCTACTTAGCTAATGTATATATAACATTAGTATGTTAACAATAGTGGTTCAAGTAATTCAGGTATAACAGGTACATGATGATACTAGCAGGCATGCAATGCTCATTTGGTATGTTCTTGCACTCTATTTCGATGACGTGACGCGCACGTCGCTTAACACCTACACTGCAAGTCACACAATGGACAATTGATATGCATCTAGGCTCATTCGCTAGGTGTGAGTCGGGAGCCTTTGAAAACTGTGTGCCTGCGTGTGCTCCTGGTCAAATAGGTTCCGGCACGGCGTGCAGGGCCGTCCAGTGAGCATTGCACCCCTGGATACTAGTTAGTTACCAGCACCAGGTACATATCATGTCAAGCTTTTCGCTTGAAATCCAAAACACATTCCTGGTGGTTTAAAAACAACATGCAAATATAAATGCCTTCGAGGCTCCTGTGAGAAGAACCCATGTGAGAAGAACTTGTCCTGTCAAAAGTCCCCCGGAGCGAGTGAGAAGCATGTTTTGCATCAGAGACACGCGCGGGCGGGCGGGGTGGGTGGGTGGGTGCCGCTGGTACATGTGCTCTAACGTGTGACTCACCAGATTTTGTTGCTGCAGGGATTCAGCATATAAAGATCCATGTTCTCCATTAGAATAGCTGAAGTACTCTGAAGAGACAGAGGGAGGGAGGGAGGGACGGAGAGAGTGATTGGCATAGAAAGGTATTTAGTATGGGTGGAATAAATTATATTTGGCACAACACCTTCAGGTTTATGACACAATACAGTATGTGAATATAACATCTTTTTGTTTAAACGTGGTTACATAATACCGTAATGCTGCTATGACAACTGAATTTCCCTTGCGGGATAAATAAAGGTCTATCTAACAGTCGCCTCAATTGTCATTTTCTTCCCACAGGGTAACACCATCATGTTTTGTGAGCTTGCACAGTTTGAATTCACTGTCACACATCACTGGAATTCAGGTTTTCTGCTATTTTTTGCCATGACATGTCAGCTGAATGAACTGATTAACCACGCTCAGGAAGGCCGTGGGCCCAAAGCGTCCGTGTTTGATATGCTACTGGAGTCATCATCAATAAGAGATCCTAAAAGGACTAAGTGAGTGCTGGAGTTCACAGGTGTTTATGACACAATAAATTATTGTGTCATAAACACCTTCTGGTTTATGACACAATACAGTATGTGAATATAACATCTTTTGGTTTAAACATGGTTACATCATTACCGTGATGCTGCTATGACAACTGAATTTCCCTTGCGGGATCAATAAAGGTCTAACTGAATAACAGTCGCCTGAATTGTCATTTTCTTCCCACAGGGTCACACCATCGTGTTTTGTGAGCCTAGCACAGTTTGAATTCACTGTAACACATCACTGGAATTCAGGTTTTCTGCTATTTTTTGCCATGGCATGTCAGCTCAATCAGCTGATTAACCACGCAGAGGAAGGCCGTGGGCCCAAAGCGTCCGTGTTTGATCTGCTACTGGGTCATCAATAAGAGATCCTAAAACGACTAAAAGTGAGTGCTGGTGTTAATTTTTAAGATAGTGTTTCCTGTCAGAGCCCTTCAACCGACAAATCTTAACTGTGAACCATTTAATTGACGAGTGCCATTTTTTAAAATGGTATGTAATTTACTGTTGTACCTTGGCTTCATTGTTAGCAGAGTGTATGTAATGTAATGTATTGTTGTACCGTGGCTTCATTGTTAGCAGAGAGTATGTAATGTAATGTATTGTTGTACCGTGGCTTCATTGTTAGCAGAGAGTATGTAATGTAATGTATTGTTGTACCTTGGCTTCATTGTTAGCAGAGCGTATGTAATGTAATGTATTGTTGTACCTTGGCTTCATTGTTAGCAGAGAGTATCTTTGCGCCACACTCCACGGAGGCGTAGTTATTCTTGAAGTTTTTCTGGACTTTCTTCACAGGGTGGGGGCTGCCATTGGTTGAGGTATGGAGAGACTGACCTAAATTAACACAAGAAATGGGGGGGGGGGGGGGGGGTGTATTAGGTTATGAACTAGGTCATGTAAAGACATGACCTAGCTTAAGACATCACCTTCCTTTAGGGTGAATAATACATGCAGGGCTTTATTACTGACGGCATCGCCTCTACCGTTCCCTCTACAGTACTGTAGGTATGTTGCCGTGTGTGTGTGTGCTGTGCTCTGTTTTACACAGAATGTATGTAGGTCATCTATGGGGAATGTCAAGGTAATGTTTGCCAATGTACTTGCTGTACCTTTAAGTCACAGTACTGATAAGATGTTCTTTAGAATGAAATGCGGTGGAGAAGCCACTCCTGTACTCCTGCCCCCCCCCCCCCCCCCCCCCCCCCCCCACACACAAACGTGGGATTTAAAAACCTGGTTCGTCTGCGATGGCATGTGACGTTGAGCCCATAAGTATGGTATAACTGAAACGTATTAATATTTGACAAAAAAAAGTTTTTTTTTTTCAGCCACTGTGCACACACAATGTAAATGTACAGTGAGTGTGCTAACATCACTCTGTTTGTGTGCAAATGAAGACGATTTGTTCTATGTTACAATGCGGTTTATTATATAGATATAGATAGACTGGCAGTGGCTGTGGCTCAGGAGGTAAAGGGCGATACCTTGCATGGTTGTGAATGTGTGCGTGTGTGTGTGGTTCACAGCTACACAGGCCCACTACACTACGTGTCCGTAACAGACAGTGAGTGTCCATGAAAGTAAGAGAAAGTGTGTATTCATGAATATAAGCAAGTGGTATGTTGGGTAACCTTTGAGTGTTCATGAGTGTTTGTGTCGCTACAACCCTTTGATCAGGAGCCATTAGAGGCAGTGAAAAGTGAACAATAGCTATGAGGTTACGCAACACACACACACACACACACCAACACACGCTCCACTGACCACACACACATACCACAGATGCAGAAACATTAAGAGGAAGAGTCGAGGAATCATTTTTGCGCACGCATGCATGTATCAAAGTGTGTGCAATGTACTGTACCCTTACTTTTTTCCTTCTCCACCTCCAAGACTTGCTTCTTCCACTCGTCAAAGGTTGGGATGTCCTCTTTACTGGGCACTGAGGGGTCTGCTTCCTTCCCCACGCTGGCATCCACTGCCTGCAGCACACACGCACGCACACACACACACACACACGCAAAACACGCACACTGGTTAGGATGCACTTAGTCTCGTGTAGCCAGACAACTATTCGACAATCTCCAAATGCTATAAAAGGTCTGGAACTACATCTCCCGAAATGGCAGGAAGCTGGCATCTGTTCGTCATTTCCGTTCACGAAAATATATTTAAAAAGATCTTTACCTTTTATTCTTTAATTTCCATTTCTGCTAAGCAGCAAGCTATATTCGTTGCTGTCCGGCAGAAACCAGCTAACTCAATTTTTCTGCTTTAGCATTTTTTTTTTATTGAACACCCTTTACGTCTGTGTGTTGATAAAAACAAATATTGAACCAATGAAAGGTATTAAAAAGCGCTTCTGACAAAAGCAGCTAACTCCATTGGATCCTCAAACTTTCTGCTAAACCAGCTGACTCCACCAAAGGGGGGTGGAGTTAGCTGGTCTTGCTGACTCCAGGCTCCACCCCCTTTTGACCTCCAAACTATTGTGAGCTTGGAGGTCCATTCAGCTGTTCTTATCAACGATGAACAAAACCTCCTAACTCCACTTTTTGTTTTGTTTTTGTCATTTCCTGAAAAATGAAACATTTTGGAGTTTCTGCCGGACAGCAGAGATATGCTTAGATGATTTTGATTTATATTAGGATACAGTTGCGGGACTGTAAAGCCGGATGCACTAGTCTTGGGCTGACTTAAATGCCCTCACCATGAATAATAGAATCAGCCTCCTAATAGGTTTATCTCTTGACGTTGCAGCTACAAAAGGGAGGACATTTAATCTAATATTACTAAATATGTGACTCATGTATGTTGTTACTACTATTCCTAGCTGCAGCGAGTCATGGAGGTAAATTGTTAACTCCTCACGCATGTCATGAGTCATGACCATCCACGTTAACACACATGTCTATGGTAGGGTTGTGAGTGAATAGATGACTGGACAGGAAAAACACTGTTTAAATACTGTTTAAGCGAGTTTGACACAATCTACTCTGCACACTGACATCAAGTTTGTGACATAAAAATAAATAAAATCCATCAATTGCAGCTCTTATTAATGGTGCTCTTTGGTGCTCAGAGCCTCTTCTTATTAACTCATTCAATGCCAATGACGTCTTTTGACGGCTGTTTTCAATTGGCCATTAGTGCCAATGACGTCTTTTGACGTCTCCTAAAAAATTTTTTTTTTTTTTCAAAATATATATATATTTTTTTTTTGGTTATTTTTTTTTATTTTTATCTCAAAGGAACTAGGAGAAAACGATTTTCAAAAACTTATTGCTCCATCCACTTCAATGTTAAAAAGGAAACGGAGAAAAAAAAAACATTTTTCCTACCATTGTAAACCCTGTATTTCTGAGTGTGCCATGCCACATTCAAACATCAAAAACAAATGTCAACGAGGTCACAATGACCTCGTTGAAATTTGTGAAACCACACCTGAAGTGACTCAGTGATTAGCAACCATCAGGGGATCAATCACACTGAAGACAAACACTCTGTGACCAATTGAAAAGGTAAAATAATAGCCTTTTCCATGGCACAGGGATCAACAGGCTTGAAAAAGCCTGGCACTGAATGAGTTAATGGTCTTTGGATTATTGCACTAGTTGGATATTTGGTTGGTTTGGTTATAAAACCTTGGAGGGAAAGTGCAGTAACGCTAGAGACAAATGCCATTCATAGCACACAGCCAGCAGCTAGTCTATGGCCTCTGCAGCATTGAGGTGTGTTGGCCTGTGAGTAATGTTTGGTTGGATTATATAAGCAACACTGACTAGACCCCAGGATGAACCGCTATGAGCCTGCAAAGCCACCAATACAGAAGGCTGCTAATGTGAACACAGAAAAAGTCAGACATACAGACAGAACAGACTGACTGGCCCGCTAATTTCAGCACTAACGTTGTCTAACAAGGAAATGTTCATAATCACACAACACTCACAGGCCCTCAGTGTTATACATGACACCGACCCCCCATTCCATTATTTCAGGAGATTGAAAGCAAGTAGAGTCTAGCTGAAACATTCATGAGACTGTTCTTTGGTAGTGTGCGTGCGTGTGTGTGCCTGTGTGCGAGAGAAAGAGATTATGTGGGTGTGCGTGCGTGCGTGCGTGCGTGCGTGCTTGCATGTAAAGTGGTTCATCTGAGCTAGCATCCCACACGCAAGGCTCTGCATCCCTCATTACACAAATACACTGCAGCGATCATCTCAGCTCAAAACCGCAACTACACTCTCTTTCTTCTGTCAGTCACTATTCTTAATTCACTGCCATATCATTAGCAATTTAATGTCCCAATAGAGCACCGAAGTCTGACGTAATTTACGCATTCTACCTGGGTCGCGTTTTTTCCCCCCCCATTCCCATAGACGTTTAATATTGCGTCAAATAAGAACTGTGTTCCAAAAATAAACAAATGATCCCGGCGGTTTGACTCATATGGATATGAAGCATCAACTGACGGTGAGAAAACGCTAATGTTACTTCCGCCAAATTAGTCAAAATTCGCCAGAAAACACCCAAATATGAGTGACTGACTATCATAAACGATACAGAGCCTCCTCCCTGACAATATCGCAGAGACAGTTTATTTATTTTTGGACCACAATTCTTATATGAGACGATTTGATACTTTACGACCCAGGGGATGAACGAGTGACGTCAGGACTTCTGTACTCTATAGATTATATAATATGTTTTTATTTTGAAGATTTCTTTAAAGGCATTCAACTCTCTCAGTGCCAAGCCCCGAGATATCCCAAGTTTTTTCTGAATGTTTGTAGGTTTTTTTTCTTTTCCCTATAACTTCACTGTTGTTGTTGTTTTTTTTCGTTCCGCCGAAACACGTGTTTCCAACGGCCTGTAGCGAAGGGGACACAAGCTCCCTCTGGAATGTTTGTCCACAAACCAGCAGTCAGGGACGATATTTGGCTGTACACACAGTGAATCGATCGATCAATATGGATCTAAACTTTTTATGACCACTTGAAAACCACTATAAACAGGGGTGCACATAACTGGTGCGCAGGTGCGCATGCGCACCCAAAATAAAAAATGCGCACCACATCAGGCGACGCGAGGCGCTTTTGCGCACCAACAGCTGGGACAGGAATTTCCAAGCTTTTATTTTTTAGCAAAACTAAAAAATAAAAGCCTGGAGATCGAGGCTAGGAATTTACTTCCTGAAGCCACACTCACACAATCACTCTAAAGCACCCGTCGGCCCCATGTACAGCCATTAGGCGGAGGGGTAGAGATATGACTCGCGTCGCCTCGCATCGCCTCGCATTGCCTGGCTGCGTGCACGCAGCCAGCAGCGGCTGTTAGAGGCACTCGTCACCGATGATGAACGCACCGTAATGGTGCAAAATATGCCGTGAACGTCCCAATCTGGCGGATAAAATCAGCGCAGCGGCACAGGGCACCAACCTTGGGGGCTTTATATAACAGCATGAGAAAAAAAAAACGGCGAAAATCGGCGGAATTTAGAAGCAGAGCGTCCTTTTTTTCTTCCCCCCGTTGACAAAACTGTCCGGCGGGCACCGTGCTGAACCCCCCCCCGTTGACAAAACTGTCCGGGCTGAACCCCCCCCCCCCCCCGTTGACAAAACGGGACGGGCGCCATGCGCACCAAGTTACATGTCCAGGTGCTCTTCTGCGTACCAGACCTAAAAAGTTATGTGCACCCCTGACTATAAACACGAAAATCGCTTGGCACTGGGTGAGTACATTATGAAAATAATCTGGCAGTCAAAGAGTTAAGATGGTACGAGATGTGACACAGATTTCAAGTGGGATTTGAGCCAATGGTGATTACATGTTGTCCATGTTAACAAGCTGAGCCATGAGCCTTCGTTTATGTTACTCAGCTTATATACGACACATGAATAAAATAGAATTCATTGTGTGTGTGTTTCATTGAGGTGTTCTTATATGTCAACATGGAGTTAACAGTACAGGTGTTGTCCATGCTGGCACACAGTAAATTCATTTGTAAATGTGATATATACCGAGGCTGGTCGCATGGATTAAAGCAAAATAAAATGTCACGGCTGAAAAATGTTGCGTTTTGTGAAACAGCATGAAAGGAGCACCCACACATCCACACACTAGCGCTGTGTTTCATAATCAATCATTAGCACAATATGTACAATTATGATGTTTTGGTAGCCATACAGCCAACCAGCTGAAGACATTGCAGATTGTGGCTTTAACCTATATGTATTTTCTCTTCTGTATTTAACTCTTTATGTGCTAATAAATACAATTTTCAAAAACAGCAACCTCAAACTCACTCTATTGCTAGTTTGACCACCTCTAAATAGAGGTGGTCTTCGCTTTAATCTTAAAATAAATAATAACCGAAAATAGGCAATCTACAAGCTTACAACGCGTCTCAGACGCATTGTAAATAGCCTATTTTCACTGTGTGACAGGCTTCCATAGAAGACATGCTGGCTTCTACGGAATCCAAATGAAAACTGAAATCAGTCGCGGCCACTGAGAACTTTAACCCTTTAAGACCTGAGGCCGATTCTACAAAAATGTCTTCTAAATCCTAATTTTGAAAAAACGTATGTTTCTATATCAGTGGTTCCCAAACTTTGTCATGTCAAGGACCCCCAAAATGATATGTATTTGGCCGCCGACCCCCCATCTCAAAATATTTTGTTCCAGGGACCCCCAGAAGCAAAGATTTGAGTTACAAATGTTCGCTTCAAAAATATATATATTCAAAGATTTGCACACATTTTCACTATTTTTCAAAAATAGCAGATCTACAAGCTCGTAGCGTGGCACTCGGTGCCGCGCTACGAGCTTGTAGATCTGCTATTTTTGAATAGCCCAAAGTGTGAAATAATGCTTTTTAGCTCAAATCTAAAAATGACACAGTTCCAGGTCTTAATGGGTTAACCCATGTGAGGTCGTCTGCTGTACCTGCTCATCTTGGTGTGGGTGGGAGGCGTTGCCCCCCTGGTCCAGATCTGAGAGCCCATGATGGGCCTGTTGTAGCTGCTCCTGGTCCACGGGACCCGGAGAAGAGGCCTGGTCGTCCACCTCAGGACCAGAACCGGGGAGCATTTCTGACGACTGGGTGTCTATGCCGACCACATCCACGCTACAGGGCAGAGAGAGAGAGAGAGAGAAGGGTTGTAGAGAGGGAGGGAGGGAGGGAGGGAGGGAGAGAGGGTAGAAAGGAGATGGAGAGGAGGAATAGAGGGTGATGGAAAGAAGAGAACAGTGAGGAAACATGACGATTTGGACACACACACACACACACACACACACACACACACACACACACACACACATATACCAAGAAGAAAGACAGCTCATTGTATTCACCTGACAATATCAGTTAGTCCTTGGTTGTGAGCGAGCAACTCGCCCGAAAAAGAAAAAAAAAACGAAAACAAAACAAATAATAAATAAAAAGCTGATAGGACAGGAGAGCAAGGCCAGCGGACGATGTCTGAGCGTAGTAGCAGAGGGAGGTGCGGCTTGTCGTTACCTTGATTTACCCATCTCTGTGTTCTGATTGGCTGCTGTGGGGTGGAGGCGGGGGGGGGGGGGGGGGGGGGGGGGGAGGCAGAGGGAGTGGGGGTGGGGTCGAGGGGGTGGGGGTGTCCACAACTCACCTGGGAAATGGGATGCCAAAGGGCGTGTTTTCACAGGTTGCCAGTTTGGGGGGAATGACCCCGCACTGTGAGACAGTGAGCTCGGCAGAGACAAAGCTGTCTACTTGGGGGGGTTGGTCTCCAGCACTGGCAACCTCTAGAGGAGGGGGGTCAGCACTGACAGCCCACACTGCACTGAGGGGAAAGAAAGGACATACTGCCGTTTACCACAGCTCCTCCCAGAGAGGAGGATGGAAGGGAGAGACAGAGAGAGAGAGAGAGAGAGGGAGAGAGAGAGAGAGAGAGAGAGAGAGAGGGACAAGGAAGGGCAAAACGTTTTAGGGCTTGAGATGGGAAAGACAGGGAAGGTGATTGAGACAAAAGGAAAGAGAGGTAGTCAGACGGGGGTCACGGTGGATAGAGAGTGAGGGAGTAACAACAAGGACAGAGGAGGTAGAAAAAGAGGGAGTTTGAGGGGGGGGGGGGGGGGGTGGACAGAATGGTAGGGAGGGGGCGAGGGTAAGAGAGACAGAGAGAGAGAGAGAGACTGAGAGACAGAGACACAGAGAGAGAGAGACAGAGAGAGAGAGACAGAGAGACAGAGAGACAGAGAGACAGAGAGACAGAGAGACAGAGAGAGAGAGAGAGAGAGAGAGGGTGGGGGGGTAGAGGGGATGTTGTAGAGGTGTCTGTCTGGTAGGGTAGCTGAAGAGCACGGCTTAAGCTGATGACTGAAATGTCCTGAAGACGACGGCCACGTTGAAAACGGATTCAAATGCAACCGCAGACGTCGTTGGTCTTCTCCAAACGTCAGGGAGGCATTTCGACTAACTTTTCCACCAAATAACCAGTGAGGGGTCCATGTGGGGTCCGAATAAGTAACCAATTCCACCAAGGGTGTTGTTGGGGGTGAAAGTCCACAAAGATCTTAAGATAAGGACGGTGCATGGGAAATCACCCATCCATGCAGAGAGACTCCACAATGTCCACGAGATGAGGACCAAGATAATCACACCTTGAAACTCTTGAGCCCAAACTCTTCCGTTTGAATTCAGGCATATATTTGCCGGTTAAACAGCCAAAAAATGTCAATCAAATAAACAACTGAAAGGGAATAAAAGTTAAGCAACAAAAGAAACAAACAAAAACTCAACAAACGCTAATCATGAAACCTAAAGTAAAACAGGCACATGAATGAATCATGCTTTGGGTTGAAGTTGGCTTTAACCATCATAAGAGGATCAGCATCATTCAATCATTTCAATAGGCTCTATGCACAGCCGCCATATTGGGAATGAATTGGGCCGCATCCTTACTTCCTTCACAGGTGTTACTAATTAAGGCTCTGTTCCATTTAGTGTAGCACAGTGGTTGTCTTATTTTCAAGGACCCCCATAACTCTGAGAGTGTACAAATGGAACCAAATGGATCCATACGGGTCCATTTGGTTCCATTTGTACACTCTCAGAGTTACACACCCACCATAAGGGGCCATTTTGGAACCAAAATGGAGTGTTTCTAGCGAGCCAACATGCACGATATCAGCACCCTGACCAGAATGGAACAGAGCCTTCATTAGTATCATTGGTAACACCTGTGAAGGAAGTAAGAAGAGGCCCAATGTCTTTCCAATATGGCTGCTGTGCATAGAGCCTATTGGCTGGAAGTGACCGTTATCTGCAGTTAAAGCCAACCTCTTCCAACAGCCCAGAGACCCTACCAGAGGGCCCTGGTTTCGGTAGTCCGAACGGAGCTTACCCTGTGTGGGCCGGCCTGCTACTGTGTGAGGTAGGTGTGTGTTGGTGCTCTTCTGGGTCTGGGAGCGTGGTCGAGCCCGGGATGGGTTGCGTGGGGGGTGGTGGGGCATCGCCGGGGAGCTCTGCTGGAGGTGGAGTAGTTGGGGGGTCTGTAGAGCCCTGGTCCTGGGCTGGAGGCGAGTCGGGGGCTGGGGCTGGGGTTTGAGTGGAGGTGGGGGTAGAGGAGGCTGGGGGTGCCTGGTCCTGGGTCTGGCCCTGGTCTTGGCTGTGGTTGTGGAGGTCCAGGTCAGTGTGGAGGTCTGGCTGGGGCTCTGGCTCAGCAGCAGCAGGTACATCTTCAGATTCTGGGTCAGATTGGACTTCCTCCTCCAACACCACAGCCTCTACTGGATTCACAGTCTGACACAAACACATGCATAACGGATCAAATTCATTCGTTATCCCTGATGATGTGGTATGCAGTCTTGATTTCGTCGACTAAAACTATGACGAAAAATGTTCGTCGACTACCGTTTTTCACTGATAAAAACTAAATAAAAACTAAGCTATGGTGACTAAAACTAAGACTAAATATATTGACAATTTCGTCAACAAATAAAAACTGGACTAAAATGTTAGAGAGAGACTAGTGGAGAAGAGATCCAGTAGAACTAAAAGACAAGTCATGATTTTATGGTTGGTTGTGCTAGGGTGTGCATGCTGAAAATAGCAGATCTGCTATTTTCAGCATGCAACCAAGTGTAAAATCAGGCATTACGACGCCATCAAGGCACCGACAAAATACATTTTTGTCGACTAAATCAATTGACGTCAAATTTTGTTGACTACAATCTTGATGATATTTAGTCAACTAAAACTAGACTAACAGTAAAACATCTCAGATGACTAAAATATGACTAAAACTAAATGGAATTTTATTCAAGAGACTATGACTAAAACTGAATAAAAATGTGTGTGTGTGTATATTACCTGTTCATTATTGTCTTGGTGTATGTGGTGTGCTGGCGGCTGCTCTACTAAGACAGCCGCCCCCTGCTTCTCCTGTCCCACGTCGTCCGCTATGTGTGATGATGCCCATTCTTCCGCCGCCTGGATGAAAGCACAATTTTACAAACCGTCAGACACGAGCACAATATATACCAGAACCACAGATACTTTCAAGAGTAACAAATAAATTACAGTAGGTCGAGTTTCTAGAAACCCAAGGTCGACTTTAATCCGAAGATAATAGGCGATTTAGTTTAACATTTAAATAACTGTTCAAAGGAGCAAGACGGTCCAGTTGGGTTAGAAGTCACACGATATGTAGTTTAACATTTAAAGAATATTTAGTTTAACATTTAAATAACTGTTCAAAGGAGCAGTTGGGTTAGAAGTCACGAGAGGAGATCAAGTACTTCAGGAAACACAAGAAGCCCACATACAGCGCACACCTCGACACAGATGCAGGGCATTGAGTTTGCATCTCAAGTTGTGAAATGGCCTCTTGTTGACTGATGGAGGGAAGAGACAAAGGCAGCGCTATTGTAACACTGACAGACTGACATGGCCCGTTCAATCACCCTGGAGCACCCGTTTGCTGCTGGTCCACAGACAATGAGCCCCCTTCATGTGTGCACACACACACACCTATGCATACACATACATATAGAGGGACCCCATTCATGTAAACTGAGGGGTCTAAACCCCAATTATTTCTAAGGCTACATCAACACTAATACGCTTTCATTTTAAAATGCTTTTTGCTACATTCATGACACTCCCCACCCGTCAAGTTCATCCATGTCATTCTTCTGCAGCTCGGCGTGTCATCCATCTAAAGCCGCGTTCACACTGGCATCTACAAAAGCTGCAAAACGACCAAGCGTCACCAGCTACACTGCTGCCGAGTCGCCTTTGAAGTGTTGCGCAACATACTCATTGACATCATCCAGCGTACGTTCCGACGGGTGGGTAAATAAAAGGAAAATATAAAGGCTTGGGTTGAAGAGAACAGGGAACTGGCTGACAGCAAGGAGGAATATTTGCCCCCCATTACAAGCAGGAATTGAAACACTTCCTATATCGGGTACACCGACGCGCTCCTCCAGGCTTTTATTTTTTTAGCAAAACGAAACAATAAAAGCCTGGAGATCGAGGCTATTGAAGCGCTGAAAAGAGTTGAGGCCAGCTCAACTTCTTTGTAGCGGGCGTCAAAAGCTGCAAATGTCGGCCACCAGTCTGTATCTTCATGTAACGTCCAGTGGAAAGAGTCTGCAAAATGCAGTCAAATATGTTGACATTAACCTCTCCAACATGGTACTGTCTGGTAGTGAGCTTGAATTGCATCCAGGGGTGTTGCCATTCATGTCTTGGCCTATGTGGTCTCATGCCTATCTGTTCTGAGCCACTATAGGGGATTAACCACCACTTAACTAAAGACGAGCTCTGGCCTAGTATCAGCTCCACCCTCCCTTCAAGGCCTTAATTTGCTTAGCTTGGGAACAGAGACCCATAGACGGGCTGAGGTGGCTATGTTTCCTGCGTCAGTCAGCCAGTAAGGCTGTGAAAAGCCCAGAGGAATGACTAGAGAGAGAGCAGGGAGAACTCCATGAACCGTGATCCCACAGAGCTGACTATGACCTACAGTATACTGCCACCGCCGGAATCACTCTCTGACGCTTTTTCTGGCTTGCCGTTGTAATTGTGTACATTAGCTCTGTGATTTTCTAATGTGTATGTTGTGTAAAAAAAAAAGAAGGTATTCTTGTGCTGGGGAGAACTGTCACAATTATTACATAATAGCCTAATCACAATTATTTGAGATAGTCGCAATTATTTTTGCATAATCGTTTCCATGTTGAAAAATGTTCATACATTTTCAACATTTTCCAAAAATAGTAGAAATAGCAGATCAACGAGCTTGTAGATCAGCTATTTCGGCTATATTTACATTTTTTGAAAGTATAAAATTATCAAATATGTGAGTAATTTATTTTTTTATATTTTGAGTACATCTGCCCTGTGCAATTTTTGATTACGAAGCATACAAGGCAAACAGAAATTAAGTTTTTATTCATATGTTCCAATGTTCAATATCAAAAACACAGTTACATTGTTAACTAAAATCGGACTTAATGGTCAACTTAAATGTTGTAATCGTGACAGCCCTAGTGCAGGGAATAATCCCTGGGATATCAGGCACATTTTATTAAAAATGGGCAAACATTTTAAACATTTTCTATTTGTCTGTCATAACAAAAATTACAGTATATAAGAGACAATTATAAGGAATTTCAGGAAAATTCGATTTTTGCCAACAGTGCACTACTCTACATGACAGCCTCTCTGATGTACATGTCAGACTTCACTCATTTTGGTCAGGCTCAATTACTGGAGATGATCAAAGGGAGAGAGAGAGAGACATGTGTCACTCACTACATGTGTTGGTTAGAGTTACAAAGACTTGTGTAACGTTCCACACACACACACACACACACACACACACCTCCCTCTGCTAACGGAGCAGCTTGCATGACCCCAAATGAATGAATGAATGAATACACACACACACACACACACACACACACACACACACACACACACACACACACACACACACACACACACACACACACACACACACTCTCTCTTCTGGGTCATCATGTCATGACCCTGACACCCGCCCCTTCAGTTATGCTACTCACATGTCACAGGCAACTGACACGGTGATGTTATGAAACCAGGTTGCACACATGTTGCATACATGTCGCATTGTTTGATGGGAAAAAGGTCATGCCATGATGGATATTAAACCCTTTTCATGTCAGACAAGTTGAATTGAGTCTACCCGTCACATTGTGTGATGAGAGTATGACCTATGCCAGCTGACGTATAGACGAATCCACAGACGCGCTGCCTGTAGCTGCCTGTAGGCGGCCATTGCTGCGGTGTCGCGTCTGCGGAGCGCTGACACTGCAGCAATGGCTGCGCGCCATACCAGGGAAACGTTTTACCTTGAGAAACAAGAGAACATTTGGACCCAGTCTTTGCTTGCCAGACGAGGTCAACATGGATTTTGTTGGTGTCGGGCCTCTTATCTCCATATATTGTAACTTTTTTTTTTTTCCATAAATTAACACCCTACTTGATCATACTACAGCGTCACTCATAAGTATCAAAAGTAGCAGATCTACAAGCTTGAAACGGGGCATGAAGCGACGCGTTTTGAGCCTGTAGATCTGCTACTTTTGAATTTGAATCCTGAACATTTTTGAACATTTGAGGTTTCCACCCGACAGACGATTTGCAATTCTCGACTGACAAAGTGACACAGCCCACTAGTAGCCACTGCTTGTTGCGCAGCAACTAGGGAAGCTGGGAAGGCAAGTCAACATTACCGGCTGCAAAACCAATTGAAAAATAGGTTGCTGGAAATTTGCGAATTGTGAAATTGTGAATCACGTTGACTATCGTCCCAGCACCAGCCACACTGCACGAAGATGGACCAAATTGCGGACACTGCCAGAACTTCTTACTTGACTTTATTTATTTGGGCGAGACAGTGCACATTGATGAACACAAGAGAGGTGTGATACATACACATGAGCACGTGTGTTAATACGGCGGATTTAGCGAAAGCTTCTTTCCATTCGTATTCCCCAAAGAGCCTACAACACCATGCATAGGCTTGTCTAGTGTGGTATGGTCCTTGACTACGGTATCAAGAAGACTCACCTCAAAACCAACTCACCTCAGAGGTAGGAATACTCACCCCGGAAGACTCACCTCAGAGGTAGGAATACTCACCCCCAAGATTTTCGGGGGGTAGGAACACTCACCCCATGACCTGAGAAAACTCACCTCGGAAGACTCACCTCAGAGGTAGGAATACTCACCCCAATGTTTAAAAAAAGGTAGATCTACCGGCTTGTGAGCTTTCCATTTTCACAGAATGCTTTCATAATGATGTTTAATCCATATCTGGATTAATCCATATCTGGATTAAATTCTTTCTTTGAAGGTATAGAATTAATAAAGTGCTTTAAATAGTGCTTTAAATACAAGGTAGATTTCATCAGAAAAGGTAAAAAGGTAGATCTACCGGCTTGTGAGCTTTCCATTTTCACAGAATGCTTTCATAATGTGAGCTTTCCATTTTCACAGAATGAATGAAAGGTAGATTTCATCAGAAAAGTGAACAAGGAATGCAAATAGCAAATAGCATGGTCATTTGCTATGTGTCTCCAGCTCCACACCTTGCCCCATCCACCTATTAGATATCAAACAATGAATCATTAAGTGGAATGGGATATTAGTGTTAAGTGGTCAACCCCCCTCCTCCCCTTCACTCCTGTGCCCCCATCAAACAAACAAGCAAACAAACAAAGGTAGGAACCCAGAGAAATGAACATTCCAATGTCAATGTATGTTGTTAAATTACATTTAGCTAATTAAAGTGCTTTAAATACAAGGTAGATTTCATCAGAAAAGTGAACATTCCAATGTGTATAATGCAAACAAATACTTACTTAACAAAGAAAAATGAAGAAAAACTCCAGTGAAGGTAAAACACAGGTATAATGTTTTGTTTTCTGTGTGAACACATTTGTGAGAAAAGCTTTTGGTAAGCATTATTGAACTTTAGTTACTTTAGTTACTATTAGATACACATTTCACTATTGTAAGCATTATTGAACTTTAGTTACTATTAGATATACATTTCACTATAGTAAGCATTATTGAACTTTAGTTACTATTAGATATACATTTTACTATTGTAAAACATGCATTAAACACTTTTCCCTATTTTTACCTAGGATATTTAGTTACCTACTACTTTGCTGGTATAAATGATAACAGCATAGAACATTGCATTGCACACATGCATTGTTTGAGAACTTTAGTTTTTAGAAATATTACTTTTGGTACATTTTGATGCCTTACTCTTTGTGTGTGTGTGTGTGTGTGTGTGTGTGTGTGTGTGTGTGTGTGTGTGTGTGTGTGTGTGTGTGTGTGTGTATTTTAAACACAAATATATCATTGAACAACATAATTTGGTAATTCTATACCTTCAAAAACAGAATTTAATCCAGTATGGATTAAACGTGTCTCATTATGAAAGCATTCTGTGAAAAAGGAAAGCTCACAAGCCGGTAGATGTGCCTTTTTTAAACATACAGACTTGGTGTAGAGGGGAAAGGTTAAACCCACCCACAAAACAAAAACTCACTGTACATTACACCATTGAGTTTTTCTGGGTGAGTTTTCCTACCCCCGGGGTGAGTGTTCCTACCCCCGGGGTGAGTGTTCCGAGGTGAGTTTTCTCAGGTCCTGAGGTGAGTTTACCCACCCCCCGGGGTGACTGTTCCTACCCCCGAGGTGAGTATTCCTTTTTCAGTTGAGGTGAGTTTGTCTTGAGGTGAGTCTTCTTGTATTCCTTGACCATACCACACTCAATGCTTTTACGACAAGCGCTTTTGCCATGACTGGAATTTCTTCTGGGGTGATACTAAGAAGGCCTATATCATACAATGTGTGGTCAACTACCAAATGTTAACAAGGCTGTGTGGGTTTGTATTAGGAATATATAAAGATTGTTTATAAGCTGGTGTTGACTGATATAATGAAGAATTACCTAAGGGCTCCTGGAGTGAGATGGCCAAATTGAATGGAGTCTATTATTACTTATTAATTACGCATATACACACAGACATAGAAGGCAAACAATGTTCCACCCACCCACAAACAATGTTCAACCCACCCACACCCACACACAGTCAGTACTATACATAAACCATACAGTGTGAATACAGGTGTGTGTACAGTACACACACACACACACACACACACACGTACCTTGTGCTGTGTGGATTCCTGCTCCTGGTTTTGGTCACGTGGGTCAACGTCCCCAGCAGACTGACCTGGACCAGAAGAGATCTGCTCTGAACAATGCACATGTTGACTGGGGTACCTGAAAAACACACAGAGAAGGGGGGACATTAGCACGGCACACACACACAGTTAATGAAAAGCACAATTGAAGCTGAAATGAGTGTGCGGGAGCACGCGCAGAATTCCCACAGCGTTAATTAATCTCCGAGGGTAAGAATCGTTAACGAAGCACGAGAGGAGGTGTGTTAGGGTGAATAACATCACAGAGGAGGTGTGTTAGGGTGAATAACATCACAGAGGGGGTGTGTTATCACAGAGGGGGTGTGTTATCACAGAGGGGGTGTGTTAGGGTGAATAACATCACAGAGGGGGTGTGTTATCACAGAGGGGGTGTGTTAGGGTGAATAACATCACAGAGGGGGTGTGTTCGGGTGAATAACATTAGAGGGGGTGTGTTAGGGTGAATAACATTAGAGGGGGTGTGTTAGGGTGAATAACATCACAGCTGGTGGGCGTGAGCCGAAGGTGAGTTAAAATGACATTGATAGATTTGGTTGTGTGGCAGAAACGCGACATTGTGAAACCCACTCTCCATCATGCTAGTTTGTGTGCCCTACTTCAACAACAATAACTAGAAACTAAAGCAGAAAGCCCTCCTCCCCTCAGACAGTACATTGACACTACTATGTGCCTCCCCAATGTATTCAGATCCACTCCTCACTGTGGGGGAGGATGGATGGCTGACAGTGACATGCAGTTCTCCAACACGTAGGAGAGATGCTGGAAGGATGAGCGTGTGTATGGGAGAAAAGAGACACTCCCCTTCTCCCCTGCTTGTTAACTTGTGTAAGACATCTGAGAAAGTCACAGATAGAGTAGTCTCACTAACCAGACTGTTGCCTCCCACAATAGGGTCTATGCACAGCAGCCATATTAGACAGAAATTGGGCCCCTTCCTTGCTTCCTTCACAGGTGTTACCAATGACACTAATGAAGGCTCTGTTCCATTTAGTGTAGCACAGTGGTTCTCAAACTTTTTAATTTCAAGGACCCCCATAACTCTGAGAGCGTACAAATGGAACCAAATGGACCCCGGAGGGTCCATTTGGTTCCATTTGTACGCTTTTTTTGTTCCATTTGTACGCTCTCATATTTCTAGTGAGCCAACATACACATTATCAGCACCCTGACTCTGTTTGACCAGAATGGAACAGAGCCTTCATTAGTATCATCGGTAACACCTGTAAAGGAAGTAAGAAGAGGCCCAATTTTTTCTGCAAAATGGCTGCAGTGCATAGAGCCTACTTTCCTATGCTTCCGTCATACGGTGCGGAGCACGGAAGCTCTGAAAATGATCAAGCGATAAAGCGGATGTGAAGCCTCCTTCCCCGCTTCCGTTTTGTCTTTACAGTCGCGCAAATTTGTCCTAATATAAAATCGATATCATCTAAGCATACATAGCTTGCTGCTAAGCAGAAATGGAAATTCAAAAATAAAATGTAAAGACATGTTTTAATATATTATCGTGAACGGAAATGACGAACAGATGCCAGCTTCCTGTCTCGACTTTTGGGAGGTGTAGTTCCAGACTCGATATAGCATTCGGAGATTGTGGAATACTTTGTCTGGCTACGCGTACCCGAGACTACAGAGAGAGAGAGAGACAGTGGGTGAGAGAAAGACAGAATGAAGAAGGCTGTAAGAGCAAAAATACGAATGAAACTACGTGCCACCCCTCACAAGGGAACCTAAACTTTTTTAAACTTGTTTATTCTGTTATTTCCGTTCCTCACACCTTCTGCCATGTGTCTCGCAGCTTAGTGGTGCTGCACTCTATTGTTGAACCGCTGCTAAAGCCTTCTGTAACTGCTGAGCCACTGTTCTTTCAGTCCAATGCCTGTGTGTGTGTGTGTGTGTGTGTGTGTGTGTGTGTGTGTGTGTGTGTGTGTGTGTGTGTGTGTGTGTGTGTGTGTGTGTGTGTGTGTGTGTGTGTGTGTGTGTGTGTGTGTGTGTGTGTGTGTGTGTGTGTGTGTGTGTGTGTGTGTGTGTGTGTGTGTGTGTGCACACATGTTCTGTAGACAGGTAGAAAGATTACTAGGGACTTTGTTCTAGATGAGAACAAAGCTGGCCCTGGGCTCATCTAGTGCTTGGCATTCAGAGGAGCATCACATGTGCGGTAAACATCAGTGCAGGTTTACCACACACTGATCATGTTGTCAAGGAAGCAGCGATTCAACTGCAGCGTGCCCAGTGTCAAATGTCCCATATGCGAGGAGGAGAGGCCTTTAGTACAAGCTACATTATATCTGTCAGACAATAGGGCTACTGTAACAATGTTTCCCACAAGCTTTGTAAACACAGAGCTATTTGTCCTGTACTATATATCTTTCTCTCCCCCCTCCCTGTTCAAATTTAGAAGTGCAAAAGCCTCTTGGAGAAAAGAAAAGAAACATCAACCACCATCAAGTCCTGTCCTGACATACATACAGTAGTAATAGCAAATTAACAAAGGTGTCCGCTGCTGCACTATGTAACTTTCCTCTTCTACCCCGGATTTGTTTCGGTTTCCTGCGCAAGTGCTGACATGTTGTACCATTGATTGAGCTAATAGAGCCTGCCTGCTTGTTCAGGGGATACATTGATTGACCTTCAGGTCAAAATTCATGTCAGATTGCTGTGTCTAGATGAGACATGACCTTGGCTTTGACACGATCTAAATGTCTCAATAGTAGAGCAGGGAGACCAAATACAACCACCCCAATTGTATAAGTTATATTGTATTAACAGTGTAAATTTAAAAGTGTAATTTACTCATTACGAAAGTTACAGTGCCACTTCAAATAAGTCCAAAATGTAGAAATTAGAGCAAACAGCCCATGCCCAAGGCTCTCTGAGTCTGAATAAAGTTCATAGACATTGTATCTATTACAATGAGACCTGAATTTGAAAACGCTACAGTGTGACCTTCACCTAAATACAGTAATGCAAAAACTAATTCATTAAGACAGAGAGGAGAGAGAGAGATGGAGAAATGGAGCAAAGGGGAGAGGAGACAAGGACAGGAGAGGGGGGGGGGGGGGGCGTCAGAGAGGAAGATAAGGAAACAGAACAGATTGAAATAGTGACACAAGAGGGAGGAGGTACTGTAGGCATAACTGGTTCTGTGTTTATCTTATCGTTGGGGGTAAAGGCTAGAATGACGTGGAGAAGGGAAAGGGGGTCTTCGGTGAGTGTGTGTGAGTGTGAGTGTGTGTGCGAGTGTAATCTGGTGGTAGGGGAGGGCAGAAGAACTGAAATAGATGTAAGGTTTTGTCTGAACTTGCCCAAATTGCCTCGACAGTGACACCCAGCATGTTTGCTTACTCACTAAATGCACTTTGACCTACTTTAGCTCAACCTTTAGCCCCATCCCTCAGTAGATAGCTTTAGGCACATTCAACCTGCCATCCCCAATCCCTATTTTAGGTACGTCAGGTGAAATTTGTAAAGTTCAAATATTTTCAGAGCTCACAGTGCCTCACGTTGTGCTATTTCTGCTGTGCGACACCATTGTACAATGAACTGAAGTATAAATTAGGGCAGCCCCATTAACCCATTAAAACCGGGAGAGCATCCGTGTCGTTTTCGTTGGCAATTCAAAAACAGCTGATTTTTGAAAAATCTTGAAAGAGTGAGAACTAGTGATTTAGAAGGCATTTGTAGAATCGTCCTCAGGTCTTGATGGGTTAAGTGGTATGTAAGTAGTTATTACACTCTGTCACTGGCAGATTGAGTTAAACAGAAAAGATCCAACTTGGAACAGAAAGGCCTCTTTGAGACACACACACACACACACACACACACACACACACACACACACACACTTAGAGCTGGTCAGAATAGGCCCACTGTATGCTTCTTTAGTTTAGTTAGTGTGAGCCAAGTGAGGCCAAGTCAGGATACTCAAACAAGTTTCTTATTCAGATGGATTTCTTATGGATTGCCCACTTCTTTAATGGCTCTCATGTAAACTTTACTGACCACGTGTTTAAATTTGCCTTTGGCCCCACCGTTGTACATTTAGATACAGAGTAGGTACAGTAAACACATGATTAAAACCCCACAAGACACAAATACACAATATAAGCCAACAGCGGTTTCAGGGCAACCTTTTTTGGGCATGTCATTCATTATAGGCAAAAATGTAAAAAACAAAATCTAAAAAAGCAGATCTACTAGCTCACAACGTGTTGCGATGCGACATGTTGCGAGCTTGTAAATCAGTTAACTTTGCGCGACACTATTATACGATGAAGTATACAGTAGGGCTTAAGTGGTTAATCAAAATTATCAATTTAGCCAAATGTATTCACAAACATGGGTAAACATTAGTTCTACTTCTCTGTGGAATGCCCTGACATCATCCATTAAAGGATGTGAATCACTGGCTTCTTTCAAAACTGTCCTGAAAACGAATGTGTCGGGAAACTACATGTGGAGATACTGTAGATCCCCTTTGAAATGAGGGGTCATACAGTACACTGCTGCCGATTTCCCTTTTTCTCCTCTGTAAATACAGCTATTTGTAGTTGTTGATGACCTGTATTAATGTGTTAATATTCTATGCTCTGAGTCTGTTGATGAATTGAATGCATAGGACCACAATGGAAACAACTCCTTTTTGTGTTATCCTTTTATCCCAAGTGTTTTACTGTACCTCCGTGTCGTTTGCATTCCATTCAAAACAATTTGTCGATAAATCAAATAAATTATATTCAAAAAACAAGTTTCTCAATTATTCAATTAATTGATCAAATAATCAAAACATAATCGATGATTGTAGCCCTATACAAAGCCAAAACAACACGCCTGAAGTACAGTAACAGCAGCTGAACAGCAGCTGTTGCCAGCGGCTGTCATCTCCAAAGACAGAGTAAGACCCGCATAGAGGCTGTGCCATACAGACGCCATGTGATCCTGAAACCTGAGCGTTTCACCTTGACTGGACACACATCACTGTCTGAACACAGCCTCACATATATATATGAACATGCATGTCAGCACCATGCTGATGATGGCCCCACTGACTATGCTAATGCACACACACACACACACACACACACACACACACACACACACACACACACACACACGTTAGCAGCAGCCTGTAAAGCGTGTTCCACAAGCAGTCTTTCCATACATTTTCTGTCAAAACAACTTCAACAGTGACACAAGTTAAAAGACAAGACTATACAAGACCACCTACTGTAACACTAGTGTTGATTTTGTCGACTAAAACTATGACGAAAAATGTTCGTCGGCTACCTTTTTACACTGACAAAAACTAAATAAAAACTAAATAAAAACTAAGCTATGATGATTAAAACTAAGACTAAATACTGTATTGACAATTTCGTCAACAAATAAAAACTAGACTAAAATGTTAGAGAGAGACTAGTGGAGAAGAGATCCAGTAGAACTAAAAGACAAGTCATTTTGTTTGGTTGCGCTAGGGTGTGCATGCTGTAAATAGTAGATCTACAAGCCCACAACGCGTCGCAGCACGACGCGTTGTGAGCTTGTAGATCGGCTATTTTCAGCATGCAACCAAGTGTAAAATCAGCCATTATGACGCCATCAAGGCACCACCAACATACATTTTAGTCGACTAAATCAACTGTAGATTTAGTCAAATATAATCTTATGATATTTAGTCGACTAAAACTAGACAAAAACTAAAACATTTCAGGTGACTAAAATATGACTAAAACTAAATGGAATTTGATACAAAAGACTATGACTAAAACTGAATAAAAAATGCTGTCAAAATCAACACTATGTAACTCATCATTAATTTATCACATCCCATTGGCTAGGGGGGTTCTCTGAAATAAATGTTGCAAATGGTACGGAATTGTGAGCGAATGGCTAATGAAGGAGATTGATTTCAACTCACTTCAAGGGAAAGGCTCCCTCAACTCGAGGACAGTCTGGAGAAGTTCATGAATATACTGGGTCTGGGTGCAGATTCGGATAATACGTGTAAAAAAGATACAATCCGCACTCTCTGTATAAGTTTAAGGAGTCTTTTTTAATAATGTTTATGGCGTTTCGGCACGCAGGCCTTCGTCAGTGTTAAGGGGGGCGCATGCTACCATTTTCGGTGATCACCCTCTCACCGCGGTGGTTTGAAAACTACAACGTGACGGCACTGAGCCGCGGTGATAAGCGACTCACCGCTCACCTCAACACATCTCTCTGTTTTTACTAACCAAAATCACCGGACTATGAGCGCCTATAGTATCCAAACCACCGTTTCGGTGGTCACAAACGGTGATAGGGTGACCACCTCATTTGGTAGCATGCAGGGGCCTTTAGTGACTTTGGGAGCTGTTGTTTGTGGGCAAGTCACTGTGTTCTCCGTCAAAACAAGCCTATCAGGGGGGGGTTATAGTGTGTCCTTGGCATTTGGGGTTCGCCTTTAACTTGTTGACCTCAACACCGGCCTGGTGGTATGCTGGCCGGCGGGTGGCGGGGCGCAATGCACACATCAGTGCTAACTATCTCATCTCAGTAGCACATGATCCAAGTATCCATCCCTGCTGATGTTGCAATGCGGGGCAAGTGCCCATATGCTTAACACCTTATAATATACACTCATAATACACATACACTGTCCATAGGGGCTGGACAGTGAGAGAGCGGGCTCCTCCACCGAGGGGAAACCCGAGAGCCAGGCACTGTACAGATATTTGAGGGAGGGGTGGTGGGGGGCGAGGTGTATAGTATGAACCATGGATACTGGCTAAACTTAGAGCCATAGCTTTGAACTATGTACCGTTTCAAATGTCATACAGTATATAGCATGAGGAAGAATGGGGTTTATATATGGTCATAGTGGTAGTGGACTAGTGGTGGTCGGGGGAGGGGGGGTCACTGGCCTAGGAACAGCAAACACTGGTCTCTGATCAGTTCCCATATCCAACATCTAACAGGACCTACAGTATATGGTCCTGCTATGTATGTACAGTATATAGAGTAGAGAAGGGGTCTTCAACAGGGGGTCCGGGACCCCTAAGGGCGGGGGTCCTCAGAGTTACTACAGTAGGGTCCGCCAAATCTTTGTGTGATGGGAAACATTAGCCAAAAATAGCAGTGTGGGCTTGTAGATCTGTTATTTTCGGAGAGTTGGTTGTAGAGGGGAAAAAAGAGAGTCAAGAGTCAAAGAGTCAAGTTGACTAAATATTGAGGGTTTAAAAGGTTAACTATCTGAAAACACAGGGTGGAAATAATTGGCATAACAACGTACTAAATAGGGAGGAAAACGGCGTAAATGTAATGTGATGAGACTGAGGGACGACCATGCAGGAGGCCCTTGCCAGAGGATGTTAGGCTGCATTCCTGGAACTCATGTAGGTTTAAAAGATGGTGGATCCGTGGAATAGCTCGGGGCCAGGCTTTGAAAATGGAAGTTCAAACAGAGGACCAGATCCTTTTCAAACAAACCTCATTTCAAACATTTTAAATAGGGAAAACCGATGCATAGACTACATTTGTATCAACTAAACTTAAAGGAATCAACATGCCACCTGAATGTGGAATCAATGTGTAATATTGCCACTACAAAAATAAGACAAGTCTCAGGCCTATATGGAGAATCTGAACAAAATCCATCTCAACTTGGTGTGAACCGAACTGAACCGATAAGCTAAGGACTTTTTCGGCTACTTTATATTTTTGGACTTTTGCCAATTCCAGATGGCCTTTTTAATACCAAGAGTTGTCATCATCTAACCTGCCGTGGTCAGACTAATACCCAATTCACTCTAGGATTATGGCTAGCCTGGAAACCAGGCAAATCTGCAAATTTGCACAGGAATCATCACTTGTAAACCCTGCTAAAAGACCAATGTGGAGAAAGTTGTTGTATCCCCTCTGCCAGCCTCCTTCAATGGCCCAGTGACACACAGTGTCCCTGTTGTCTCCCCTTCAATCTCTCAGAATATCTCACCACGCTTCACCCCTTCTTCTAGGTCAATCAGAGCTTCACATGAGGTTCCCAATTATTGGGCTCATATTCCTGATGCCCTGATTTGACATATATATTTATATATATACTCCCAGCGGTAAGCAGAGAGTTTTGTTTTGTTGACTTCAGCTGTTGTAGAATTAACACAACATTGAGGTCCCCATTCACTTGAGGTGCAGGAGTTATGGAGTGAAAATGGTTCTGGTCTTAATGGTTAACCCATTAAGACCGGGAACGCATCTGTGTCATTTTTCGATTTCTTTGGCTATTCAAAAATAGCAGATATACAGTACTGTAGATCTGCTGTTTTTGTGTAACTAAAATCTTTGCTTCTGGGGGATTCTACAAATGTCTTCTAAATCCTAACAGTTTTTTGAACAAAAACTTATGTTGCTATATATCAGTGGTTCTCAAACTTTTTCATGTCAAGGACCACCCAAAACGATATGTATTTGGCTGCGGACCCCCATCTCAACATATTTTGTTCCAGGGACCCCCCAGAAGCAAAGATTTTAGTTAAAAATGTTCGCTTAAAAATAAATAATATAATATATATAAGATTTGCACAATTTTTCACCATTTCTCAAAAATAGCAGATATACAAGCTCATAGCGCGGCACTCGGTGCCGCACTATGAGCTTGTATATCCAATCCCATGAATCCAGTTGAGAATAAAACATAGGCAAAATGTAGTAATATCAGGTCCATTGACTTATCAAACATGACCTGTAATCACAAATAGCAGTTCCATTAGAGTGACACAAGGTGATAAGAATGTGATAAGATTTGGCCAATGAATATGTGTGTGATAAGAGTGATAAGAGATTATTTCTGTGTTTAGGGCTACACAATTAACCAAGAAAAATAATGTGATTTTCACAACAAATTAATTTGATCAGTTGTCATCACCATGGCCATACCCTCATCTCCACACCATTACACAAAAGATAATACATTGTGCAACCCATGATCCATCTCCCCATCCATCAGGCTCAGAGGCACAATAAAATCCCTGAAGCCATTACATACCATTTGATGAAAATCTGCCAAAAATCATCATTATCAATAATCATGATTAATATTACTTATTATTAGGCAAAGAATAATCAGGATGATCATTTTAGCCATAAATGCAGTACTTAAGTAGTTGTAGTATTCAAATCCACTCAAACGTTACGTGACCAAAAGAAGACTTTGTTGAGTCTGTAAACTGTGTTTGTTGAGTCTGTTTAACAATGACAAATAACAATTCTATTAGAGAGACAACTGATAAGTATATGATGTCATTCAAGCAATCCAATGAACAGTTAAAGTAACAGCCTATGGTTACAGCATAGCGTATTAATGTAATCCACTGTTCTATCCAGGGTAAGTGCAATACCTGGAACATGTACAGTGTGTGCTTCCTACATTATACATAATTTAAAAAGGAGGCGCGAGTCTCAATTGAACTTCTGCATAAGTTTACAAAGGCCATCGTGAATATCCACCTCTTGCTGTATCTGCATCGGTCATCAATGAACACTCATTAAATCATGGTACAAAGTTTTATAGACTACCTGTGACGTCCTTTCAAGCGGAGGCCCCTAGGTCTACCTATCTATCTGTCAATGCACATTAATGAAACCCACTTTTTTCTTTCCGACTGTAAAGACATTACTAAGTAAAACTCCAGGCAGTGCCTGTTGTACAAACACTTGCACTGCTAGCTCTGCCCTGGAACAGCAACATACAGTAATAGTATATGACTGACATAAATAGGTCACATACTATAGGTGTTTGTGTATGTTTAAGTGCGTAGGTCACACAGAATAAACAGTGACTCCACCGAGAGCTGGAAGCTTCTATAACAATGACAGATAAAGCTCTCTAAAGCATGACTCATGCAAATGAACATCTAACTGCAGCCTGCTCAGTCACAAAGCCTTGTTCAAATGATAAGTATTCAAATGGTGATTCAATTAAGCGGTGGAGCGCAATAAAAGGCACGCAAACGCCTTGTTGTACTGTACTTGGGTGAGCTGCCTACATGGAACACAAAGCCACATCTTTGAAATGAAGTGAAACACAGATTGCCCAACCCCCCTGTGTGTGTGTGTGTGTGTGTGTGTGTGCACCCAGGAATGAATGGGCTAAACTTTAAAGAGCTGAGTGTTGACATTCCTTTTGGACGAAGAATAGGAAGAAGATGGGGTGGTGGTGGGGGTGGTGGGGCTGGTGGTGTTGGATGAGTGGGACGAAAGGAGCCATTTTGCGGGGTAGAAACTTGACCTAGTTCTTCTGAAAGTTATGCAACGCGCTGAGGGGGGATGTGAAGTAGAACCGCAGCGAAGAGGGACAGATGGAAGTTAAGATAATGTAGTAGAGAGCCGAGACCGAGCTCGATATAGACACTGATTTCAAAAAGTGAACGCATCATGTGAGGTATATGTTGATAAACAGGTCAGATAAACCCGTCTAATGAAGGAAATCGTCTCCGTCAGAGTGGAAAACCTCATATGTCCAAAAAGGCTACTTTTAAGGACTCAAATTAAAAAATAGCACAAGTAGCAGATCCACAAGCTCAAGCCTTCGAGCTTGTGGATCTGCTACCGTTGATGGATGCTTTTGTGCGACGCTGTAGTGTGACCAAGTAAGTATAGGGCGTTCATTTACGAAACAACACAAAAAGTTAGATAATGGAGATAGGAGGTTTCTGCCCGACAGCGTCGATATGCCTGAGGGCTTTACTAATGACTCAGCAGACAGCGTGTAATAGCCTTACAACTCCCCTTCTCTCGCTCCATCCATACATCCTTTCCCTTTCACTCACTCCCCCCATCTCTGCTTCCTGTCCCACTCAAGAAGCACATGTCGATTTGCTGGAAATTCTCTCTCTTTCTCCATCTTTCTCAGTCGTACATCCCACTTGAGATGCGAGCCCTGTATCCACTAAAACAGGGGTCTTCAACAGGGCGTCCGGGACCCCTAGGGGGTCCTCAGAGTTACTGCAGGGGGGCCACCAAATCTTTGCGTGATTGGATATTTTCCTTTTACATTAACCACTTGAACCCTATTATCCCTATTCAGAAGAGAACTTAAGCCGAAAATAGCAGATCTACAGAGCGAGGGCGTTGTGAGCTTGTAGATCTGCTATTTTTGGCAAAGAGGTTTGGTGTTGGTCTAAAAAAAAATCTATGAAAATACAATTTTATACAGTATGTAGTGGGGGGTCCCTGCTTCATCTCTCTTTCAGCTGAGCTAGGGGGTCCTTGGGCTGGAAACGTTGAAGACCCCTGCATTGAAATGTCAACAATAATAACTGGTGGTAGACGAGAACACATGGTATGGGTAACAGGCATACAAAAACTATTCTTTGCACTGTCCTGACTCGAACCCATTTTTGCATCAGAGCTTCACATAAGATGCAAGCCAATATCCCCCAGGGGATATTTCCTGTTGGTTTAAGGGGCCTTTCAGTGAGCAGGGAACCGGGAATGATGCTACTACTGTATCAACAGGAATGTACTGTACCAACGGACTGGTACCGCCGGACTCCGGCATGGTCCAGCCAGAGCTGGAGAGAGAAAACAGGATGAGAGGGGGCTTAAGATAAATACTATCAGCAGACATGACTGCCTGGATGGGAGAGAGATGGGCCTCTGATCTCATTTCATTGACAGGATGCTCTGCTGGCAGTGACACAGAGGTTTGTGCCCGCCCGAGGGTCCTTTCTGCCATGATGGACGGTGCATGTGACCATTTGTGCATCTGTCTTGAGTGTGTGTGTGTGCGTGTGTGCGTGTGTGCGTGTGTGTGTGTGTGTGTGTGTGTGTGTGTGTGTGTGTGTGTGTGTGTGTGTGTGTGTGTGTGTGTGTGCGCGCGCTTCAGTCTATCGTATGTGATTATTATTGTATGTATTATTGTGTTATTTTTCAGTCCAACACTGTACAGTCCGTGCATCTGTGAGCACGTACACACACATACAGTCTATATGCATGATGTGAACATTTGTGCGTCTTCCCAGGTGAGTCAAGAGGAGCATAATAAGGCTTTTCCTTTATGAATAATAATGCCGTCCTCCTGTCTCCCCTCCACACATCCAACATATGCGTGTGCTCCCTCACCAGCTCTACCCGTCACTTCCTTCTGGACGTTTGACTCTCATTTCAGGATCTCTTCATCCCTAACCCATTAAGACCTGAGGCGATTCTTACATTTTTTTTCTAAATCTAAACAGTTAAAAAAAAGAAAGAAAAAAAAGAATATTTTTTCAAAAATAGCAGATCTACAAGCTCATAGCGCGGCACTCGGTGCCGCGCTATGAGCTTGTAGATCTGCTATTTTTGAATAGCCAAAGAAATCGAAAGTGACACAGATGCGTTCCAGGTCTTAAAGGGTTAACCCATTCAATACGGGAACGCATACCGTATCCTCTTAGATTTTATTGCTATAACCATTATTTTGTACCTTGGGCTATTAAAAAATAGCAGATCTACAAGCTCATAGCGAGGCACCGAGTGCCGCGCTACGAGCTTGTAGATCTGTAATGTTTTAAGAAAAATCGCGAAGATTTGTGCAAATCTTTGAATATACAGTATTATGTTTTTTAAAGCGATTTTTTTTACTCAAATCTTTGCTTCTGGGGATTCTACAAATGTCTTCTAAATCCTAACAGTTTGTTTAGGTTTTTAACTTATTGCCTGAAATGATATGCATGTGTCCGCGGAAGCAAAGATTTGAGTGAAAAATGTATATACATATTCAAAGATTTGCACACATTTTCACAATGTTTTTCCAAAGATAGCAGATCTACAAGCCCATAGCGCGGCACTCGGTGCCGCGCTATGAGCTTGTAGATCAGCTATTTTTTTAACAGCCAAATAAATCTAAAGTGACACAGATGCGTTCCCGGATTGAATGGGTTAACATGTTCAAATCCTGATGTGAATCTGAAGATTTGCTGGATCCTGATTGGTCCGCAGTCACCTCCTTCATCCCTCTTTGTCTCTCTGTCCTTCAGAGTCCTTCATTAATACTTTTGTCACTGTACTGGATTAACCTGATTAATTAGGATTTCTCTACAGATCCCCTTCTCACACACACACACACACACACGTACCGACTGGGTCTTAACTTTAAGCACAATGCCACCATGCTTCCGTGGCAGCATTCAGATGTCATTACCTGTGAGTCGTGACAGAGAAGATTAGCCCTGGCCTACTTTCTATGACATGCCTCATGCACCCCCCCCCCCCACACACACACACACACACACACACACACACACACACACACACACACACACACTTTGCCTGCCCATGCACACTAAACACCTTAGTGTCCTTTAATTGAGTGTCAAAATGAACCATCTGCCGACTATGGCATCAGATCACTCTCATGGTCAGTGTGCCCAGCATACACTTTAACAGGTTCATTAGTTCCTACTTAAGCCCGACCGATGCCAAATATTTGGGTCCGATGCCGATTCCCAATGTTGTCCTAGACCATTTATCAACAAGCCACGGACCACCATTTGATGAGATTTAGACTCTCAGACCCCAAACTTAGAATATTTTGTTATCGTTGGATAATATTTTGTCCAAATAACAATTATTCTACATTCTCTAATTGTGTTAGACTTCTTGTAAATTAAGTAATGCAGATGCTTAACAATAATGTAACTCTTTGAGAGCGTAAAATGAAACCAAATGGACCCGTAAGGGTCCATTTGGTTTCATTTTACGCTCTCAAGAGTTAAAGATCTACTAAGGGTCCATTTGGTTACCAACTCTGCATCATTTAGCTGGGGACCACCTGGAACCCCCTCAAGGACCACTGGTGGTTCCCGGACCACTGGTTGAGAACCAATGTCCTAGACCAAAGATTACTGATGTTTTGACCAGTATTCTTACCACTGCCCTGATATCAAGATGAAGAGAAAAAGGTGAAGGACAGAAAGAGAGGGACAGAGAGAGAGAAAGCAGTTTCAGAGGATTTCAAAGAAGTGCTGGATGATGTCATCATCGTAGTGGGTAATCATGGTATATGTAGAAAGGTCCTGGCGGTATAATAAATACTGTACTGCTGTGACACAGATGGGAGTCTTGTGATGCCGTCTGTCGAACCACGGATTAAGACACTACAAGGCTGCAATGGCAGCGGATAAAAAAACGCAAGCAAGGGAAAACTTTCCCTTTCTGGGATGAGCCTCATCATGTGCCTAGAGTAAACACATACACACACATACGCGCACGCGCCAAGGCAGATGCCAAATAAATCCAGCTGTTCTCCCATAGCCACGTCCTAAGAATAAATCCTAACATTGGGCAGAGGATCCAGGTTGGACCAGAGCATTGCTTTCCCCTTAGAACAGCCAATCCAAGAGAGACGAGACAAACAGCCAGAAAAGGATATGCATAAGGAGAGAAAAAAAAAACAGTTAACCGATTAAGACCTGAAGCCGATTCTACAAATGTCTTCTAAATCCCAACAGTGTTCTGAAAAAGATTTATGTTTCTATATCAGTGGTGCTCAAACTTTTTCATGTTAAGGACCCCCAGTTATATTTATTTGGCCCGCCGACCCCCCCATCTCAAAATATTTTGTTCCATGGACCCCTAGAAGCAAAGATTCGAGTTAAAAATGTTCGCTTTAAAACAATATATATTCAAAGATTTGCACACATTTTCACGATTTTGCAAAAATAGCAGATCTACAAGCTCGTATCGCGGCACTCGGTGCCGCGCTACGAGCTTGTAGATCTGCTATTTTTGAATAGCCATGGTGTAAAATAATGCTTTTTAGCTCAAATCAAAAAGTGACACAGATGCGTTCCAGGTCTTAATGCTTTAAAGGGAGAGGATCATCCGGGGGGGGGGGGGGCGGGGGGGGGGGGCGCACGTGGGGCAGCCAGGGGTGGAGTGCAGGGCAAGGGCAGTGTGCCACGGCTCGACGCTCTTTGCCCATGAAAAAGTAGGGCAGCACATCGGTGAGGCAGACAAAAACATTCCGCCAGCGTGCTAGTCTAGAGAGGATGGATGGGGGTTGGGGGGACGGCAGCAGAGCCAAAAAGGCTAGCTGCACTATGTGTGTGTTATTTGCCTTGCACAGGGAGGCAGGGAATAACGTAGAGAAGGAGTATGTTCCAAAGCCTAACTGATCCTCCTCGTAATCCCCCTCATTGCTGCATCCTCTCCACAGTCAGGACACGGTTAATACATACTATTTTGAAATACATTACTCTAACACACATAATAATAATGAATTAACACATTAAGAACGGGAAAGCATCTATCATATTAGATTTTAACCATTATCTTATACTTTGGCTATTAAAAAAAAAACAGATATACTAGCTAAGGAGCTTGTAGATCTGCCATTTTTTGAAAAAAATCATGACAATTTGTGCAAATCTTTGAATACATATATTTTTTACGACATTTGTAACTCAAACTTTGCTTCTGGGGGCTTTGCAAATGTCTTCTAAATCCTAAGAGTTTTTTGAAAAAACTTATGTTGCCATTATCAGTGGTTCTCAAACCTTTTCATGTCAATGATACGTATTTGGACCCCCATCTTAAAACATGTTGTTCCAGGGACCCCCAGAAGCACAGATCGGAGTAAAACATGTTCGCATATATATTCAAAGATTTGCACACATTTTCCAAGATTTTTCCAAAAATAGCAGATCTACAAGCTCATAGCGCAGCACTCGGTGCAGCGCTATGAGCTTGTAGATCTGCTATTTTTGAATAGCCAAATAAATCTTAAAAATGACACAGATGCGCTCCCGGTCTTAATGGGTTAATGAGACGGTTATTTTAAGTGAACCAGACAGAATGAGAATACTCGATACTGCACTCTTTAAATGGCTGACACAGACTCGTTCAGCCTTGTTCAGCATGATGTTATCATGTGTACTGCTGTGGTAAGGTGTTAACATCTAAGTGGAGGAGAATTTAAACGGTGGCATCCTCTTTATCAGAACCTTTATCAATGTACCATCATTGTAAACACACTGGCACATGAGCTACGACCTATACTGCTTCCTGACTCTCACTGAGATCAGAGAAGAAGTTTGATTCCTGGGCCCGGCAGACCTTTGCTGCGTGGGCAATCCCCGACTCTCTCCCCACTTCCTGTCAATCTACACTGTTCTACTGAAATGAAGGCAGAAAAGCAAAAAAACAATCTTTAAAAAAAGAAGAAAAGCCTTCTTTTTATAAACTTGATTTTAAGGGTTCATATTTTATGCAAGTTATTTTCTTTGTCGATCAACTTTCCATTCTGTTCCATTTATTCAGTCTTATTTTCTTTTCATTAAAAGCCAATCAGAGTATAGTTGTGTTTTCACATAGAAGGGGCATGGGTGGAATTACCGGGGAAATATAAATGATGGCGGTCTTTCAACAGCAACATTGTCAAAACAATAACATCCAGTTGTCGTTTACATACAATGATACAAAACTGTAACATAGGTACTAGCCCATATAAGCTTACATTACACTGAAGGCACATACAGTACACAATATGCTATGTGCAACTTCACTTCACTGTAGCACAGAATGACAGCTTTTCAGAAGAACAGGCCAAAGTTGTTCACTGAGGCCATCTTCTGGGATGGATGTTTATTCTCTTGCATGGCCCGTGCAGAATGCAAAAGAATGCAAATTCGGAGTCCAACCATGGTGTGTGGTGTTAGAAAAGAACTAATCACACCAGGCTTCAGTTCATCACAGGCAGCTACACTAGATGAGCGCAAACTCAAGTTATGTCTTCAAAATGAGGAGGAATGAACAGTCAAGTCACACTTCAAAACATGTATATTTACATGTACAAACATGTTGTTTTTTTGGCCTTTGTTTGATTGTCTTAATCTTCCAGGATCTGTGTTTTGCAATTCCGGGCCGAGTGTGTGACGCACTCAGCTCACTCACTGCATAGATAGAGTTTACATTAGACCACCTCTCTGTGGTGCAGTTTGAATGAGTCGACACGCCTCACCCTGGAGCGAGCCTTCAACATCACACAGGCCGATTCACCAGGTGACACGCTCTCTGACTCATGTTCTGTGCACTTACTCACAGGAGCAATCACACACACACACACACACACACACACCTAAATGCAGGTCTAGATATCCGTGTGCTCCAGCTCCTGGTTCCTGTTGTTTTTCCACATTCAAAGACCAGAGGTGATGATGGCGTCACCAGCTAATCCCTGCTTGATTAATATCAGATCGGTTCCCACACCGAGAGAGGCAGGGGAGAATAGGCCTCTATGGTAACCGCTACATCTACACAGGCAGATCATTGACTGTACAAAATAAATCCCAGCTTAATACTGTGACACATTGGGCGCAGTCCCTCTTGTTTCATTTAGTGTTTTGATTGATTGATTGAATACTTTATAAGTCAGAAATGTAAACAGCACAAGTCCTGGGGACTTGTTTCCATTGTGGTCCTTGTGTCCTTCTTTTCTTGGATTTTTTGACACAATCACTGTCAACATTTAGATAATTCTAAAAGTAATCTCTTGAGATAATGTGGGGCGGCGTATGTAACTTTGAAATAGTGAGTTGGTTTACTCCCAACAGTACTTAAAGTGATACAAAATCAATAAAGATTTAAACACCAGATAGTGATGTAGAGAGATGATAGCAGAGACAACTTCACAACGAACATCAATATGGACTTTCACTTTGAAAAACTGTGACAAAACCTCGTCAGGAAAGCTTAAGGTTGAATGTCAAAATGATCGCCACGGATTTGCAGACGATTTTGGAAGATGAAGGCTTCACAAATTGAATGGCTTATTGTGTTATGACTTATTACCAGGACATGTGATATCGAGCCAGAAAACGGTATCTGCCAGAATGTACTTGTGAGGTTTTTGTAAACGTTTAGAAATTTGGGATTTTTAATTTGTAGCATCATTTGTCAGGACAGACACCTGTGCTTTTTTCTACTATTGGCTGTTTTTATGCTTATGATCAGGTTATCAAAGGTTATTTTTATTTTTGTATTTATTGTAAGGACATGAGCCTCAGCTATAGACCTAAACTATGCAAATGTACTGTGAATGGAAGTAGGTATAGCCCACATTCAGCCTTTGTTAATGTGACTGAGGAGACACGTGCAGTTTACCAGATCGTAGGACTACGGCTAAGAGGTGGTTAGTGGAAGGAGGACGCAGGGGACAACATGAAGAGCCTATTTCTGGAACTTACACAATCCCACCACATCTCTCCTCACGTCCCCTCTACCCCCTGGCTGCATGCTCTTGAACAGGACATTTGACAATGAGATGAGAATAAGTCAATATAACAAAAGGCATAGAGAGCTGCACCCCCTGAGAGTTTTCAACTTTTTCCAAGGATTTCAATGAATCTGGTTTAAAGCTCTATGGGATTATATTTCAAAATGAATGTTTCCAACTTGAGACCACACTCCCGGGTGATTATTCTTTAGCTGAACCGACGGTGAAATGTATCTAAAAATCTTTATCCTTCCCAGCGTTATATGAATTACATAGATACCGCCAGGGAAACACCCACACGACCTCAGTACGGTGGCGATTCGGTGTGTAAAGCCGTGACAGTGGGAAAACGGACCAGCAGCGCTCTCAGACTCAGGGATGAAAAGAGGCTTGGGAACAACGCCGGGCCCGGACCGCCGCCTCATTGAGAGAGGACCAACAGACCCATTCATGTGTGCTAATGACATTAGATAGAAAAGCCACTCGGCCAGCAGCGTTGTCTGCGGACTGGGACAGACACAGTTAGTGTGGCGTGTATATATACTGTATGCAGGAGTGTAGGGATGGTCTACATGTGCATTCTATGGGCAGAATGCATGCATCAGCAGACACGGGAGGGGAACAAAAACTCATAAAACATTCACGTCCACCTCAGTACAGAGTGTGCCGACGTAACTGATGGCACATTTTGCTGTAAACAGGCTAATGCACACTTGAGTGGCAGGCTACTGCACACATTAGTGGGTGCACTTAGCGCGCTACCAAGGAAACAAATCTACCGCAATGTTCCTCATGAAACTGGCCTAAGTACTATGATATGTATATAGGAGACAGGGCTTGGTGGCTTGACCACCATCGTGCCTTTTGAATGCCAGCTTCCTCAAAAGTCAAAACGTGGTGCAATTAGCTAATAGTACACAATGTTCTGAACAGCATGCGTCCTGCGACAGACCAGCATCCCACGTGCCCGTGTCAGTATGTCACATATGCACGGAAGCACTGTGTAGCAAAACAAAGGGGGAGAGGGACCCTGACAAAGAAGAAGAGAGCAGGGAGTGTAGAAGAGAAGAGAGGTTGGCTGTGCTAGAAAAAAGGTAAACATTCAAGAGAGCAGAGAGCAGCGAGTGAGACAGGGGGAGGGGAGGAAACAGAGCCTTTTCAGAAGGAGAGAGCAGGAATGGAGCCTTTCTCTGGGACAAGGAAGTCAAGAGCAAAGCCAAGTTAACCTTGGCATAATGTAACTTTCTCTTAAACTTTTAACTTAAATTGTAGGCTGGGGAATCTGTACAACTTCTGAAATTACATTTATATATCGGAAACAATTTCCTTAAACAATTTACAACCCAGGCTTCACAGCCATCAGTGTTGTGACTGTAGTTATGTTATTACTATGACTATTATGACTCGTAGCAATAATGCAACCTTGCGATAACTCTGGACATCTTAAAGCACAATATTTACAGCAGAGTTTTTTTCCGATACCAGCACTGGAAATACCTCTGCCTCTTTATCATTATATTATAAAAACGCTGGATCAGGTATCGATCGAAGTCTATGCAGGATCCAATATCTCTTAACTTATCATGTGATGATAGCGCATCAAGCTACAAAAGGCAAACAACACGTGCAGGGCTTGCAGAGTGTAATGTAAAGTTAGTCAGAGTAAGCGGAATGCAATTGTTAAAATGATATTCATTCTCTGTATGTAGTATGCATTTATGTTTTACAAAAGGTTTAACATGAGGCAGCTAAATGTACAGTCGTTCATTAATCACATGCACACACCCACCAGTAAACCTACATTACAGTGCTGCTGACAGAACACTTCACAGTCAGAAAAGCCAACAACAACCTCCTCCACCCATAAAAAAGCTATTCACCTGCACAGTAAACACTGTTATTTTGCATCCGACATCGCCTGAAGCTACTGGCTATAATTCAGCACTCACTCTCGGTCTCTTCAGGTAAACTTAAGTCCCAACCTCTGTTCAAAAAACTACCTCCACTTGATCACACACACACATCTGCTGGGACACTGACTGCACCAGAAAAAGGAAATAAAAGGCACTTTCAGAAAAACAAGACTGCAGTTATAGAGCAGAATACAGACTGCATGCGGACAAACGGTCCACATGCTTTTTAAGGAGTAAATTAATTCTGGATCTCCTGATGAATTGAATGACTGTGCATTTTTTTATAAACACAGAGTATCAACACAAAAATGGATGTCACCAAATAAACAACTAATTTGACTCTTATCCCGTCAGGCCAAATCAAGATGGTTTCCGCCCCTTCTTGCAACATTATCTTGAGGGCACAGAATGGCAGAGGGCAGCGTTTAGTAGTTAGTAATACAATGTCCATCCTTTTTCTTTTTATATATATATTTTTGGGGCTTTTTCTGCCTTTATTTGATAGAATACAAGGACAGGTAGTATTCAAGCTGACAGGACATGGGGAGAGAGAGATGGAGAGTGACAGGCAGCAAAAGGTCGTCGGGATCGGGATTCGAACCAGCGACATGCGGTGCCCGGACCGCTACGCCAGCCATCCGGGCCTACAATGAGCATCCTTGACCTATAGTCCGACCACCACAGCTCAAGCTTTCCGACCGTTTTTTTTCCCACGGGACCCGAGACACCACGGCGCAGGTGGCAAGAAGATATGAAAGGGTTTTGTGTTCACAGAAATGAGGACCTTTACCCCAAAAAGTACTGCTTGTTAAAGCATGGGGAATCAATCAGTATCTATCCGCTAGTCTATTTGCAGAAGGTTTTGTGAAAAATGCCTGTGTAGATATTATCTCCCTTTGGAGAATTGCCATGTCCTCTTCTGCCAAGTCAAGACTAGGTGTGAAGCTTTTTTTTTTTTAGGTCATAGTCTCGTCATGTGTGTCAATTCAACTCACACACTGTAACAAGCTGGATAATCACAATTGTACCTTTTTTTCCCCCATCGCACAGTGTGACTTGGTGGACTCAATTCAACTCACGCAGTCTGACAAGCTGGATAATCACAATTTAACCTTTTTCCCATCGCACAGTGTGACATTTAACCCTTTAAGACCTGGAACGCATCTGTCATTTTCTGATTTGAGATAAAAAGCTTCTTTTTTTTTTTACACAATTTGGCTATTGAAAAATAGCAGATCTACAAGCTCATAGGACGGCACGAGTGCCGCGCTATGAGCTTGTAGATCTGCTATTTTTGAAGAAACTAGAAAATGTGTGCAAATTGATATATTTATATTCTTTTAAAGCAAACATTTTTAACTCAAATATTTGCTTCTGGGGGGGGTCCCTGGAACAAAATATTTTGAGATGGGGGTCCACGGCCAAATACATATCATTTTGGGGGTCCTTGACATGAAAACTTTTGAGCACCACTGATATAGAAACATACGTTTTTTTTTTTTCAGAATACTGTTGGGATTTAGAAGACATTTGTAGAATCGGTCTTCAGGTCTTCAATGGGTTAATGAACGTGCAAGATGGCCACAATCGTGTAGTGTGCAAGCGCCTTTACTCAGGTTATGGGGGCTGTCAATAATATACTGTAGGTACAGGGCAGAGACAGCGAGCCAGACAGCCAGTCATTGGGATCAGTGTGCCTGACCGTCTCCATGGCCAGTGGGCAGGGACAATAGTGAGCTCAACAGTGCCAGTCCAGCTCTGTCTCTGTTGATTAAACCAACCAGAGATGCCAGCCTGCCTTGCAGCACTGAGCCCTGGTCTACTAAAATAACAGCACCACCACCACCACAACACCAATGGACCCACAAGGCTAAGCCTCTATCTTGTGTTAACAAGCCTGCAGAGGGACAGAAAGAGAGAGGCACTTTGTCACAGATGAATTTATAGTCGTTATAGTTTATAGGTTTACAAAGGCCTCACTCACACACATTGGCAGGTGATCTGACCAGTCGTTCACAGTCACACTAATGTCGCTCACACTCACACACACACACACACACACACACACACACACACACACACACACACACACACACACACACACACACACACACACACACACACACACACACACACACACACACAGTTTCATCTGGACCATTTTGATCCCAACAAAATGATTCAGGCCCCAAGAGGATTCACTGACAGACAGTCATTGAAATGTACAACGGTTCACTAAACAAGAGAGGGTACATTTTCAGGGTAGCTTTAGATAAACCCATAAGAGAACAGAGGAAACAAACAACAGGCATCATCACTAATAACTAGTCACCATTGGACAACGCTAGTAATTTGACATGTTGCGACTAAGTACTGTAACACCTTAGGAGTATACCTCTCCTTTCCTTATTTTACCAAAAACAATACTAGTAGAGAGGATATCAATTATTTGTTCAGTCATTCAGTGGCCAGTTTGTGTCAGGGTTATGAGATGACACCATGTAAGAGACTGGCAAAGCAAGAAAAAAAAAAGAGAGAAAGACCAGACCACAAAATTCTATAGAATAGGGAAGAGGGAAATATGATGTCTCTGCAGAGGAAATAATTGTTAGCAGTGTTTAGAAAACAAGCCAAAAGGACTTCCCCTCAGACACAAACTGGGCCATGGATACACTCCAACTCACACACTGTGTGTGTGTGTGTGTGTGTGTGTGTGTGTGTGTGTGTGTGTGTGTGTGTGTGTGTGTGTGTGTGTGTGTGTGTGTGTGTGTGTGTGTGTGTGTGTGTGTGTGTTTAATTCCATGTTTCTCTATGACAAATATATAATTTCCCTCGCAGGTAATATCCAAGTAGAGTACAGATCAGGTATTTTATATGCCGTTTAGACTGCGCCTTGATAGGCCTACATGTTGTTGGCTCACAGCTTGTGTGTTCTTAAATGAGTGTGAGTTTAGAGTACACACACATACACACACAGCACATAGTCAAACAATCTGTGCAGCTTACAGCCACAATGTGTGTTATAGACCACTAATGACTTTGTACTTCAACTTTACTATTCAGCACCACTGAGCCAACACCAGGACACTTGAATATCTGCAACTCGTGAATTAATATCACAGAATTAATGTGACATTATATCGCAGAATTAATGTGAATTCATGTGACATTCATCACATGAATTAATATCACAGACACCATATCTTTTAGACAGAATAAAAAGATCCGCAACACACATGCACACACACACACACACACACACACACACGCGCGCGTACACACTCACGCACGCACACGCCTCAAGGTAGGAATGCAAGTTGATGAATCTGCATGGCCCTGACTGGGACTGAAGTCAGAATGTGACGGTGAAATTAGCAAGAACCAGGCAAATAGAAGGTCTACCAAATACCAAAGATCCACAAAGGATTCTGGTTCTATTCTCTCTTTCACTGGCCATTTTGCTCTTACATATATATTACAGGTATATTGTGCTTTGTTGTACAACGGTGGAATGCAAAAATTGCTAGGCCATAACGTTTATAGTACAGACCGTGTCAGAGAACTGAGGGCAGTTTTACAAAGTGTATAAAATAATCGTTCAATAATCGTAAGCAGCAGAACAGTGAGAGAGACACAGAGGAATTGTGCAATGATGATGAGACAACAAACAAAGGCGGGACAAAAACACGTGTAGGGACACACTATGCCATAAATCACAGCAGACCTATGGAACCGCAGAGCCATAACAGCCAGAGAGCATAGATAGCTGGATGGTATGGATAGCTGAGAGGAAGTAAACAACTGGGGTGTTCTCTTTCCTGTAGGGTAGGGTGGGGGCTGCGCTCAGATCAATCTGTGCATGCTCCTTGTGATCGGACTAGTCAAAAAGGATTGGATAATAACCGACAGGGCTCTTTAGCCGTTCATTTCTACTGCCTTGCCAACCCCCCTATTCACTGCTGGAACAGTGAAACAGTGCGGGGGCCCCTCTCGCTTTCTTTGTCTCTACCCCTCTCTCCCATGATTAATCCTATAATATCCCAGTACAACTCCCAATATCAGAACTTCTGCTCATCAGAAGAAATCAGTGAGAACTGGACATTTGAATGACCACTGCTGCACATGGCGATGAGCACAAGAAAGCTGTGCTTATGCAATACCACTGCAAAATAGGAAGCATTTACGAGGGGGGCGTGACCAAGAGCTGCTTTAACTATGGGGGACCCTCTGCCTTTACAATGCCCTGCTTGACTGCACTGAATCAGAATCTGTCTGGTATGTTCATATACAAGGATTTTTACTTGTGCATTACTAATACATAGAAAGGGGGAACAAACATCTTCAGTTATAATCAAGGACACATACTGTATCAATGACATATTTACAGCCTTGGTTTGTTCACAAGAAAGTTTACTCTCCACGCGTGCACGCGCGCGTGCGTGCGTGAAATGTCAGCAGTATCTGATGCAAGGTCAAAGACCTGAAGCAACTTCAAAGTGGACTTGATTATATAACATATTTTACTAATTCCTCTTGCCTTCTTAATTGATTGGGATTCCTTCTTTGGCTTATGGCTTAAATAGACATTTGAGTGCTGCAAAACACAGCAGGATCATGAGGAGTGATTGCTCAATAGCCGAGGCTGTGCATTCGGAACATGATATAGGAGCAGGGGACATGGGAAGCTAGGCAGGCGGCAGGCCATATAGAGCAAGCTCATCCTAAACATCGGCCAGGAAAAGAAACAGGTTGGGCTGGGTGTTGTCTTACAGGATCACTGTCCATGTATGTGGGCGTACATACGGATCATATCCAAAAACAAACACAGTTGCCAAAAGTCAGTTACACATGCATCTGTCTAACAATACATCTCCTGTGATCAAAACAAAAAACTGCTGGCACAAATATATAATGCAATAATTAGGCAACTGGACAGAATTTCAATACACATGCCGGGTATTGAGGGAACAAATCACCGCAACATTCCAAACATAATGCTCAGAGAAATGTTCTGTTGTCATTGTCACGCTTGATTTATTATGAACCAGTAGTAAGAGAGAGTGATACAGTATCCTCAACTGAGACAGTGGCTGCTGCTGGCAGACAATCACAATCACATTATATCATAATTATTCTAACAAGAGTCTTCAAGTGGCTGACAGATTAATAAACCGTAGCAGAGGGACAGAATGCCCTAACAGGCCTCTTAGCTAGAACACCTGTCCAAATGCAGCAGCAATCACCATCAAGTGTCCAACAAGGAGCCACACCAAGTACCCCGGACAGAGAGAAGTTACAGTACAAGCAATTCACTATCTGGACTGAGAGAAGTATGTTGCAGAGAGAAAACGGCAGACTGTATTAGTGCCATGACACACTCTGGCAGGCATCTAGACAAAAAAAATACAATCTAATGGACTGGAAGATGTATGCATTGATGTGCCGTGACTGACCTGTCACTCTTGGTTCAATAAAACCCTAAAGTCCAGTTTATAGACGACATACACAGAAATTACCGTTCACATGCGCAAGGCATCTTTATTGACAAACAAGGGAGATTCCCTCTATACTATGTGAATAAAAGAACAGCAAATTAATGATATTAAAACAATACGACCTGATATATCACGAAGGCAATTCGCTCCACATCTAGGTCTGCATGCAAACAAGCGTTCGGTTGAGCGCTTGGAGAATTCTGAAGTCCTTATCTATTACATTCAGTATATCAACGCTGTGGCTGGCACGTTCGGCCTTCTAATTGGAGTACAGCTACTGTGCTCCACACTCTATAAAGTAAAGGTTGACGGCCCAAGGTTCCACAATGGACCATCAACCCCTCCTTGGGTACGAATTTAGTACCCACAACACCTAAATGTGAACAGTATTTTATAGTAATTACTTTATAGCATAACATATTGCATGTTTAAAAAATCAGGTCCCATTTTTTTCTTTTTTGAGTCATGTGAGCCGAGGAAAACCCTTTTCTTTGAAGGGGAAACTCTGAACTAAGCTGGGGCAGTCCCAAACCTACCATCTGGACATGAGCTCTTATTGGGGACAATTACAGTACATCATTTGCTTCCAACAAGTGTATAGCTAAACTTAGGTTCCCTCAGTGGGGCACTCCCACTGAGTTTTCCTTTACAAGCAACTGTTCTAAAGTGTGTAATATTATTTTTTTTTATTTTTCTTTGTGCATTTTGGTTTCTTCATTTTTTTTTTAAATTTTTTTTTTTTTTTCTTTGTGCATTTTGGTTTCTTCATTTTTTATTTTTTTTTGCATTGTGGTTTCTTCTTCTCCAATTCCTCCGGTTGAGGTGGTCACTTTTCCGAGCCCGGAGGAGGTTCCGACAGAGTCCAAGACTAGGCCCCCCCCCCCCGTATTATACACAGGGGCTCAAACCCCAAGCGCCAGTCAGATCCGTACCCTCCTTGAGGTCAAAAGTCGGGGCGTAGATATCGTGCAGGGGTGTTCTTCGTCAAGTTCAGCATGGGGGCCCAGGTGGCAATATAATGTTTATGTGGTGTGATTGTGAGAGTGTGTGTAGTTGTTGATTGGGGAGAGGGCCATATATTTATATACATACCCATGCATGGCAAGACATCACATAAGTATATATATATAAAAAAAATGTAAACCATATATCTATATAGATATCTATGCATGGCGATACATAACATAAATATTTATATATAAAAAAATGTAAAAATGTAAACCATATATCTATATAGATATCTATGCATGGCGATACATAACATAAATATTTATATATAAAAAAATGTAAACATACTATAACCCTCCTTGACCTGCCACCCGGCAGGGCACACAGCATAGGAATGTGCAGAGGCCAGGATGCCACCCTCCTTTACCTTGACAAAATGGAATCGGAAACACAACAAAACACCTTTCCTGTGCCTTTTGCACAGGTCAATTGACCTCATTCTCGGGCTGTACAAAATTGTACAATTCTCTTCTGCAACCAATGACCTGTTTCAGAGAAATGGAAGGTTAATGACAGCAGAAGTGTATAAGTCTCTCCTGCAAGCAGTCGACCTGCTTTAGAGAAATGGAAGGTTAACCACAACATAACCAACCTTAATCACACCTTGGTCAATCAGTGTTATCATGGCAATAGGAATAAAAGTTAGGTCAATGATCAGCAAAGTAATTGGATATATTTTGCGCCACAATCGATGATGTAAAGTATGACCTCTTTTGAAGATAGTGTAGGTTTCAGCCAGTCCACCGCAACTGGCAACAAACTGCAAAGCAAATGTCAGGCAATTATACTATACATTTGCTATCCACTCTGCAACCAACACCCGGCATGTTCTCATAATGTACCCCAAACGCACTGACCATTACCATACCAGGGAGATATTCTGAGCAGCACACACACACACACACACACACACACACACACACACACACACACACACATAGTTTCGCTTTCGGTTAAACACAACAAAATAGCATGACAGAAGCCAACACGTACACCACCCCGAAGTGTGCACCCTTCAGAGGCCATGGACCGTGCAGCTACTGTCTGTAGTCATAAATGTTCTGCCAAGCATCACCCAACGTGCTCGTGAGCCTCTCGACAACACAGCCTAACTCAAGTGCAACAGAAATCAACTACCTTTCAATTCACGTAACTAATTTAGATAAGCATTTCACTTAAGTCCTGCATACTTTTAGTTTAATTTTGAAACAACAAAAAAAATTGATTGTGGCATTCTATTTCACTACACATTCCAACAGTTTGTCACTTGTCACTGGACCTCCCTTAACAGGGTTGTTTTTTTCACTTATTACATTACTGAAGTAATCTCGGTCCATGACGTCTAATTAACACTGCCTCAGCTGTACTATTCACTTACTATAAATATGTTATAATTTAATCTTCTGACACTACCCACTAATCAAAGTTGGGATACATTTTTTGTCATATAGTTGTGTAATTTCATAACAGACCGAATTGTGTTATAGATAACGATACGGCCAAGCATTGATAGCTCTGGTGTGCGTGTCTCTATTGTCACTTATAAACATAAATCGTGTTGTGTCCTCTCCAGATCGATAGAAATGTATGTGTTTGCACATGTCGAGGCCATAACAACAGAGAGCAGGCAAGAGGTCAACCCCAGCTGCGTATATTCCACTGGCTGAAGAGACGAGAGGTCATGTGTCCGTGACCATAGAATAGTAGTGAACTGATGTAAAGTCTCTGAAACGTTCAAAGTCTGAGCAACCCAAGCTTCCCCAAGGCTGGATGTCTGTTCCCCATAGGTGGCATCAGAAGTGAGTTTCATACACGTATCAGCTTGTATCTATTGCTGGCCCTCTACGTCATGTCTAGAACGATGGTTTAAGTTTGTGGTGTTTCACTTGTAGCACATAGTACAGTTCCATGTTCCATCAGGTCATAGCTGGAAGTGAACCTCTGCCATTCATGTTGCAAGTTAGCGTCGAATGTGGAATCAATACATCTCTAACTTCTGTGAAGGTCCATTTTGGGAATATGGCACTTATATTAATGTGTGGAATGCCTACAGGCACTGTGTCTGTGGCACTTGAATGTAATTTGATAGTGCAGTCTGTGTGGCAAATCGGTGAAACGTGGCAAATGTGATGTCAGTAAGGCCTCTGTTCTGCTCTAGGCCTTCATGTGTGCGTGCTATCTGTGTTTGGTCTATAACAACCAATGTTTTATGATCACCGCACTCCAAAATGTCACTCTCCACTGTAAGTTAAGCAGCTTGGCCGTGCCAATGAAACAAGGAATTAAGAGTTCAATGTATAAGCGTTTTGGCTTTCTGCCCTCTTACATTCTTGAAATTATCCACTTCACTTAGTGGAAGCTATACTGTTTTCTTTATTTGTGCAGAATTTTCTGAAGAAACTAATTTATTTGAACGTCATATTTCTCTCCTCGCCTTTTTTTTTTTTCTTTTCTCAGAATAACTGACTCCAATCTTCTAATCTTACGGGTTACAGTCCCTAGTTAGCTGTTTCACCCAATCAAGAGCATCAACGTTGCCATGTGGAGGTACTCTCCTGCAAGCACAGGTCCAGCATTCTAAATTTGCAATGAGTCCTAAATATCCAAGGTTCCCAGTAATTATACTGGAGTAGATGTACAACATTGGCCTCTGAAATGTAGTCGAGTATAAGTAAAAGTATTGACAACTGGAACTACTCTAGTGCAGTACAAATGGAAAACCTCAAATGTACTCAAGTAGGACACTTGAGTAGATGTACTTTGTGACCTTCCAACACTGAGCCCCATGTGTTATCTTCCTTGTTTGCATTCCTAAATAGAACAAAATCACTAAACAAAAGTGCTCACGGAGCAGACCACACTCACTTACATGTACTTGGGTCAAAGTACCAAAAACAAACGCTGGTATCAGAGTGGAGTGAAAACCCACAGTTAGAAAAGTAAAATAAGCAGCCTGTCCCCGATCACAATTTCTCATACCTGACATGCACAATTTCCCCCTGAAAATAGCAGATCTACAAGCTCGAAGTGCGCCAGATGGAAGGGCTGGTGAGCTTGTAGATCGGCAATTTCCAAATGGCTGAGCTGTATGCATGGCTGCCTTTTGTAATTCATTGACTGTGTTCTCCTATTTTTTTTACTTTGAAAGTACTGGTCAACCTGCCGTTGGATAACTGCAGTATGTAAATTCTCAGGGGTACCTGCTTCAATATAACTCAAATATTTTAATTCAGGAAAAAAACAGTAGCAGGTGTCAAGGATGTACCTTACGTGAATGTGGGGTATTACTAAGTTTCTTTCTCTCTCTCACTCCCCCTGGAAAATATTCCCCTAGTGTCTCCTACGTCCTCAGGCCTTCACACCGTTCACTCAGAAGTAAATCACTGTGCTCCATTGAGTCAGACTCAAAATGGTACAAAGCCATGCACTTGTGAATGCACCATAGTAACCAGAATCAGAAGTCACTTAAGCAGAACTATATGATTTGTGTCCAACCCAATTACATATATGGACCCAGGAACGGCACGCGATCGAGGGGCATATATGAAATAAGTTGAACCACGGTCCTAATAAATAGAGTGGGTGCGCCTGTCATTCATACTCTCACAATTCCTAATGCATTCACCTCTAACACTTACCCCGAAGTGGGACACACATTCAGCTGCAGCAGTCACACGGTCAGTCACACTGGTCAGGCGTTCTACAGCAGCACACCTCCTGCTTACAGTCACTTAAGTCCTTCAGACCTCCCCACCGGGGTGCAGTCCCAGGCTAGACCCCTTTCCACTTGAGGTCTACACCCAGGTCACCCTGGATAGAGAGTTCAAGTCTCCTGCTTCCCGGCGTCTTCTTTTCAAAGCCCACCGATCACAGGAGCATCACTCGCTTACATGACTGTTGCACTACGGCGGTCGCTTTGAGCTTGTGATGGCCTGACTGTACATTGAGCCGGAAGCAGCGACCACACGTCTCCTGTCGGGGAGTACGCCATGGTTTTAATGCTTTTTGCGATCCGACCGGCGGGTGACCCAGTCGATAGCGATCCCTTACCCGTTGGCGTGGTTGGCGCCCCAGGCAGGAAACCGACGGTCTTGTCCTGGCCCCGCTTGGCTACGGGAACCAGAATATTAACCGTTTTCACCCGCCTTGCCTGTAACCGGTGAGTCTCGCAGCTCCCGTCCGGTTAGGTGTGGACTGTCATCCACGCACCATGTGCTGCCAACCCTAGGAGAGAGCGGCAGTCGGCACATCGACTAGACGGTTCCACAGCAGGATGTTGATTCATCCTTGACAGAACACGGGGGCCCTTCAGTCCTCTCCCCAGCACTATATGTTGTCTTTAACGTGCTCTGGGAGCCTTGCGACCCCGCTGCCGCCTGTTGTATCCAAGGGATTGGGGAGCCTACCCCCTAACCTCAGATACAAACATGTACACTTAACAATGACAGAAGGTATCTGTTCTTGACCAATTCCGCACCTTCAGCCTACACGTCTCTGACGTCAAAACATACATATAAAGACAAACTCCTTAAAAAACAAACAAACAAACAGGACTTACAGAGGCCTTCATTCATTCGGATGACATACATATAGGGACAACATACAAGACACACTGTAGTACCATTTAGGGGTCTTCCCTAGGCTGCAGGCCAGCCTTTCAACGTCAAAACACAGTGTATCGTTTTTGTCAAGACCGCACTGTCAGTCTAAGTGTTTAGTTTTTGTCAAGACTGCACTACCAGTCTAAACCTTCTCGGTCGGACGTTGAAGCACAGTGTATAGTTTTAGTTTTTGTCAAGACTGCACTGTCAGTCTAGACCTTTCGGTCATAGTGTATATATTTTTTTTTCAAGACTGCACTAATAGTCTAAACCGGTCGCAGTGTTCGTTTTTTTTCAAGACTGTCACTGTCAGTCTAGACCTTCTCGGTCGGACGTCGCTACATACAAGACACAGTGTATCGTTTTTGTCAAGACCGCACTGTCAGTCTAAGTGTTTAGTTTTTGTCAAGACTGCACTACCAGTCTAAACCTTTTCGGTCGGACGTCGGAACATACAAGACAAAACATACAAGACGAAACATACAAGATACATTTAGGCTAGGTGCTATCTTTTCCCATGAACCCGGCGTAGTTTGCGATTTAGAGAGCCGTGCAAAGGCAGCTAGTGTAGTGTCTCATAGAAGTACAGAATGGTGTCTATAGAAATATAGAATACAGAGAGACAATGTATTGTCTCAGTAAACTATAGGATCATAGAATACAGAGAGACAGATGCTGGGAGGGTCGACTCGGTCCACCCAGCCACTAACGGGACATCATGGGGTATAGGAAGTACAGAGCCTAAGTATTAATACACAAAGGTCATTCAATCTGCTGTTCAGTGGTGACTTCACATGCATGCAATCATATTTACACATTCACTTAACAATTGACCTAAATTTGGTATAATACAATTCACATATAGCACCGCGTGTACCCTTCCTGGGGCCCCAAGGAATTGTAGCACATAGTGTATGGGCGAATTGTTGTTTGGATCTTATGGATCCAGCGGTCGTCTGGACTGGACAGGGTCACGGTCGGGGTCACCAGCTGATGTGCCGTGACTGACCTGTCACTCTTGGTTCAATAAAACCCTAAAGTCCAGTTTATAGACGACATACACAGAAATTACCGTTCACATGCGCAAGGCATCTTTATTGACAAACAAGGGAGATTCCCTCTATACTATGTGAATAAAAGAACAGCAAATTAATGATATTAAAACAATACGACCTGATATATCACGAAGGCAATTCGCTCCACATCTAGGTCTGCATGCAAACAAGCGTTCGGTTGAGCGCTTGGAGAATTCTGAAGTCCTTATCTATTACATTCAGTATATCAACGCTGTGGCTGGCACGTTCGGCCTTCTAATTGGAGTACAGCTACTGTGCTCCACACTCTATAAAGTAAAGGTTGACGGCCCAAGGTTCCACAATGGACCATCAGCATGCATGTGGTAGATGGCAGACCTTTAACCCATTCAATCCGGGAACACATCTCTGTCATTTTAGGTGTCTTTGGCTATTCAAAAATGTCTCTTCTATAGGCCTCCCGGTCAACACTCTAAAACTGATGCAGAAACTCTCAGAGCCTGTACTGGAGGCAACAGCCCGATGAAGGTCAGAGCGATCAAAACGTTGTATCTGCATTCGACTATTTTGCTCCAAGTGAAGACAGTGTGCGGGACAACCCCTTGTTTTGCTCTTCTCAAGACCTTTCATTTTTGAAAGTCAACATGGGAATGTCCATGTTCACACAAACAAATCTTTGTAATGTTCTGCATCATCTTGTACAGCGCCTTTACCCAAAGCACTTTACAATGTGACAGACACACACACACACACACACACCTCATTGGGAGCAGTTAGTTAGTGGCTCAGTGCCCTGCTTTAGGACACTTCGACAAGAAGCCAGGTGGAGCTGTGGATCAAACCAGGGAACCTTCCGGTTCTTAGACGGCCGCTCTACTTCCAGAGCCACTGTCACACCCTTCACAGGTACACCCACACATTGTGCACGTGTCCAGACACTCAAAACAGTGTTTCTGATGTGAACAGGCCAGGCTTAATGTATACACAGTCAGAGCCCTGTTATTGGCTCTGTGACCAGTGGAACATTACCTACACAAACAGTACATACTGCCGTGCCCCCTGCAACATAAAGACCCAGCTGGTTACTGAGTGACCAGAGGAGCCTCGCTCTAACATATAGAGGACAAGAGTCCATGCTGCTATTTCTGAGCAGAGGTCGTCCGATTATGGATTTTTCAACACATTTTTCTCTCTCTCTCTCAAAGATTCTGATAATATCCATAATTAATGTACAGAAATCTGCAGGCTAAAAGTCAACTGATTCCTTTGCCTGTGCGCTCTTATTAACTATTTAAAGAGTAGTGCTTGAAATGTTTCTGCATTCAAAATACTTTTTCTATTACACAAGATAATTAGCATCCTCTTCAACAATGTGCATAGTATAGTTATCTATTTTGATACGATCAGCAGAATGCCCAGGGAAAGTGTTACCAGGTAACTCAAACATTCCTCTCTTGTTGCCAGGTGAATCATGACGACAGCCCCACGCTCCCTTGCCTCCAGCCCCCTTCTATAGGCCTCCCGGTCAACACTTTAAAACTGATGCAGAAACTCTCAGTGGAGATGGCTGCATTGATCCCCATGTTTCCTACACCTACAGTATCAGATCCTTCTGGGGAGGAGGTGTGAGAGAGTTGGCACCGGGGCGTGAGAAGGTTAACGGCACGCTAAAAATGACTTTACATTAGTAATGAAGTCTATGCATGTTTGTGCCTGGTCATTAGTTTGGCTGTGGGAAAGTGAAAACGTGTACCAGCATAGCAAACAACTGACCACTGTTCTCTACTCTCTGTCCGTCTGGCAACGGTGTAACCTTCTCATCATAGCAGTGAACAGTGATTGATGAAGCCGGTCTCACCACGACAGGGCCCAACAACGAAGAAGATTTCAGTAAAGCATTGATTTATAGTAAGTATACTAGTCACATAAGATTATTAGTTATTTCACTGAATGCAAACCGAAGTTGATTCAACTTCTCTAGCTACGCATGAATCTATATACGTTCACTTTTCTGGGACAGTGAGCAGTTCCTTTTTCTCCTGAATTTAGTCGTTATTCCAATGAATTCCTCCCCACACACATTTCTGTGTTGTGTCACTGCTGTTGCATCCTACTGACTCGCCTCACCTGCCAGCGAGGAGGAGCCCCCACCGAGAGGACATAGAGCCTTCGTACTACTCCTCCCGCCCAACACTCCCCGTGGACAGGTGCCGCCCCCAGCCCATAGGAGTACATGTAATGCCAATATCACCCTGAGCCTCCCCGCCCGGCTTCCCTCCCCTGAACACGGGCCAATTGTGTTGGCATAGACGCCAAACAAAGTACCACGGTGGATCCGAACCCACAACCTCTGTGGTGGTTCGGCAGGGACTTTACGACTGCGCCACCCGAGCACCTAGTTCCCTGTTCCTGCTTGGCTGCCATTCCATTACTGATGTCTTTGTGTATTCCCCTTCCTTGTTCAGACACAGACCAGGCACAGACGGCCTGTACTGCTGTGTGGAGGCACTTAACCCCTTAAATGCCCGCTTGGTTCAAGTTGGTTGACACAGAAACTCTGACCTATACTCATGCTAGGATGCAGAATGAAACAAAGCTGGCAAAAAAAGGAGGTTAATGCTACATTTTAAAATGCATAAATATGCAGGGCCCAACATTAACACCAGCCCAGCACTAATGCGGGTAAATATTTCATTTGGCATGTGTGTTTTACGCAAAACAAAATATCAGCATTGACGGTTCAGTATTTAAAAGAATATAGGCCTTGGTGGGTCATGGCATGGACACTTTTTTGCAATGCAATATCAGCATCTTTGGCTCAGCGTGAGTAAGATTTGGAACCAAATATCAGCGTTAGTGGGTCATACAGCACAGAAGTGAAGATCTGATGTTTTCATCAACATACCGGTAAAGCAAGTTAACTTTTAGACTTACGTTACTTAATTAACACATAAAACAATATCTCCATTGTAACGCTTCACTTCCTGGACATCTTGAAACTAAGGTACATTTAAACTCTATTTAGGGTTCTTTTTTGTTTAATTTAGACCCTCCCTTTACAATCTGCTCTGACCACTGTCTTTATTCCCACAGTAGTGTGTTTTTAAGCAGAGTAATGTATGATATGCATTTGCAACACAAACTGCAAGCTACAGAAAGTAGAACTGACACACTGTAAAAGCAAATAAATAACAGCTAGTACTGTAGGCTAAATTCCTGAAACTACACATTAAACTGTACATGTCCATATCTGCACAAATGTACAGGGTTTTCACCCAATTGACATGCAAGTAGCACATTGCCTTAGGATACATTCACGGCTAAGCCGTTCTGTCATCTGATCCAAAGAGGAAAATGTCAGCCTACTTTTGGATGATAATTTAGGGCAATCATTATTATTAAATATGTCAATCTTAGTATTCTAAAAAATACAGACTCCAGGTAGGAGTTGCCTGTCAAGAGCCATAAGCAGTTTGACATCCGGCTAACCACTTTAAAGCTGGTGTGCAATTCTCAATATTCTCAATAATTTCAGAAATCACAAAAATATCAGACCTCACCACGCATGCAACGTGTCGTGAGCTTGTAAATCAGCCATTTCCCCCTATTCCCTAGGTCTAGGGCAGGGGTCGACATTATAAATGGCCCTAAATGGCAATTGAAGCCCTTATTGAAGCCCTAAGGGCTTCAATTGCATTGATAAACTTCATCTAGCAGTCTACCAGAGTAGATCTTATCTCAATTGAAACCAATTTACATTTTGGCATAACATTCCAAGACCAACAACATCAGATTCTGCACTTTCCAGTTTTACGTATGGATGAAGACATCACTAACCTAATCCATGTCATAACTCATGATCTACTACATGATATGAATAAGCCATGTCATGACTCATGATTTACTACATGATATGAATATTGGAAAAAGAATAAAGCTGTGAAAAACTTTCAAAGTCTATATACCTGTAGTTAAAAATGAAGGGAAACTAAATCTGCCACTGATAGATGAATAATACACAGAAATGGTGATTTGCTGATAGCTTCAACCTGGAGAGGTAGCTGTAACTGAATCACTGAGCCGGAGAAAGTTAACACATTGCATGTCCTTTTTTTATTCCAGAGTCCTCACTAACTCTATTGTTATGTATGTCAGTGGCTCCTCTTATAGACTTAACAAATTCACGACCACTGACAGCTGTCACCTCTATGAACATGTAGGCATGCTGCTAGTGGAGAACAGGCAATAAGCTGGCCATTTCATGAAACCTATAGATGCATAGTATATTACAATACATGCGTTTACATCCAATAATATGTTTCCATTCAACATATTGCCTATTCCTGTAAAATTATAGCACCTTGACACATATTTTGCTTTAACTTCTACCTGTGAAGTGAGGGTTAGGTTCATATTTCCATACAATACATGTCAGCATACAAGCCAACATTCATTGTATGGATGGACACAAATTCAAAATACAGAATTTTGAGATAACAGAGGTTGCCAGTGAATATATTCAGTAGTTGGTATGATAAGCAACCGTTACAAAAGATATGGCCAAGAAGACAAGAGTTCATGTCAGCCATTCAATACCTACCTTTACTGTTCTTTGGTAAAGCCAGCAATGTTGACAACAACATCTGGCTGGTTACAGTAACTAACAAGTTAACGTTAAACAATGGGTTTTTGAGCGAGGCCAACCCGTTTAAATGACACACATCGATGTGTCCAAAGATGGAAACAACGCAAAAACGACATGACACAAAAAAAAACACACAGTGACAAAAACACTGCTTTAGGTGCTTTTAAAGAGTCATTTCAAACGTCAATGTTGTTGTCATAAACGTAGTGATGAAGATGAAGGGATGTAAAGATGTGATTTTTTTGTTGTATCTTACCAGCACAGGAGAGCTACAATGAGGCACACCAACACAACGCGCAACCTCTTCATTATCTTCCCGCGGGGACCAACATCCTCGCTTCTCTTTCTTCTCTTTCCTACTCTCTCGTTAGCCTTAAACAAACTGCCAACAAGCTTCTTTATGAGCGAAGGGCCTGAGATAATTACTAAAAATATGTTCAAACAGCGAGGGTGTGCCACTTTAACGGAAGAACGGCAGCGGAGGTGTTTTAAATTTCATTGTGCGGAAAACCCTCGCTGCCTCTCGTACTGCTCGGCCGCTTCTGTTCTGTGTGTGTGGATGGACGGCACACTGTTTGGCTAGCGTTAGCACGGCTCCTGCGTCGCGACCAATGGGATCAGGCCTGGAGATGAACCGACCAATGAGGTAGCCCTACGTCACCGATGTTTTCCATACATCGCAGCACCTGCGGAAAGCCCTGGTTCTGTTTTACTGCTCGGTGCTCGGATCCGGTCTAGAGCTAAAGCCTCGTTCCCCAGCCTTACTCATCTGCAAAGAGAAAAGTCTAATAATAATAATGATAATAATAATAATAATAATAATAATAATAATAATAATAATAATAATAATAATAATAATAATAATAATAATAACAATCATAATATTTTATTTTTGTAACGTACTATTTTTATTTATTATATTTGAACCAAATCTCAAAGTGCTACAAAGTAAGAACATTTTTTGGGAAAATAATTAAAAATAATAATAATAATAAAAATCGTGAAATGAATAAAATTCAGATCAATGGTCAACTACACAGCTAAGAAAAAGATCATTTTTAAATCACAAATGCCTACTGTATCCAGTAGTTAAAACACATATAGATGCTGCGTATCCGTATCCATTCCAGACCGGATGTGCAACTTGCAAAGCAAATTGGTTCCTAGTCTATCAATGTTGGAGAGCAGGATGCGTGACGTTTGGACGAAGCCCCGCCTCTTTACCTCTTGTTGTCTCGAGCTGAGCTGGAAGCTGAATGCTGGCAGAACGCGTCATCTATTTTACTGATAGAGGAAATCATTAAACTACTGCAATGATAACTAAATGTTGCTCAACTGACTGACTGATCGTAAATGACCAAATGTTTTCGCTACTGTTGAGTGTTGACACATGTCTTTCCTGTGATAATGATCAAATGATTTGATCAGCTGAGAAGCTGACAGGGATCGAAGGAAGGGAAGAACATTGTGTACTTTTTGGCTTTGACATTGAAATCACACCTCGAATCGTGATCATTGTCATGATTAAAGGCTTTTATCTGAGAAAAACACTGTCTGCTGCCTAAACCCAAATGCTTCCCAAATTATATGCTTCACAGAATTTGTATTTATGTATGACTGTCATACAAAGACATTATCACATTACATTAAAATTATAGTTCTATAATGATTCACAGAATGTGCATGTCTTCAATGTATGATTGTCATACATTATTACGTTACATTATTAAAATAATAGTTATATAATGGTCCCCATCTGTCATAACTCTAGGATGTTTCTTTGAAATAAATAATACCATAATGTAATATTTATATTGCTTATTTTGTCCAATAGTCTTTGATAACGTTAACAAAGTTGACATTATAATGTATTCTTTATTCTTGAAACCTCTTATTATAGATGTAATAAGGAATTATTTTAGATGCGTCTTGTCTTGAGCATGGCATTTGATTTGAGACAACACAACTCCATTTCCCAGGTTTCAATTCGAATAGGCGCCTGTAAAATCTGCCGTGATAGAAGTATTTTCAATCATTTAATACATAATAGACTAACATTATTCCAATAGAATGAACTGAAAATTCGGTTATTTTAAAAACAATTTCGTATTTTTGGAAATAGATTATTTAATGCAAATTATTAAGTTCTAAACGGGCGGGGTCTTTCTCGAATGGATGAGCTGTCCAACAGAAGTGAAGTAGTGTTGCCATGTCCGCTTATTATAAGCCACTTTGGGCTTCTTTTTCTGTAAAGTTGCTTGTAAATATTGGTAGTTGCGTCTGGTTGCGTTTTTTTGGGCTTGTTTCTAAAGTGTGGTTGACCATTTAGGGTTTCTTCCAAATATTTTAATTCATATCTAAATAAGAATTATTAATTAAACCAGTGGTTCATATTGTCATGAAAACGTGTTGTGCCCAGAGGAGCATTTGTGTTGTTAGAATGTTTAAAAAAATTAAAAAAAATCTAATTACTCCACATTTTATTTCATGAGTTTTCGATCTACTGTGAACTTGTAGATCGCCTAGTCGCTTCTTTCGGGTTTGTTTGTTTTCATAGACCCGGTTGCTTATTTGTCTCACACAATCTGGCAACGCTGAACAGAACTGAAGTTTTGACGAACACACACAACACACTCATATCTTCACCACAGCTACACGAGGAAAGCGATCGTCAAACCCCTTTTTGTCTGTTTTAATTCAACTCTCTCCTCTCTCTCCATCGCTAGAGACCCATCCAGTGTTCCACCATGCGGGTGGTCAGGGTGTTTCTAAGTGTACTGTCCCTGCTGATCGTAGCTCTTCTCCCGGAGAGATCCGTGGTCCTGGCCGCCTTCTCGCAGTCTCTGGACAGCGACTTCACTTTCACTTTACCCGCCGGTCGAAAGGAGTGCTTCTACCAGACCATGAAGAAAGACGCGTCCCTGGAGATAGAGTATCAGGTAAGATGTGTGAATGAGTAGTTCAAAATGATCATGTAAGATGTCTGAATGAACAGTCAAAATGATCAGGTAAGATGTGAATGAATAGTTCAAAATGATCAGGTAAGATGTGTCAATGAATAGTCAAAATAATCAGGTAAGATGAGAGTGAATAGTCAAAATGATCAGGTAAGATGTGAATGAATAGTCAAATGATCAGGTAAGATGTGAATGAATAGTTCAAATGATCAGGTAAGATGAGAGTGAATAGTCAAAATAATCAGGTAAGATGTGTGAATGAATAGTCAAAATGATCAGGTAAGATGTGAATGAATAGTCAAAATGATCAGGTAAGATGTGTGAATGAATAGTCAAAATGATCAGGTAAGATGTGAATGAATAGTCAAAATGATCAGGTAAGATGTAAATGAATAGTTCAAAATTATATCCCGCCACATAAGTATTACTACAGTATGAGAATGTAGTGTACAGTCTATAACAACAGCTACTGTATGTCTGTCAGCTCTGACAGTTCATAGCCTTGGATCAAGACTATCATAGATGTATATTATCGAGTCGGACTTTTACTTTTGTATCTGTGATATGCAAATGTCAAAGTCGATAAAATACATCTATGATTAGCCCCATTTAGTACCTCTCCCGAGGGTGAGGTTCCGATTGGAGCTAATCTATGATATGGTTTTGATCCAAGGCTAGACAATTCAATAAGAGTTAATGTTTCAGTATGTGCCTTTATATTCTTATTACTGGTTCATCTGTGCATATCCATTGACTTAGAAACTTTAAGAAACAGGTTATATTACCTGCTTCATTGCCCTCATTGATATAGAAACCTGTTTTGCCTGCCAGGGTGTAACTCATAACTCGTATCATGAATTGTGATATTGATGACGTATGAAAATACTCTATGAATGCCACGCTTGCCATTTGCCTGTACGGAATACTACTGGCCAGTAGTGGGGCATTCTAAGCATATTCTTTTCCCCAAATGTCATTGTTGTGTCTATATGAGGATGGACAAAATCAAGATACCCAGGCCTAACGCTTCAGGCAGGAAGCCTTTATCTGACTGTCTCCTCTCCTCCATAGGCTGTAGGCCTACTGGCTGTTATACAATGTTTTGTAATAAGCTATTGCAGCAATTCACCTCTTAGGACGCAACAGTGAAGAATGCTGGAAATCATGAAAGGCTGGTGCAGTACTCTTTTAACACGCTCTTTCATTTCTGTCACCCGTGTGTGCGCGCGTGTGTGTGTGTGTGTGTGTGTGTGTGTGTGTGTGTGTGTGTGTGTGCGCGTGCGTAAATGTACATGCATGTGCACATGATGTTCACAGGTTTTAGATGGTGCTGGGCTGGATGTAGATTTCTGGATTTCATCTCCCTCTGGTCACGTGCTGTACAACGACTACCGCAAATCAGACGGAGTACACACGTAAGTCACACACATCATCAGAGAGACTATACTTACACACACACACACACACACACACACACACACACACACACACACACACACACACACACACACACACACATTAATCAGACAGCCAGTCACATTCAGCCAAATCTCCCACCCACCCTGCGTTTTCCCTCCAGTGTTGAGACGGAGGATGGGGACTACATGTTCTGCTTTGACAACACGTTCAGCACGTTGTCAGAGAAGATCATCTTCTTTGAGCTGATCCTGGACAACATGGAGGCGGAGGGAGAGGACCCTGAGGACTGGAAAGAATATGTGCATGGGACAGACATGCTGGACATGAAGCTAGAGGACATCATGGTGAGCAGCCTAAGAAGGGGGATTTATACTTACTTGGTTGTGCAAACACGCACAACCAAGTCAAAATCAGGCAGTGGCATCATATTTATGGACCAAGCATTGGTCTCGATTAGGGATGCAACTTACGATAATGTGTTTAATAATCTATTGATTTGACAAAAAAAAACATGTTTCAATTACTCTATGTGAGTGATTTAGATTGATCATTTCACTCCTAGTCTTGACATTGTTGCTTGTCCTCTAAATGTCGTTGATCACATAAATCGACAGTACACCTCTGTGTTCTATCTTTATTCAAATAACTCTTCTGACTCAAGACTGTATCCCAAGTTGCAGGGGAATTGTTAGACCACATGCAGGCAAAGGAGAATGTTGTAAAAATAGACAATGTCATGAACTCTTACCCATTTGAGAGGATCATAGTGCCCTCCTTCGCTCCACCCCCACAAACAGACCTTATTTGTGTCAGATGTCACATGTGTAGTCCAGTGAACTGAACTGTGAGCAGGAAGTACATGAGGCAGACCTAGTAGGGAACGGCGAGTAAGGTGAGTCAGGGTCACTGTCCCTTAAAAAAAAAAGCCACTAAAAGGTCCCACATTCATGGCAGTTGTTTATTCAAAATGCGCTACATAAGAAGAGAATCAGTTATTTGACTAAAATGTAATTATACCACACTGAGTTATGACATTGCATTGCGATTGGTTGAGAGCCATTCTAATGAAATCTCCCAACAACAGCACTCTGAACACATCCATTTTATTTACCTTAATTTACCTGTGACCTTGCAAAGGCTGATGCCAGGCAATTGTTAGTAACAAAGTAGTGATTTCTTCATTTTCTAATTGTAAATATTAATAACTGATGTACTACCGATAATACACTTGAGGCTATTGGCCCTGGTGTTCTGATATTGTGGGCACAAGGCCGTAGACCACAGATCAGTACAGCACACTGCCAGTGCCTACATCTCATAGTTTAGCACTCTCACCTGTACTATTGATAAAACGAAGCACATTTTTCAGCAGAGGATGATGTGGTCTTCTAATGGAAGACAGAATACCTGATTCAGCAGCTTGCTTTGTCACGTCATGCCTGATTTATACTTAGTGCATCGTGTCACGCAACTTAAGCATAAATCAGGCGTCAGATCCGCCCTCAGGGAGACTTTGAAGTGTTTTCATCTGCCACTGCTTTGAATGTTTTACCGCTGGTTAGTTTTGTATAATGTGGGTGGCCACTCCCCTGTCTTAGCTCTGTATTCAAATCCACGTTGACCTCCCATTGTCTCCTCATTGTCAGGATACCATGAACAGCGTGAAGTCCCGCCTGGGGAAGAGTCTGCAGATCCAGACTGTCCTGCGAGCCTTTGAGGCTCGTGACCGGAACATCCAGGAGAGTAACTTTGACCGGGTCAACTGGTGGTCCATCACCAACCTGGTCGTCATGTTGCTGGTGTCTGCGACCCAGGTCTACCTGCTCCGCTCGCTGTTTGAAGACAAAAGTAAAACACGCACGTAACCCACCCCTGTCGATATGGGAAGAGACAGAAAAACAAAACTAACGCACTAGCCTACAAATCATGGGGGGGTGGGGGGGTATTTTTTACTGACCCGGGGGAGTCTCGGCTTGTGACTTTGACCACAAGGACCATAATGTGAACACGTACACACAAATGCACACGTAGAGAATTGGATGCTCATTGTCTAACTTTCTAACTAAGGTATAGAGAACGACGGACATTTTGAAGGTCCAAGGTCATCCCTTCTTTCTCTGGTCTGTTGATTCACTGGTGTTAGAGGGACAGTGGGAGACTCTGCCCTGGAGCAGGAACTAACAGTTGTCATTAGATGGCCACCATAGAAAAGGACGGAATGGATGGCCTCCCCAGGTGGAGGGCTGCACCAGCTGTCTGCAAGTCCTTACTAAAATCTAGTCATCATCACGTAAGTATGCTTTAAGTCAGAAGTCACACCACACTTAATAGAAACAGGTTGTGCCAGTCTTACTAGTTATTCCTGAGAACTTAGTTTTATACATTTGCAGAGCAACATATATATTAGACCTTTCTCATTTGTGAAAAGGTCGGGCTGTACATTTTCATTAGATTTGTGAGGGTGTTGATATTTCAGTGCTGCTGATGATGCTGCTGTACAGAAGACGGTTTGCCACTGAGGTCGTGCCGAGGTGATTCAAGCTTTAGCTATGACAATCACTATGTATGAGTGGTGCAACCCAAAGTAGTACATCACTAGTTTACAACTACTAGTTATTTCTTAGAACGTAGTAACAACATTATACATTTTTAATAACAGATTTAGAAATGACTGGTGAAATCCTGCCAAATCATTACCCTATTTGTAACCACACCAAACCTATATCTTAACTTAACCGTGCTAACCGTTACAGTGCCTATCCTTAAAGGGACATTTCACAGATTTTGAACCTAAATCCCATTGTTCTGATGTGAGATTATACAGTAGTGTGGGGAAAATACCCTATGTGTTCTAGGGCATTTACGATCTCCTCACATAAGATCACTAAATCTGTGAAATTCCCCTTTAGCTCAAGTTTATCATATTAAACCAACCCATGCCAAACATAGCTACATTTAAGCAAGTACAATCCATGCCTAAACCTAATATGGGGCTCCTTTTTAGAGTGGCCACCTAGTGGCGACCAGCCACAACCTCAATGCTACTACAGATTAAGAAACTAATTTTATAAATCTTCTTTGCTGCTGTACTTCCTCATAGAAAGTGATATAAGAAATGTATGGTATGAACATTTTTCTAACGGAGCCAAAAAATTACCAACAGGCCAGTGGCCTTATGATGCATGTTTTTATTGGCAGTGACACATAACCTAAGCTAGATGGTAGGTCTTTGCAGCTTTAGTCTTCCAGTCAAAGTGTGGGAGGAGTGACTCTTCTGTCTGTTGCTAGTTGTTACTATGACATTTACCATCATGTGCTATTGAGATGCCTTAGGTTTGAATTTAGTGATTGCGTGTGGCCTTCAAATGAGTCAAATTGCCAAGAAAACACGTTTTTATTCTAGTCACACACAGTAAAATCTTCAGTGTTAATTCATCCATTTCGTAACTCAGAGAGTGTACTCTCAGAGTTAAATGAACACTGAGGATTTTACTGTGCACGCTGCACAGTTATGCCCATGCAGACATGGCAGGTCTTCAGATAAGGGACCATGCTGTTAAAGCTGGAATAGGGGAAAGGGAAATGTGCCATCTCCAAATCTCTGCAAATACTGCCCTACTCTCCTCTGCCATGTTTCATGGGCTTCTGTTGGCTCAAATGGCGACCAGTTTACACCACATCCCAACTCTGGACTGCCCAGCCCCCAGCTGCTGAAAAGGGGGTGTCTGGTTACAGCCACCTTGCCTGTGGAGATGTTGTGCCTGCCTGCCTGTCTCTAGTAGTGACAGTAAATCTATTTTTCCATCTAACCGACAAATGGAAGCTCATTGCCATAACTACGCGGAGGCAAATACACATGCATGATTAATTTGCCGTGGCTTCTAATGCTATTTTTAAATGGCCATTTCTGGAGTATAGATTAACGTTTCCTCTGGTGATCGGGTTGGGTCGACACAAACATGCACAGTACCTTGGCTTTTAGAACAAAATGCATTTGTTGTTTTGATTTATCCTTTATACACTTTCACCTCTAGAGCATGGGTTCTTGTCTCTTTTTTTGTTATGTTTTTTTGCCTGCAACCCAAGATCCAGATCTATTTGTCAGTCTCTCCCTGATGTCCAGCCTAATGGCATGCTGAAGTTCCTGCTGTATGGAAACCTAACAGATAATTATGCAACCTGTGTGTGCCGACATCATTTAAAGATATCTGTTGTAGAGGTATTTCTCTGAATAGTTTCTGATACAGTATTAAGACACCACTCTGGTCTGTGATGGTGGCATTTGAAGTTTTTGTGCTTTTTCGTTTCTTTTTTATTGCGTTCAATAATTGTGTCATATTTAAAAACCCTGACTTGAAGCACCATGTCACCATCTTCTGATGAGATTTTGAGTTGCCCTGTACTGCGAAATGAAAAGCGCTCAATGCCTTCATTAGACAAGCTATGTCCTTCTTAGAACGCAAAATGCTGTTTGAACAAATATGTATTGTTGTATTTAGATTTTACAGTTTTGCAGTATATATCATATGTTGCACTGACTATTGTGTCCTTGCAGTAATAGACACAGCCACCACAAAAATGTGGCGGTGAGGAGGGGTTCACCCCCTTTTTTTTACCTGTCAAAAGTAGGCCATTTATTACCACCTATAAATTTGTTACTATTTTAAATGGTGTTTAATTCAAGCACTGTATGTTGAGATTCTGTATGTCTTATAATTTGATGGATTAATAATATGATTTATGTTCCCTTTAAAGTGCTTTACAGTTACCCCATTAATATAAAATGACATTCATACATAAAAAAGCCTGTGAGGATTATAAACTCTTAGTTTATTGGAATGTTTGAATCAAAAGCCATGTTGTATTGGGATTGGAAATATAACCGTCTTTCTAACTCAATGAATCAGTAATGAGAATAAACTCTGTTAATATATTCTATAAATTATCTTAAGTTATGCTGTCTACTTTTGAAATGTGAGCAAATTAAACAGTCATACCTTGTCTGTGTCCTGTTATGTTGTTCCTCTACTTGAATACCGAGAAGTGACTTGCTTTTGTCGCTTTGTTCTACTTGCCTGCTCTGTCCAGCCAAGCTGCATTGTCCACTGTTCTGTAGCAATCTGCAACTGAAGTCACAGATATGCTAATGACAATTCACAGTTCTAACAAACTGGTAATAATTTGGAACAGTGAGTTAATAGATTAAACTATAAATCAGGAATCCTATATTTTGCTGCAATTTGAGGATTATCATATGTGTTAGTCATTGTGAAGTATTGGAAGGATCATTCATGCCAAAATGTGCATGCCACGTCATTCCTTGAAGGAATCATCAGCATGGTGGTTGAACAGCAAGCGGTCCCTTAATGCTTAGTACTTTTAGAAGAGGGACATACGGACAGGGTCTACACAGTACACAGTACCACTGGGTAGTGGTTACTGTAGGGCATTGGTTCTCAAAGTGGGGTCCGGGGACCCCCAGGGGTCCTTGAGGGAGTTCCAGGGGGTCCCCAGCTAAATGATGGATAGTTAGGAACCAAATGGACCCTTATGGGTCTGTTACTCTAAAAGTGTACAAATGGAACCAAATGGACCCTAACGGGTCCATTTGATTCCATTTGTACACTCTCAGAGTTAAATTAACATTGATTTTACAATACAAATTGGGGTCCCAGAAATAGAAATGCCATTAAATGGGGGTCCGTAGCCTAATGCATGTCAAATTGGGGGTCCTTGAAATTAAAATGGTTGAGAATCAGGTGGTCCCCAGCTAAATGGAGAGTTGGTAACCAAATGGACCCTTATAGATCTTTAACTCTTGAGAGCGTAAAATGAAATCATTTTACGCTCTCAAGAGTTAAATTATTGTTAACCATCTGCATTACTTAATCTATAAGAAGTCTACACAATTAGAGAATGTAGAAGAATTGTTATCTTGATCAACGTTTGCCTGTTGTCTCTCCTAATGGTACCAACATCAATATAACATGGAATTGTGGACAAAATCTTATCCAACGATAACAAAACATTCTACGTTTTGGGTCTGAGAGTCTAAATCTCATCAAATAGTGGTTCCATGGCTCAAATGCCCAATAAATAATGTACCTTGATGAAAAGGGTTGAAAACCAACCACTGATCTATTCTATGGATTATGGAGTGTTATCCAATAATGAGTCAACAGGGGGCGCTGCTTTCACATTCATGGTTAATTCCCCACAACAAATGCCTCATTTCCGGGATGGATCAACACTTGTATCGAAGAGGATGAGCTTGTGGTAACAACAACCCGATTTATCAGGTAAATAAAAAGCCTTTTGAGGGCTGTTTACGTCTTTAAGGAGCTGCTACGTTAAACTATGTATAGTTATTCTGTCGTGAATGAATAGCATTATGTTGTCACTAGTGATTGTACTTTTAGCATTAGCCTGGTAGCACTGATCATGATCTCTGATGAATGGAGCTGTGTGTCACTTCTGTGTCTTCATAAACGTGTCCTTAACTTAGAACCTCTGTTTTTATATGAAGTGTTTTCCTCTTCTTTATGGTGAAGTGACAGATCACAGCCAGGAAGATCATACTATTAGCTGCTAGCCTATAGTATGACTAGTCAGTCAGGTTTCAAGGCTAATAAACAGTGGTGGAAAAAGTACTCGCATTTAGTAGTAAAAGTATCAATAATTAGTCATGTAAGAGTAATGTAGAAATACTCTTTTACAAGTAAAAGTCTGGAATTAAAAGTTGACTTAGTTGACTAGTAAAAGTACAAAAGTATTGGTATCAAAATGCACTTAAAGTACCAAAAATAGATGGTACTCATAATGCAGAATGTGCCATTTCACAAGTTTTTAAATGTATCAAAATAGCAGATCTACAAGCTCACCAATCGCGACGCATTGTGAGCTTGTAGATCGGCTATTTTCAAATGGCCGAAATGTATATAGGGCTGAAGTGGTTAATGTATGTTAAGTGCTGTACTTGAGTACATGTACTTAGTTACTTTACACCACTTGCTAATAAAGTTGTTTCCCTCAGTATGCCCAAATATGGAGATGACTGACGTCACAGTATAACGTCACAGACTGGCCTCCCAAGTACTAAAACAAATGAACATCCTCTATGGATGTTAAGTACATATTTAAACGCTTTATTTAAAGCATTCTATCCCGTGTGTCTGCGGTCAGGGAGATGGGAGCGGACAGTACCCCGGGTCCGGACGTGCCCTGGCGGAAGGTCCTGTGGGAGCGCCAGCCGTTCCCGGACAACTACGTGGACCAGCGCTTCCTGGAGGAGCTCCGGAGGAACGTGGGCATCCGGCAGTACCGCTACTGGGCCGTGGTCAGAGAGGCGGGCCTGGTGGGACAGCAGCTCTCCTGCGTGGCCATCTTCCTCACCCTCTGGCTCTACATGGAGCGGGCCCTGCTGACCCCCGAGGCCCTGCTGCTGAGCAGCCTGCTCTGCGCCCTGCTGGGCTACGGCCTGTACCAAGGCCTGGGCCCGCCGGGGGAAGGCTCCGGCGGCGAGCCCCGCACGCACCTGGCCGACCTGCTGAGCGCCACCATCTTCCTCTCCTTCACCTTCGGCTTCTCTCCGGTGCTCAAGACGCTGACGGAGTCGGTGAGCACGGACACGGTGTACGCCATGTCGGCCGTCATGCTCCTGGCGCACCTGGTGTCGTTCCCGTACGCCCGACCCTCGCCCCCGGGCAGCCTGTCGCTGAACGCCGCTCTCTTCTCCTCCGTGTGCCTGGCGTCCAGGCTGCCCGGCGCCCTGCACACCTTCGCCATGCTCAGCTGCGCGCTGGTGGTGTTCGCCCTGTGGCCCTGCCTCCTGCACAGGATCAAGGAGCACGCCCCGGGACAGTTCGCCTGGGTGTGCGTGGCGGTGTGTCTCGGCGGCGTGGGGGGCCTGGGGTTCAAGTGGCTCGGGGGAGCGGTGCTCCTGGCCGTGGCCCTCGGGAGCGTCACCCTGCTCTGTCCCCTGCTGCTGGTCAGGCTACAGAGACACAAGGACAACATCCACGGGCCCTGGGACGAGGCTGAGATCCGGGAGGACCTCAGACACTTTCTACACTGACGGATAACCTTCGTTTAACCACTTAAAGCCCTGTTTTATACTTTAGGCTATTCAAAAGTTGCCGATCGACACTGTATGCTTACAACGCATCGCATCACGACGCGCTGTGATCTTGTAGATCTGCTATTGTCCCAACATGGGGACGGCGGGCGTAATGGGAATTGCTGAATTTATAACATAGAATGCCACTATTTTTGTTAACATTGTTCTATAGGAATGAAACTATGTGATGTTTACCTTTTTGGGGCTGCCCGATGTTGGGCACGAATGATGTCATCGGCTAGCTAGACTCTTTGCGAGTCAGCCAAGCCATCTATAACAAAGTGAATGGCGCCGGAACCGGGCTGAGACCTTGCCCGTATACTGGGTCATACATCACATAGATACGTCACAGATTACTGGCCACATGAAGTCCATGATCCACACAGTCTTGTTTTACTGTTAGAGCTGCTGCTCTTGTTCGTGTGGCATTGACCTCAAACCTTTTATGGAACTTGTCAACAAATGTGTTGTGCTGCTTATGTAACTTTTTAAGGTTTTTAATCATGTGAGAACCTCGAGGATGGGTTGTCAGCTTGACACTGAACAAGGGCTCTAATTGTGTTGCAAGAATGTGTTAGGCTAAATACTGAAGATGGGATTTTTACTTTCCGTTGTCAAGATTTTGTTTGTTTTGGGTTTGTCTTTGTTTTTAAATTTTCCCTTTTTATCTCCCCATTTAGTCGTTAGCAAAATTCCCTGTTTTCCTCCTCACGTTAAGGATATGCAGAGGTCCGTTCATTAGGCACTGGGAATGCATTGAAATCAATGAGAGGGTGGACAAGCTTATGAATAAACACTATCTTTGAATTTTTGCTTTTCTGTTGAACGCTTTTTTGTTTCCTTTGTTAAATAATCGATGAGAAAAAGAAGACACATCGCACTGTGATTGCACTTTGTTTTCTGGTTTCTATTGTTATTCCATGTGCACACTAAATAATTGTATTGCGGTATCTAAAGAGCATTGGGCTGTACGTTCTGGCAGATTCGTCAGGTTTCCAGGCTAGACAGCCCAGTCAGAAGTTTGCTCCGTGCTCTTAAGATACACACAGCAAATTTGGATTATATAGTGTGTAGCACATCGAGAAACGAGAGATCAGAAAACGTGTGATGTCTTTTATTTTCCTGGACCGATTATCTGACAAAGGTCCCAATCATTAAAAATAGTGTTTATTCTTAAACTGGTCCAGCCGGCTCTCATTGACTTCAATGCATTCCATTGAACTTCCGTCTTCCAGTGCGTCTATCGCTATGGTGTAGACTAGAGCATACATGGGCTGGCCCGGGGGCCACATGCGGCCCCCACCTTCACTTAATGCGGCCCGCAGGTTACTATTCAGAATACTGATGTATTATTTATTTCAGCTGTTACAATTCCAAACATGCAAACATGACCCGCTTTAATTACTTCTATTATTATCTATATTAGTAGCTTAATGACTAGTATGAAAATTCTATTGTCTTTTTATGCCCAATGTATTTGTATTTAAGTTCAAAAAGTTAACAAGTATAATTAAATGCATTTGAAATGAAATAAAAATGTTACTTTTCAGGATTCCAATTCAAAAATGGCAAAAGAAAAATCAGGATTCCAATTAAAAAATAGCACATCTACAAGCTCAAAACGTGTCGCGGCGCGACGCGTTTTGAGCTTGTAGATCGGCTATTTTTGCTACTTTTGTGTGACATAGAATGCCGATTTCCTTGCCTCATGTGTAGTCCCTTTTCACTGCTGACCCCTACAGTTGGTCATGTGGGAGGGTGTGGACAACCATGTGTCTCCTCAATCCTCATACACATGAATTCGCCAACTGCTTCGTTTCATCTGATCGTCGTTTCACCAGAGGACCTGACACTATTCCTCTCAGTTCCACACCCAGCTGACCAACCTGTAGGAGTCATTACAGTGACTGACAGAGAGAGCCCTCCCCGCCAGGGTTCGGTTGAGTGCCCTGACACACACCGGATGCATCGCGATTGATTCAAACTATAAGAGCTTTACCCCTGTGTGCCACCTGGATGCCCCTGATGTCAGGTTTAATGGGTTTTCTGCAATAAAAACATGTTTTTGTATTAGACTTTTAATGTCCCTGGTGTGGGTTGGATCATGAACAAAATGTGGTTAATCACAAATAAAGTTTACCTACATTAAAACATGTGATTTGAGTATCATAATTTTGTGAACGGCTAGATACTTTTTAAATGAGTAATGCTAATGCCATAGTGGATAGTGGCAACTAACGGCTCTCCATATGAAAGGATCTCTGGACCCGTGATAGAAACTATAATACAGATCTTTGAGATTCCATGCCGTTTCATGATCATTCATGAGCAATTTCACTTTGACCCATTGGTGTTGACCCACTGTTGTGCCACAAGTGATCACTATAAAGGACTGAACAGGATTCGTGGAGATGGCTGAACAGGAGACATAATAGGCGGTAGAGGGAGAGATGAAGAATGATGCCACAACAGAGGGAAAAAAGATGGTACTTTATCTTAAAATATACATTTGAGGGCAACTTTAGCTGTGTTTTTGGCATTAGAATATTATACACTGTTTTCTTTGACTGATACTTTAACTTGCACAATGCAAAACATAATATAATAATATATGCCTAAGACAAGATTTTGAATATATGAACATTCAGACCATTGTCAGTAAGTGTACAGGACATTCACTGACAATGTTCTGATGTTCATATATTATGTATATAATTTATACGTGACAACACCCAACACTGATGTGCGTAACTTCACCAGAAGTTTATCTTACCAGTATTGGAAACATTGCTATAATAACATATAATATAATAATAAATAAACAAGACCCAGATTTAGGTCTATGTGTCTGAGTCACTCTGCAATTGTTGCTGTATGGGGACCTAGTCTGCAATCTGTGCTGACAAATCATTTAAGGTTGTAGAGGTATTTCTCATCATTTGTTTCTAATACGGTATTAAGTCTCTACTCTGGCCCGCAACAAGGCATTTGATGTTTTTTCTGTGGTTCTCTTTATTGAGTTCAACAAATGTGTCATACTGTAGTTAAAACCCTGACTTGTCTTAAAGCACCATTTCGCCATCTTGTGGTGAGAATTGGACTTTGTGCTGAGAAACAAAACGTGAAAATGTTGAATATTTAGATTTGAGAGTTTTGCAGTATATAGGTCTACTGTTGTACTGACTATTGCAGGGGTTCCCAAACTGTTCCATGCCAAGGACCCCAAATAGGCATAGCCTCTGAGTCTGGCTATATATCGCAAAAAAAGTGAGGGGGGGAAAAGCTGATCGACAAGCTTAAAATCCTCCTCACACAAAATCCTAATAAGATCTGCTATTTTCTTTCTTTTTTTGTATTTAATACATGTATTTTAGGTTTTGAATAATGTTTTCTTTCAATATTGTAATTTATTCACATTACCAATTGCCCCCCTGGTGCACCCTGGCAGCCCTTACTTTTCAAACCTGTGGACTATAACAATATTGGTTTTAATGTACGAAAAAGCGAACTACAATGATTGAGTTGCTGGTTCATTCCTCACTGAAGCTGTGTTTGGTCTCCTTGGCTACAAAATCAGCATGTAGGAAGCCCTGGTAGACCTGTGGTGCTGTCTGTGACAGAATGTTTCATGTCTGCTCTGAATAGTAGTGGCGTAGCCAGAACGCTAGTATAGGCTGGGCCTATAGGCGAGAGCGAGTGGGCACGCCAGCGCGCAAAAAAAATCTTTTTTTTTTGGCGGATATTTCCCCCCCCCGTTTTTTTGTTACTTTATTTCGGTTTTAGGGTTAGGGTGAGTTTAGGGTTATGTTATTGAGTTCTTATTTTTGCCTGATTTTACTGATTTATTATCAACAAATTCATTATAAAAAATAAATATATATTTTTTTGCAAATATGATTGGGTGGGCCAGCTTTCTATGTGGGTGGGCCGCAGCCCACCCAGGCCCACCCATGGCTACGCCCCTGCTGAATAGTACAACACCCTATCTTGTATAACAGGTGTGATCATAAGCAGTAAACCAGGGCATTGTGCTCTTGAAGGCTGAACATGCTCACTCACTCAGTGCCAATGTGAATGCCAAGAGAATAGAAACAAGGTCCATCTATTTGCATTAGTTGATTTTATCAACAAATAGATAATACAGACAGTACTTGCACATGACAAGGACAATGTTGGAAATTTGCTCAAAACTACAGCAGCAAATTTGTGAAAAAAAAGTCTGATTTTATCAGCTTTAAGTATACGACAAAATGACCCAAAAATAAATTTCTCAGATGACAACATGACTTGTAAAGAGGTTAAATATGAATACAGGACACACTGTCTGCTCTTACTCAGAGGCGTTATCTTAATTTGCGATATCGGCTTTGGCCCCCTGACTAACCAGACAAGGGCTCCCCAGTGGGCCAGAGAGGAGCCTGCAGCTGGATTCCATCCACATCATGCAGCTTCTTGGCCTCTCTGGGCGGTCAGATGGAGTGAGTATAGGTGGGTAATGGAGTTCAGAGTGGAGACATCAGTGTGGCTTTACAGCACGGCGATTTGGAGGTTGTCTCCTGAAAGAAAGGACTGCTGGTAAAATTGTATACAATAGAACAGAACAGGGTCCAACTAACACATAGTTGGCACATGCCAGCACAAACAGTACCGCATCACACCACTTGAAACAAGCCTCTTACACTCTAGGGCATACATGGGCAACTGCCGGCCCCCACCTTCACTTAATGCGGCCCGCAGGTTAATATCGGAATACTGATATATTATTGATTTCAGCTGTTACAATTCCAAACATGCAAACATGACCCGCTTTAATTACTTCAGTCTATATTAGTAGCTTAATGACTAGTATAACATTTTTGTTATGACCAACATGTCCAATGTATTTGTATTTAGGTTCAAAAGTTAACATAAGTATAACTAAATGCATGTGAAATTAAATAAAAATGTTACTTTTCAGGATTCCAATTCAAAAGTAGCAAAAAAAAATCAGCATTCCAATTCAAGAATAGCAAAAATAGCAGATCTACAAGCTCGACACGCGTTAAAGCTTGTAGATCGGCTATTTTTGCTACTTTTGTGTGACATAGAATGGTCGAAGTACGGCATTCATCTATGAAAAAAGTTGAAATACGGAGATAAAAGGATGTCTGCCCGACAGTATATGCAATGTGGCCCTCTGGAGTGAGTGTGGAAATATAGTGGCCCTCTACATCATCAAAGTTGCATCACCCCTGAGATAGAGACTGGGTGGTTGAGGGAACAATTGGTCGTTTGGGAGCGAGGGAATCAGAGAGAGAGAGAGAGTAAGTGGGCACAGAGAGGTGGGACTCGGCCTGAAATAAATCTGCTAGCAGGATTCACTCTCGTCTTCTGCTCACAGATTCTTATTCAAACCCACTAAATGTTTTACCCTGACCGTAGGCTACATGAAATCTAAACAGCCGTTTTGGTATTTCTGTTAGCTACGGTACGGACGGTGGTAGCCTTTGTCTGTCCCGACAGTCGACTGGAAAACTGTAGGAAGAAAGAGCTTTGTAATGAGAGTACAATGAGCTAGCTGTGACCCATAGGTACCTGGACAGTGTGTGTGTGCGCATGCACGCACGCACGCACGCACGCACGCACGCACGCACGCACGCACGCACGCACGCACGCACAGACGCACGCACGTACGCAAAATACGACAAGGGGTGTGAGACAAGGAGAGGAGAAGGTAGGGAGCGAGGGAGAGGCCAGAGAGAAAGGAGTCAGAGAAGGAAACACACACACACACACACACACACACACACACACACACACACACACACACAGAGAGAGAGAGAGAGAGAGAGAGAGAGACTGGGTGTAAGAGGGAGAGAGAGAGAGAGAGAGAGAGAGAGAGAGAGAGAGAGAGACTGGGTGTAAGAGGGAAAGGCCCTAAAGAACCGTTGGAGAGCACAGAGGAAATGAGGCAGAGAGAGAAAGGAGAGACGGGCCAAAAGCAGGGGAGGAACCGACGTGAAGAAAAATAAAAGAAAGCAGTGGAGGAGGGAAAGGGAAAAAGAAAGATATTGCATGAGGGAAAATGGGGGAAAGCAATAAAACAAATGCATGCGAGGAGGAGAAAGGAGGGAAGGGGGCGAAGGAGAGAGATGAAAAGTTAGGAGAAAGACAGAGCTCAGCCTGTTGTCTCTGGCTCCAGTAGAAAGCTGGACAGAAAGAGAAGGCCTGTCTACTGTGGCTGATGGGAAAGAGAATATGAGAAACACATTTTCCAGTAGACCCCCACCCAGCTCAAATAACACACTTTTCTCCCCCTATGCCTTCTGTAGCCCAACGTCTGCCGGTGTGTGTGTGCGTGTGTGTGTGTGTGTGTGTGTGTGTGTGTGTGTGTGTGTGTGTGCGTGTGCGTGTGTGTGTGGGCGCACATTATGTACGTCTGTGCGTGAGTAACGGAATGGGTGGAGAGAGAGGATAACAGAATGTAAAATGGCGGGGTTTATAACAGTGGACGACGTTGAGCACTGCAGCGGTTGATCCCAAAATGCGGTTGCATGCAGAGGTGGTACCTCGGCACGCCGGGCGGGGCACGGCCGTGTCGGCCGGCGGCGGCGGGCTGCCGGGGACCGTCGGCGCCAGCCGAGGGCGCGGCGGGGGGTCCGGAACGAACGGGCACAGCGGCCGCCGCGGGCACAAGCGGAGCGGTCGGGGCCAGGCCACGGGCCGTAGCTTTGGTGGGACCGGCTATGGGGCTGGGTGGAGTAGTGGACCTTAATGTAGAGAGAGAGAGAGAGAGAGAGAGAGAGAGAGAGAGAGAGAGAGAGAAGGGTTTGGATTCTGTGTGTCAGTGGTTTTTGAAGTGTCTCGCGAGATGTTTCCGAACAGGCTCGGGTACCAAGAGTCACTTTAACGATGAAATATGGTGTTAATTAAGATAAGGGATTCATTCAATGGAAAATTTGGGATCCGGCGGGAACCACTAAAGACCTGAATTCCCCTCAGTCTGTCTGTCTGTCTGTCTGTCTGTCTGTCTACCAGTGGTGGAAAAAGTACTAAAATGTGGAAAAGTCCAGAATTCAAAATGTACTTGAGTAAAAGTACCAAAGTATTGGTATCAAAATGTACTTAAAGTACCAAAAGTAGAAAGTACACATTATGCAGAATGTCCCATTTCACAAGTTTTCAAATGTATGTTTTGTAACAATAATCAAAGTAACTAGTAACTAAAGTTTTCAAATAATTGTAGTGGAGTAAAAGCACAATATTTGCCTCTGAGATGTAGTGGAGTAGAAGTAAAAGTACTGAAAATTGGAAACACTCCGGCAAAGTAACAAATACCTCAATATTGCACTTAAGTACAGTACTTGAGTAAATGTACTTAGTTACTTTTCACCACTGGGTGGGCGTTATAGGGCTTATAGGTAACCAAAGTTTTTTGTCTAACCGTCCCCCTACTTGCGGGCCTGTATCCACGAGGAGTCCACGGGCGGAGGCAGAGGGGTGGAGGAGGTGGATGTGGAGATGTCTCCTATGATGGAGAGCGCCTCCTTCAGGGCGGCGTGTGTGCGCAGCACCTCCTCCCTGCGCTGCCCCTGCTCCGGGGACTCATCCATCAGCTCTGTGCGTTCTGCTAGAGCGTAGAGCTGAGCCAGGAGCTCTGAACCAATGAACTCCTTCACCTACAGAGAGGGATTACACACAGAGTGACAGAGAGAGGGAGGGAGAGAGAGAGAAAGAGAGAGGGGAAAAGAGAAGGAGAGGGAGGGAGAGAGGGGGGGGCAAGAAAGAGAGAGTTGGGGAGTGAGGGAGAGGGAGAGGGAAAAGAGAGAGAGGGGGGGGCAAGAAAGGGAGAGAGAGAGAGAGAGAGAGAAGGAAAAAATGACAGAGAGAGACAGTCTAGAAGACGGTATTTCTCTTAAGCCGTTAAGACCCGGGGAACGCATCTGAACGCATTTTTAGATTTCTTTGGGCTATTCAAAAATAGCAGATCTACAAGCTCATAGCACGGCACAGAGTGTTTTTTTGAAGAAAAAAAAACATGAAAATGTGTGGAAATGTTTGAATATATGTTTTTTCAAAGCGAACATTTGTAACTCCAATCTTTGCTTCTGGGGATTCTACAAATATCTTCTAAATCCCAACTTAAAAAAATATATAATACGAATATTGCTATATATCAGTGGTTCTCAAACTTTTTCATGTGTGTATGTATGTATTTGGCCGCGGACCCCCAACTCAAAATTTTGTCCCAGGGACCCCCCCAGAAGCAAATATTTTGGTTACAAATGTAATATATTTTTTCAAAGATTTGCACACATTTTCAAGATTTTTCAAAAAATAGCCCAAAGAAATCCTACAATGACACACAGATGCGTTCCCGGTCTTAATGGGTTAAAGTGATATTTGACTTTGGTGCAGAATTTATATTCTTCCATGGTAATAGATTTAAGTGGATAGAATAAACACAGTCTTCTGTATGTGTACGTAACTTAAGTGGGCTGACTAAAACTGATATGAGATGTTCTTTTTCCTACGGTCTCTCTGTTTCTTACTTTCTTTATTTTTTCTCTTCTTTTTTTAAAGAATAATTTGACCTATTTGCAGTTATTGATCAATAGATATTTGAGACATGGAACACACGTGCCAAGGACCACGTTATTACAGAGGGTAACCAACAGCAGATGAAGTGACTTCACGTTGAAATATACAGAAAATAAAACTGGAGCAAAGATGACAAACCACTTTAAAGCGCAGAGATAGAGATAGATATAGGTATGTAGAGTTTTTAACTAAAGCAAAACAGAAAAAGGAAAACAAACAAATATAACATATTTTAGTCTGCCGTTCTTCTGGCAGTATAGCAACGTACATTGTTGATGATGAGGTGCATGATGATCTTTGGCATGAGGTCCCTGATGGTCTTGTAGATGATGTTCATGTAAGACTCCACCAGGTTACGGATGGTCTCCACCTGACGCTCCAACTGGGGGTCCGTGAAGTCGTCCGAAGAACCTCCACTCATCTCCCCGTCCACCTGAGAGAGAGAGAGGAAGACTAGAATGTGGCATAATACCGTTATATATGAATGATATCGTCTCTGTCGGGTGGAAACCCGAAACCTATCAATGCATTGAATGGGAGATTATCACGTTTTATCAGACCAATGAATGGGCGAGTAGGCGACATACCGACCTATACTGCGATTTATCAGACCATTCATTTAGTGTTATCAGGACCTACTGACCTACCGACGGAGAAGACTTAAAAAGTTCCGTTTCTGTTTCGGACCATGACGGAGGAGCGCAGTCTCAAAGCGAACTGGAACCACGTGAGGGACCACCGAGCGAGCTAAAGCGAGCGAGTTGCCGTCCCCAACGTTGCGACGTTCACTTGAGCGTACTCAGCGCCGTTGGAGTTATGTACCGATAGGCACAGAATGGTAAATCATGTTGTGGGGACTGCTCCGCCTCCGAGTAGGTCAGTAGCTCCTGATTACGCCCAATGAATGGTCTGATAAATCGCAGGTGGGTCAGTATGTCGCCTACTCTCCCATTCAATGGTCTGATAAAATGTGATAATCTCCCATTCAATGCATTGATAGCATTCGAAGTCGGTGATTATGTCCAAAACCGTTACTTTTCAGGATTCAAATTCAAAAACAGCAAAAGTAGCAGATCCACAAGCTCGAATCTGCTACTTTTGATGCTTTTATGTGACGCTGTAGGATGATCAAGTAGGCCGTTAATTTACGAAAGAAAACACAAAAAGTTAGAATATGGAGATAAGAGGTTTGTGCCCGACTGCAACGATAACATACAACATATCGTGCTGACTACGTCTTTGTTTTGCGGTTACACTGCGAACATGAAATTGCACATTACATGGTATAATGCTTCTGGTCTGAACTGATTGAGGATAAGCGTAATTTATACTTCATTGCAGAAAGGTGTCACTTGCAAAAAAAAAGAAGCGAGCTACAAGCTAACAACGCATCGCCATGCGACATGTTCTTTGCTTGTAGATCGTTTGGCAGCAGCACCGTGTTATAAGGCCTTTATCTCACGGGGCAGGTAGTGTCAGATCTTATGTCATCTGCTCTTCTACTTTGTGACTACTAGGAAGAAGTAGGGAGCAACTGGAGAGCAGGGGGAGGACGAGGAAGGAACACAAAAGGAGGGAGGTAAAGGAGGGAGTGGGGAGGAGGAGGAGGAGGAATAGAGGGGGTGGGTCAGGGACGAGGGACGAAGGAGGAGAACACTGTTGATTAGAAACAGACAACCACCGCATGCACACTCAATCACACACACACACACACACACACACACACACACACACACACACACACACACACACACACACACACACACACACACACACACACACACACACACACACACACACACACACACACACGCACACATGCACACGCACGCACACACACACACACGCACACACACACACACACAGACACAGTGACATCATAGGCCGAGAATGCAGAGCTGAGGAGCCAACGACAGAACGGGATTGAAGGGGTGGGGGACTCTCTTTCTCTTTCTCTCTCTCTTTCTAGCAGGGGAGCAGAGAGATGGGGAAGAGGCTCTAGACAGGGAGGGTGTGGGGTTAATGAAGGCTAAGCTTGCATTATTAGAGCATGTAAAGGTGAGGACAGGTGCAGGGTCCCCCACAGCGAGGGTCAGTATTGGGTTTAATTGGGGGTCACGGGGTAGTACTAACGGTGACTTTCTCGGGGTAGACTCCGGCCCGCAGCAGAGACGCCTTCCAGCTGTCCACCTCCTCCTGAGCGCCACAGGCCAACTCCAGGAACCTGTAGTCCTTATACACGTTCCTGCAATTCATTTCA